>NC_133205.1:10048514-10265162 GCF_958299795.1 Porites lutea
TACAACTAGCTATACAGTGGAAAACAAATAAAAAGTAATCAAAGAAATACAGTGGCAATTTGTAGGTCTGAAGGAAAACACAAACTTAAATTAAGGCAAATAATGATATCACATCCAACATTTAGTAAAAGGTACCATTACGTCCATTGCTGTCACTGTCTGTACTAAGATAAAATAAAAGAATACAATGCCATGATCATGTACATCTTCCTTTGTCTAAACAACGTCTTGTAAATAGACAAGTAACAACAAAAATTCAACCAATTCAACCATCAAGCTGATACTAGCCATTCACATGTAACACAATGTAAATTTAGGTTTTCAAAATAGCTTTCCAAGTTAAATAACTGCTTCAAAATCTGTCTAACAAAAAAACCCAAATCTTATTCTACTCATTCAAAAGAACATTTTAACAAATCTGTCAAAAAACCATAAAATGCAAAAATTATACCAATAAACCTATGCTTTACCTTTATCCGATTCTTCTCTGATTTACTGACCCGCACACAGTTACATTTTTGAAGAAACATAGTGATGTTCACACTTATTTTGATGAAATATTTAAAGCTCTGAGGCTTGAACTTTTTTCTTCTATTGATCGACGAGAAGATGATGTATTGTCAAGAGCGTGACTGTCCATTAATCAATAAGGTTCTTTGTTTACGGTTGGTTTGTGGCTTATACAATGAGTTCTACTTTATGACTGTATTTCCATATGGCTTTCTCCTGTGGATTAAATATCGATGTAAAAAACTTTGTTGTAAGAATGGCACATTGCTTAAAACATTTTCCGGGCAAAGCAACAGTCTGTGCCTTCTTCTTGAATTGAACTGTGAGCAGAAGAATATTTTTTTCCTGTAATTTCCTCACACACCTGGCTGAAACAACTTGTTTTATTTCAATATGCAAATTATCAAGAAAAGCAGAAAATCAAAAATAATCTTTTTCATGACATCACAGCTGTACCACATGCAAACATGCACATCTGCAGTTGTTGAACAGAATAAAATAATCTTGGCTGAAAACGATTTTCAAAATGTTCTAAATAAAGCCATAAAATGAGACGAAGAAAAATACAATTCAAACTAGAAAAAAATATATTCACCATGTAATTTGCTATTATTTCAATAAGAAATGCACTGAAGTACATATAAACTATAATGACAAAAATAAAATGCAAATTTGTAATTCTAACTCATTTGGTTATATCAATCACTAATATTTGTCCGAATCATTCAACATCTTAATGGCAGTGCAGGTCTTCAACAGATGCATGAAATAAAATTATAATCAAAAGCAAAGTTCTACATTTTTACTGTAGATTAGATAAATCACCATAAAAAGTACCAAGCAATATACATGTATGATTCTTAAAAATATTATATTTAGTACCCCTTTTATAACTTGACATAATTTAGGTAATTCATAAAATCATGGCAGTTTTTTTAATTAACAGCTTATGTTTAAAAGTTTCAAACTCACTACTTAAGTTTGTAGTAAATTTTATCTGTGACTCCTAAGGCAAATGCAGACTATTCCACTGAATCCTATGCAACAAACTGACTGGTGCACTTAAAATAAATATCACAGGTCAAATTTTGATTCTAAGTTAATTTTGATTTGTAACTGATTTTCAATTTCCTCTGTCTCCTTAGCCCTAGGTGAAAAAGGAAATTGAGAATCAGCCTACAGTAGTTTAAAACATTTTAATCAGAAATCCAATATTTTGAGCTGTAACATGTACGTTGTAGATATACTTGTACCTTCCTACTTCGCCTTTGTTCCTTCAGATTGAGATACAGATATCATCAAATTTCTATTCATGAAAATGAATTAAATTGGCCTAGGAAGAAAATTAACTGCACAAAAGACAAAAAGAATAAAATTATTCTTATCAACGTTATTATCAGCTGGTTTGTTTGAAATTATTTTGTAAGAATCATCAATCAATTTTTACCAGTTTCTGTGCTGACTGAGAGAACCAGTTACAGATTATCCACAAGTTTTTTACACTTGTTATTCAAAAGCCAGACAGGCTTCAGCGGTAAACATCTTTTTCATAAGAGTGATCTTTATGAAAATGTATAGTCTGCATTTTTAAAGTTTCTACAAAAAAGTTAACACAGACTACTGTATAATAACAAAAACAGCATGTATGAATGATTATTGTTGACAGTATAAAATCAAAATTAAGTTTCCATTGAGTGAAAGTATAGGTTAAACTATTTAATAAACAAAAAGTTATTGTCAGTAAAATTTTTTTTACATGTGTATTTCTCCAGTAACCTTGATTGCTACAAATGTTGTAGGACAGCTCAAGAATCTACATATACAATTATGTAATAAATTTTAAAAGCTGAGAAGATGTAATATCATTTTGTCATTAGATAATTCTCATGCACAGACATGCACCATACCCAAAAAAAAATCTACATCCCAAAAAAGACAGGACAGAATTTGAACCTTGTCCTGCCACGAAAACAGTTAAAAGGCACTCTAATCATGAGAGCTGCCTAGTTCATAAGTTGTGATTCTAGAGTCAAGTTCCACAAAAGCATGCCGGAAGCACAAAGTCTGAATCAAAGTTTTGAATTTGAATTTTAGCAGAGGCACTAAGTTCGACAAACTCTACCGTGCTACCACAGCTTACATACAGTGTATTCTGTGTCAAACTAAATTTATAAATTATTTTATACACTAAACATATTTTTTAAAAGTGTCTTTTAGGAATTGTTTTTTTTTTGTTTCATTTACTGCTGACAACAATTCAGTTCCCCACCCCAAATGCCAATCTTACTGAATGCACAGTAACTGGTACAGCTTAATTCGATGTCCAAAACATTACACAAGTTTGTGATTTGACATTAATTACTTTACAACAACTTATAGTACAGATAAACCTACATCTGTAGCAAAAAGTCAACATTTTTGTAGAAAACATTACATGATGTGTACGTATGTGTGATTTGTTTGATAGTATTTAACTACAGTCTTAAAAAAATGCCTCATAAAAAAATGACTGTGTATACATTCTGCTTGACTCAGGGTCACTTTTTGTTTGCAAAACCTGTTGTCAATAATCAAATTAAACAACAGGGAAATGTTAGTTCCTGTACTCAAGCAACACCAACCTATTTTTACCAAATATATAAAAGCAACAATAGACACTATGAATATTTTGGCTGCAAGACGACATACTGTAACCTGTGAAGCTTGTGAGGCTTATTATGTTAAAGTATTATAAACAATGCCAATTTTTGTTAAATATTTCTTTCGCATCTTGGAGTTTACCAAAATATTACTGAGAATTATTATTTGAATTGAAGCAAAGAAAAAACCATGTCTTGCCCATGAAATGCATAGGAGTTCGTCATCAACAACTATTTCGCAAGTTTGGCTTCTGAACCGAAAATTAACACCTTTGTAAACTCGGAGGAAGTCAAGGCTAGCTGCTTGCTGCAGCAAATACATTCCTGAGGTAATTAACGTTATGTAATGCTTTTCGAGGAGGAAAGACCCTTTCTGCATAGAAATGGTTAAACTATAATAAATATGCCCTGCACATGGGCAAATATCACAACAATACGACATGACGTACATGTAACCTAACCTTCAAACCAAGTCTTTGAGCAGGAATCGGAGTTTTTCCTCCTTGAAGGTGCTCGGCACTTTGAGGCCTCTGTGATCTAGCCTTAGGTACTGGAGGTCTACTCAACTGAGCTACAAGTCCTATTGGGACCGAAGCCCTCTTTCCGGGATCCTGGACGCGTCGACTGGAAGGCGAATGATTCGGTCTCGGAGGTGGATAGCTTGGCATCTGAACAGACTGAACAGCCGTGGCCGGATCAGTGGTCGGATGGACAGCAACTGGATCTAAATATCCTTCATCGTTTTCAGATTCATCGCTACCGCTTTTGGTTCCATCATAGTCTTTTCTTGGCGGCGTAGGAGCCTTGTGGCCTTTGTGCTTAAATAACTTCCCTAGATGAGACATGTCTTACTGTACATGTCGAGTGGTCTTCGTGATCATAATGGCTGCGACAGGATGTGACGACAACGGATCGAAGACTACCTTACTCACGTGACATTTCGCAAAATTACTTCCGGCTGGGAAAGCTCCCAGCAAGGTGGGCATGGAGAGGCCAAAAAAGGTAATTTTTTGTTTGAACTGTTGCACATAACGTTAATTACTTTCGTAATTTACTTGCAAATCAAATAATATACATTTTAAAAAGTGATAAATAATGACGTAGAATTAATGACATTTTCAGTTTCTTTTTCTTCGCGTGCAAATATAACAGAAGTATAATACCTAATATGTACACAAACACTTGAGACGTTTCCTTACTCCTCAAGCTAGGCAGGTCTTTCTGCGATTGAGTTGATTTTCAGTTTCCAGTTCTGATTTAAATTGATCTTTTAATTGGTTGGTTTCTTTTTCAAGCATGAGTCATTATACAAAATATAAAAAAGGTCTTTTTTTAGATTTATGTTTACCTTAAACGGCAAAACTACGCTCGTAAATTATTCTAAACAGAAAACCGTAGAGTTGCGAAGGTCCTCGAATCCGGGAAGTTTCATATGTTTGCACGAAAGTTGTTCTCTACGTGAATGAAAGTCAACAAGCTCCTATGCCGGCTCTCATTCATTAAAGCAGCAAAGATAATTTTCGATAATTTTCGATAAAATCATGGACTTTTTGTCGCCGAAGACGCGAATCCTTTTAAATCAAGCATGCTATTAAAATAACGTCTCTGAATAGTGGAAGGGCATAGAAATATTAGTAATCATATCGCTTTTAGAAAGTCAAATTTTTGCGCAGAATATCTGTCTTATTTACAGTATGAAAATAAAGCATTTCCTTATTAGATATTGCTCGCAAAGAGCTGAACATTGCCCCAAGACCGCCGAGGTGTGTAGCCTTTAGTCCTTAAAATGAGTAAATGAAGGTTAAGAAAGGATCGCAAGTCCAGCCGAGATCGCTTCAAAACGATACTGAAACACAAAACAGACCTTAATCACGGTTTGGAAACCATTTTGTCGGGTAGGCAACCCCGTGAGAAATAACAGTGTTTGTATAAGGATCTAAAGTCGAATAATGTTCTTCGTGAAACGGACGTTCTGAAGAAAGAAGGAATGGTAAACTTAAGCTGCACAGCTATAGCCCAAAGGATTCCACTAGCAAATTTTAAGGGCCATACTTGTGCTTAATTTCTCCAGTCGCTTGCTTTAGATTTTCCATATTATATTTGCCTGCATTTTTTCCCGGGAAAAATTCAATCAGTCGGCAGAAAAAAAATATTACAGACAAATGTACAGAAAATTTAAAAAAGTCGTTCTAGCACAGGTGACGCCCTCCATTTTTTTCGGTAAGATCCGGGTTAGGAGTGATGCTCTTTAGTTTACAATTTATATCAGTTTTCAGAACAGAGACGTTTTACGGAAATTATCCGACATTAGGTTCTTATACAAACACTCAGTAATTTCTAACGTGCCTACCTACCTGTCAAGATGGCTTCCAAAACCGTGATAAGGTCTTTACAGCACGGTCAAGTGTATTTCATTGCACTTGTTCACGTTAAGCTCCGATAAGACGAATTTCTTTAAAATGCAACTGTCATATATCTGTCTGATTTCGATAAACACTAGCCTTTTTTCGCCTGGCGCGCAGCCCGGCTCCAGGCCAGTTCTGTGTCCGAAAAAGTAGGGGCCTTGGCGTTTTGGTCGGTACAGCTGGATAGCCCAGTGACTAACATGTACAGTGAGTGGGTGTATCAGGCATGGGGAGAAAAAATCAGTGGGGTAGAAAGGGGGCTATTTTGACACAACCCGTTCAGTAAGCAGCAGTGTTCACTGGATGCTTTGACCGGCAAGTACCTTGTTCTTACTTTGCCCTAGCCACCTGAATCAGGCCTCTGCTGAGAATGATTATCAAGATTAAAGTAGAGCTCAGTTGGGGGGGGGGGGGGGGGAAGGCACAGACAGTCACCAAGTGTCCTGGGTGGGGAGGGTTAAAGTCTTGGTACAAAGGACATAATTAGCTGAGGACTTGTACACATGCGCTGAAGCCAAGTTTACATAAATTCAGTCAGATATATGAACCCTATTCAGGAGCGGCTACTGCCCTTTTACAAATCGCTTCGCAACGCGATTGCCAGTTGTTGCGGTCGATATTAGGAGAACACAACTCCTAATTTTGGAAATTTTGTGGTACTTGTTTATCCTGTGTTACTCAGCAGTGACCTTTTCAGCAAGTTTTTTTTTTGTTCGCCTGCATAAGCATTTTTTGGCACCATTTTGAATTACGTCATATTTATGTGCATGTACATACGGACGCAACATTGTTGGATGTTACATGTTTCGTCCGTTTGCACACCCTGTTGCATGGTGTTGCATGTTGTTAGGAGTTGCTGCGCAAATTTTGAAACCGGTTAACCTTTTGAGCTAATTAACAACTCCCAACATTTCTTTTGTTCCGTGATCGCCGAAGAGTGGCGCAAGAATGTTGGATCCGTTTGCACTGCTCGTCCAACATTGTTGGGGCCACGCACGCCCATTACACATGATCACCTGGTCTTATGGGACGTATCCTTCCCACGATACACTGCAGGTTCCAACCTTGTTGGGAGTTGTTGCATCCGTTTGCACACCACTGCCAACATGGACGCAACAACGCCCAACATTGCTGGGCCAACAATGTTGGGAGTTGTTCGTCCCTTTGCACGTAGATTTACGTTGTTACGCAGGCTGGGAACCAGTAAACTGCTGGAAGGTCTTTCCCAATCAGAAGAGAAGGCTGCAAGCTGTCGTGGGTGACTCTAAAGGGACCCTTCTGCTTTACTGAACACATGCAGACTCGTCTTCACCCACGGGCAAAGGCTGTGTTAACGGAAAGGAAACATTTGAGGAGCTGTCACATTTGTATTTGCAAAATTTAGAATTAAAAGGCATCAGCGAAAAAACAAACAAACAACAACAACGTCCCCATGCTGGACGAACGACCTCTCTCTGCTTTGAATTTCCTTTCCTCATTTTTAAGTTCGTTGACCATAGGAAAACAACAGGGAAACAATGAAAAGAAAAAAAAAGGCTTTTAAAATGATTACATTCAAACCTTAAAGATGTCAAGCTCCTTTCCCTTTCTCAACTTTTTACTGTTTATTTTTTATTTTTTTTTGTTATTTTATGGTTCAGTTCTGAAGACCCCATTCTGAAGATTAACAGTAATCTGACAACAGCATTAGCAAGGGAGGACCAAGGGGAGCAAGGGTGGCGCAGTGGTGAGAGCGCTCGCCTCCCACCAATGTGGCCCGGCTTCAAATCCCGGCGTCAACGCCATATGTGGGTTGAGTTTGTTGTTGGTTCTCTCCTTAGCTTCCAGAGGTTTTTCTCCGGGTACTCCGGTTTTCCCCTCTCCTCAAAACCCAACATTTCCAAATTCCAATTCGACCAGGAATCACGTAGACGAAGAGCCACTTTGTGGATGTGCTACCTCCAAATCATTATTATTTATTTATTTATTTATTTATTTATTAGCAACCAATGCAAAGACTGCTCCCAAAGTCTCCTTGGTTGGTTCATTACAATATTCTGCATTGTTTGCTTTCAGGTAGTCGCCCTTGGACATGATGACGTTTCAAACAATCGATAAAAAGGTGCGGACGTCTCATGAATTAGACTTCCGTTTAATTACAACCTCTAAATATAACTTTATCGAAATTAACATAGCCCGGCCAACACCCTAAGACTCCGTCTCTGTCCCGATATTCTCTCTCGCTTAAAGTTTTTTTACGCTTCGAAAACTTGAAAGAACTTCTGTACCTAGCCTCGTCCCAGGCATATTTCCATCACAGTGGGATCGAAGTCTCGCCGTCCACAACACAGGGAAGATAGACTCCGTGAGTACCCCACAAAGCGTATAATTTGTGTTCCAACGCCTCTTCATTGCTTTGCAATCAGCATAGCTTGAGACAATAGCCGACATTTCGTGAAGCCACCATTGGTTTCCCCGTGAAATGACGTCTGACAAACGACATACAGAAATTTCATACTGATGACGTGTCACTACCCAGATCTGGGTTGTGCTTTCGATTGGTCCTGCCGCGTGGGAATTTGCATCAACCAATCAGAAGCACTACTCAGATCTGCGTAGTAACGCGTCATCAGTATGGAATTTCTGCGCTCCTGTCCCAGACGTCATTTCACGGAGATACCAGCGGTGGCATCGCGAAATGTGGGCGGTTTTCTCAGGCTACGCTAGGGAAAATAGATGACCTCTACAAACAGGCTTCACCAAAAAAGGCACAAAATTGTCTTGAAATTGTTTTCCTGTGGTTGCAAGTCACAGGTTTACTTTTGTTATCTACAGTTGTACAGTAACAGTGAACTCAAAAATGGCGATAGTATGATGTTATCGATTTGTGAAGTCCAGGCCTCCAACAAAGACCCAGCTGTCACTGCGGCGGAGACTGGCAACCAACGTTCTTTTGGTAACGACAACACGCCTGAAAAGTTAGAGCAAAGATTGGAAATTATTTTAAAACTCTGATAAAATAGATACGCTTTTTATCTTGTTTATCTTTTTCAGTAATGAAAGAGAGGCTGAATGCAGGAACGCGCATCAAATTGTCGACTTTTCATGTGGCACAAGTTCACTGAACTGTCGCCTACGCGAAGCAGTGGTTTTTTAATATTTTGGCAAGCATAGATGATAATTAAACTTTTTTTCGGATTGAGTGCGGTATAACTACTCCTATTGAACTCATTGTAGTATCAGATTTTTTCCAATTTTTTAGGCTGAAGTAAAGGACTAATACCTTTACGCAAGAATATTATTTTTCGGTAAAAGTCTGTTTGTTTGTTTTCGGTATAAGTCCTTTTTTGAAATCACCTAACCTCCCCTCAATAATCAAAAAGGGTGCCTCAAGGAAGGGGGAAGGGAAACGTGATCCTTCCGCGATTTTGTCTTTTTGCTGCAAAGACGAGGGCCTGCATTCTTCGATTGGGCTTTGCCACAGGCAGCCCAATTATAAACGTATGCAATGGGAGGAGAGGGAAGCTAACTTATAGTTACTCAAAATACCTGTATAATGTAACATCAACAAAAATAGCAGTTGTGATAAGATTCCAGCTAACGTTCCTTCAACAGTCTTGACACTTCCTAGGGTAAAAATGATGTTCTTCAGTGCCTAATTAAGCGATAGTGAAACGATAATGGAGCAGATTTTGTACACAGATACTTGAGATGAATATTTAGAAAAACAACTGCATTCGTTACTTGCACGGATTGTATACACATAAGTTGCGGCTACAATAGAAAAGTTCCAAGGCAGCGACCGTGAATCTAGAATCTAACTTGAGTATGTGACCTTCCTTTGGGGCTAGAGAAAGGAGAAGGGGGAAGAGAGTGAACAATTTTCTCTCCCCTCACTGTCTCCCCTTTTGCTTTTCTTTTGCCCTTCTTCCCCCCTCCCCCTCAGAAACGCCTGATACCCAGGCTATCCAGCACGGATCGGAGATCTCAGTCTCGTGGCAAAACAACCAATCATAAGAGTAGCTTTGAATTATCCTGCTCAAAGACGCACTCCCCGTGGAGAGTACGAGACAGCGGGAGAAGATGACTGTGACAAGTGAAATAAAAGACAATAAATATACCGCTTGAGGATGCGGCCATTTTGAGGCGGTTAAGATTGAGTCGAGGTCATGGCGTGGCCTTGGGGACGTTATCACTTTTTTTTGGCTATTATGAAGTTCATACTCACGAAACTGTTACAATTCCGTACCCAACAGAGTGCCATTGGTCAACTTACGCAAAAGGACGGCAGAGGAGAGAAGACGGCAAACCTTGAATGACAAGCTTGACAATAATCAGGTATGAAAAACTTTTCCACCAAACTTTTGTAAAAGACCTATAAAACACAGTAATGTTAAGATCGCGACAAAACTTGAATAGCCCTGTCACGTTTGTCATACACTAACGTTTTGCCGTTCTCTTCTCTGCCGTCCTGTTGCGTAAGCTCACCACTTGTGCCATTCGACGCAACGACCGACCCAGTCTCTTCAAGCCCGACCTCAACACGGGTGAAAATTCCTCTTCACACAGCGCATGCAACAATGACTACAAAGTACAGAGCATGATATCAAAAAAGCTTCACCTAGCCAGCGAAAGCGCCCGAGAGATTTTCCAACAATTGACGCCATTGTGTCACCGATTCCCAAGGCCAGTATTCCAGAGTACAATGCAAGTTTACAACCTGCGAGGAAAAAGAAGGAGTTCCCTGTCTGTCGCTGTAAATTAGCAGATAAATAATCATAGCTTGCTTAGAAGGCGGTTTTGTTGGCGTATTGTTTTTGTATTATCTCACTTAGAAATGAAGATGGCGACCCCTCCCCACCCCCACCCTCCCCAAAAAAACCTTGACCGCGAGCCGTCCCTCTTTTGCTCGTAAATCTGTGAAGTGAAGCAAGCGAAGTAATGTGCCGCGAGCTGCGTGGGCGCAAGTACACGCCAGTCCATATATTATGGGATTAACAATACAAGACAAAATCAAATTGTCAGAAAGGGCGAACCGAAGTTTGTCAAATCCCGTCAAGTTTGGTATTCCTTGGGCCCATATTGAAGGAGATAGGGCATTCAAAATCTACTAAGAAATATATAGAAGACGTTCGGCAATCCATACATTTCTCAGTAAATTGTAAAGTTTGAAATGCCTGGATCTTGCTCGGTACGGACCTGATTGACACCAAACTTGGATGTTTTGTAATGCTCCTTATGCTTTTCTGACTTTGTACGTCTTGTGTCGATAATCTCATTATACACTGACTCCTAACCAGCCTCCCTCGGCTCGGTATAAGCTCTTCTGGCAGGCAACAAAAGGGAAAAAAAGACTCTTAAGTTTCTTAATCAAAATGGTATATCTACGCATAGATAGTCGAGTATTTCGCTGAATTAGCGGTCACCCATATAATATACTCACCAGTGTAATCAGGTTTACTATAATCCACAGGGTATAACCACAAGGGTACAGCTAAACCCAGCAACAAATACACGTGGGTTAAAATCAAGGGACCGGCGTCCTTTTCATCTAAAAACACCTCCAAAGCAGAGTGAATTGATGAGCCAAAAGGGCCTATTCTGTATAATCTGATGTACTGCGAGATGAAGAAAACACGGAAAACAACTTTTTAGTAAACTCAATAGCGACAAAGCCCGGGACAGGTGTAATCAGCAGCAAGCTTGGAAGTAGGATGAAGTTACTCCGGCCTTTGTGCTGGAAACAATCTCTATCTCCAAATCATCTCAACCGCGGGAAAATTGGCTGTCAGCGCTGGTTACTGGGTAACCAGTCTGCTAAACATCACATTTTGTCGTTTACCAAGGGACATTTGACAACCGCTTCCGAAGGACCCCAAAACTGTTTTAACAGGTTTTTCCCGCGAATTCTTTGTTGTCACTGATAGTGAAGCAGCCTGGTTAGCCGGGCTGGCTCGGCTTATGCCTTGTTTCCTCTTAAAATTGTCGTTGTGTTTAAATGAGATTGTGGAGGCGTGTGCGGCCGAGTGTTTAACACCACAAACTGCGGATCTGGAGGTCCGGGATTCAAGCCCCGCCCATCGCGTTGTTTCCTTAGACAAGCAACTTTATTCCACTTTGTCTTAGGTGTATAAATGGGTACCGGCAACTTACTGCTGGGGGCTAACCCTGCGGTGGGCTAGCATCCCGTCCAGGGGAGAGTAGCAATACTCCTTGGCATGCTTCATGCTAATGAAACCGGGATAAACTCCCGCCGTTTAGGCTTTTGGCTCATGTGCGCCTTTACCTTTAAATGAAAAGGCGAGCTGTCCCGCTTGCCGTGATCTCGGCTAGCGAGCCAGCTTGCATTCTCACCCGCATTCTCACATAAATGCAACGATAACTTTAAGAGAAGACCGAGACACGAGCCGAGCCAGCCCGGTAAGCGGGCCAGCCCGGCTAACCTTAATTTGATATCAATTGAATGCCGGATCTCGATTGCTGCGCACTAAACTGCATGCTAAGACACAATTTACGTAGAATATACTTTTTTACCTCAATAAATATAAAAGCAGCTACAGCAAATGATGAAGCTAGGTGTGTAATATAAGGTTCACAGATGACACCGGGGATGTAGATAGCAAGTGCCAAAAGATGAAAGCATTTACGAACTACGGTACTAGATGCGTTAGTTCGTGCATGTCTGCTCTTCCACGCGACGAAGCCAACAGCAACAGCAACTACACAGAACCAGTAACTAATTAATTGCAACTGGAATCGAACAAGAAAAATAGAGAAAAGAATCAGTAAAATTTAGTTAGGACAAAGACATTTTTAGCACATAAAAATGTTACTTTTTTACTCAAACACAAGAGGGTTCAACTGATCGAAAAGAGAAAAGGAAAACTGTCAAAAAACAACTTAAGGTTAGCATAACACTTTTATTGCGTAGACAATTCACCTCTTAATAATTATAATAATCGACACTTAAGTATCAAAATAGTATCTGAGGTCCCGTTTGTTTGGAAAAATCTTATCCCGGCTAGAAAAGTCACTCAGCTACCCGACCTACCCTATACTAGGTGAGCCGACTTTTCCAAGTCTTCTAACATAACTTAGTGAACTATTTACACAAGAAACAAAAAGTTAGCTCGGCTAGAAGAGTGACCCGCCTAGCCGGGATCACCCTTTTCCGATAGTAGAGTCACCCTCCTAGCCGTCCAACATTTTTTCCATATGTCCACACTTTGTGTCTCAGGCAGCCAGGTCAACTCGGTCAACGCGAGACAGTTTAAGCAGCGACGTTTTGAGCGACGCACGTCAACTGAAAGTGGACTTTTTGCACTCTTGAGCTGTGATTTTGAGCAAGCTTTACGGCAAAACGTCTTTTTAACAGTAAAGACATTTAGCAATATAAATTTGGTAGTGTCAAATAAAAAGAGAAAAAGGCTAACTTCCTGATGACGTTCTTCGCTCCAAAACGTCGCTGCTTTAAACTTAATTAATGGCGCTTATTCCATCTGGTTTCTTTCATCAGATGTTGGCAAAATTTTCTGGAGTTGAATTCTAAAGGACTGTATCAAAGTTCAGGAAAAGAAAAAGAACGTTGTCCTGTGTTTCCGTCCTCGACAAAAAGTGAAATTAGGCACTCACGTTGTAGTCGTGCCACGACGGCAAAGAAATGCACAAAAAAGCGTGATGCGCGTGCAAAGTTGTTATTTTGCTAATATAACCCTGTTTCCTTTTTTGCCGTTCGCCTTGCCATTGCCGTCGTTGTTGCTTAAGCTCCATAATAAGAGCAAGACTGTGTGAGCGCTGTAGTCAGCTCTTGGCTTGGGCAAAGGGTCAACGTTTTTCCCATATAAACATTCGCTTAAGTTGACTTGCCTGGGAGGGTGACCCTTTTTCCCGGGACAACTTTTTTTCCCCTTTTTTTAAACTGGTAATACAAACCTGGTAATTTTTCTCTTTTTCTAATTTTTTCCCCAACTATCTCAAAAAAGGAAGCAGCTGTTAAATTCTAACCTGAATCTAATTTCGACCTGTAACACAGCTCCACCATCTCCAAGGTCCCTGTATGACCTCAGAAGACGATTTTCTATTAAAGACAACTTCATTGACAATCTTACCCTTATATGATCTTTGGTCAGGTAGGTCCATAGCCAGGTAAAGGGATCTACACCTCCCAGAATAAGAACAGTCCAGGGTAGAAGAAATGCAAAGAATGTGAAAAGTATGGCAGCATAGAAAGCCACATACCCGGTAATAGTCTCCCAGTAATCTCTGAAGATGGAAAAAAACAAGTTTCATGTTCAAAAAGAGGATAATTTAATATCACATAAAGCTGAAGTAAGCATGCGACTCTAAATTTGGAAGGCTGACTTTTTGTGGTTTGTATGAAATAACTATTTTGAGGTGCATTATAAGATACATTCATGTTAATCCGACGTCTTGTTTTGACTCTAGTTACTTGTTTTGTGTGACAAACAAGAAAGACAGTGTTGCTATTCATGGAAGATTTAACTGTGTTGAGGATTTTTTACAGGTCAAATCATCTTTAACCTGAGAAAACAGCCACAATTCCACTATGCTACCACTGGTTTGCTTGTAATCACGTTTGAGGAACAAGCTCAAAAATGGTGACACATGTTACCACCCAGATCAAGGTAGTGCTGATTGTTTGAAGCAGACATTTCTATTGTGGCACAAGCAATCATCACTACCCCAGGGTTTTCATTAAGAATTCTAGTAGCAGGAAAAAGATGTAACATTGCAGGAGAATATTTTTTAATATATTAAAAGAGACTCTGATCTGAGTAAAAAAATAGTCATAGGCTATTGACCGTTAGCCAGAGAATTCTGCGTAGTCAATGAGGAATTCTCTGATCTCCAACACATCATCAGCATGGAATTTCTGCACTCATTCCTCACATGTCATTTTAAGGGGAGACCAGTGGTGGCGTCATGAAGAGTTGGCTGTTTTCTAAGGCTCAATAGTCTTTTTTTTTGCAAGATATATATATTTTTACCCAGTCAAATTCACAGTTTTAAGTAGCCTTACTATATCAGCAATGAATAATGCCAACACAGGTACATGTTATTTTTACTTTAAGATTAAAAAGGTGGGCAATCGTTTCTCACCGAACTAAAGTCAGGTAATAAAAAACTGGCAGCAATAAAAGTCCTGTAGTAAGTGAGCCTGTAATTAGAACCTGCAAGCAATGAAAATGGTGGTCAGTCCTGCTGAATGACTCAGGGGCATATCCAGGATCTTTTATAGAGGGGAAGACTGATACCATTTACCAAGCACTGCAAACTACTGGTATTTGTTAATTTATGCAACACCACAAAAGAGAGGAACTAGAGGTAAGTCACAGTGCATTTTGAGGGTTGGCTGGGCTGTCCTTATAAAGGGGAGTTGCTAACCACCCGATAATTCAACCCCCCAGATCCTCCCCTGTGTCTATGATGATGAATTTAGAATTATGCGTACACCATCACACTAAAATCAGTAATGAGTCCAGACCTTCATTGAGGTAGGAGGGGGGATGCTCATCCAGGTTTTGTGTACGTCAAGGGGGAGCTCCCTGAAATTTTTTCCCTCTTTGGGCCATGGTTTGGTCTAATTAAAATAATGAGGGGGTATGGAAAGAATACGCCATCAATTCTGCCAGGCACTTACCTGTATCCAGTGCAAATGAGTGCTTTTGGGGAGCTCTTCATGGATTCCAATGATGTTGCGAAAAGGAGGCCAAATATGAGACAACTGTAAACATTCAAGTTGCAACATTACTGTTTTTATTCTGACTCACTCATAATATTTTCATTTAAAAGAAGCTTGATGC
Organism: Porites lutea; assembly: GCF_958299795.1. Taxonomy (NCBI): domain Eukaryota; kingdom Metazoa; phylum Cnidaria; class Anthozoa; order Scleractinia; family Poritidae; genus Porites; species Porites lutea. Next base: position 10,063,872 of record NC_133205.1, read on the forward strand.
AAAGGTCAATTCAATACCAAGGAGGGCTATCACCCATTCATATCATTCTTCAGTCACCAAGATACAGTGAAACTGATTATGGGAGCTATCAAGAAACTTCAAAATTGGGTTGTAAGCATTTATGTGGTAACTGCATGAACAAGGATGATCAAACTCAACCTACTTTTAGACATAATACTGTTATCAAAAAAATTTGAATCTGAAGAAAAAAACACATGTACATGTATATTGTCTACAAACCATGCAACCAGTTTGCTTAAATGCATAATTATTAATTTATTTAATGAAAACTGCCAGTCAAGGCATTAAAATATTTTACAACAAGTTTACCTTTATCGCAAGATCTGCAAATGAATCAACTGACAGCAGAACTATTGCCTCTGTAATGATCATTGCTTCACCGACAGTAAAAGATTTTGGTATCCATCGCAGGATGGCAAATAAAGCCACAAAGAACAAACACACACATATGGACACTCGGATAATATCTATATCTGCAAAATAAAATGTTTAGGTTTGGCTTTTCTTACTATGAGAGTTTAACGCTCCAATAACTAAATGGTAAGAAGTACATTGTAGTAAGTACCGCTTGATTTCGATTAGCAAAGACAGTGGCAATATCAGAGTGTCATCAATCTTGAAGATGTCCCCTGTGCCCATCTCAACTAGGTTAAGCTGTTGTATGGGAATCAAGCATTATCCTGTATACAGTTGAGCCTCCATTAAGCGGCCACCTATTAAGCAGCCACCCTCTACTAAGTGGCTAGTAATCAGAGTCTCAAAATAATTTATAGAAAAGAATGGGAAATTAAACCTCTAATAGGCAGGAGCTGCAGCATGCACCTTTTGGTTGTGTCAACGACAGCTCTCCCATTGTCGCCACCTCTATTAAGTGGATATGAAGCCCTTGATACATTTTGTCTGGCTTCATTTCAAGAATATGATGAAGGAAAATACAGTCAGAGATAGAGGGTGACGACTGATTGTGAACAGTTAAATGATTGATCTGTAATGCTTCTACTATTACAAGTTTGTTTCAAAATAATGTGATGTTTCTCCTAAAGATTATACTAATTTATGATGAACCTCCATCGAGCCGCCAACCTCTATAATTAAGAGGCCACTTGCCAGTACCCCAAGAGTGACTGCTCAATAGAGGTTCAACTGTAATTGAAAGATTGAATTAAAGTTGTTGTTTTTGTAGAAAAATAATGGTACGGTCACGGCGAAGGTGATGATCAATATGATGATGACAACACCTGTGTGTAGTTTACAAATTTTTCTTTGATAGTCAGTGTTGATACTGATTATTGGACTATTGACCAGATAATACATACCAGCAAAGTGAACATTTATTGTGGCTCCAATTGATGTTGTCACCAGAAAGAAGAAGAATGAAGAGACCAATAGTTTCTCATTGTTTAAAAATAACATAATTGAGACTGTGAACATGCTCATCAGTTGAGAGGCTAGCAAATAGGATCTGTTTAGCACTGGAATAATACAAACATTTAATTAATTGCACATCCATGTACTTTGCATACAATAAGAGGTATTAACCACTGGAGATCTGAAATCTAGAGACAAGTACACTGTTTTAAAATTATTTATAGTACCTGATACTTTAAGATTTTTGTCTGGCCATCTCTCAATAAATGCTATTTGACTTGCAAGAACCATCGGAACTAAAAGTGAGCCAGTTTCCATACCATCACTAGCAAATGGCCTGAAAATGAAATGGCTGTTACGTCAGTTATTGTACAGGGTGAGGTTTATTACATAGGCTAGTATGGAGTGATTTAACAAGTTCTTGGTACAGCTGTGCTTAAGTTTGTGATTTTTTTCATCATAGGTTAAGATCTTTTACCCATATTGCCTTTCTTTGCTTAGCACTATTAATTAGCTACTAGAAGGATAAAAACGTCCTTAAATGCTAGTCTTAACACATTCACAAGAATTTCTTTTCTGGAGCTCTTCAGGGCTCCTTTTCAGGAATTATCCTACCACGAATAAAGAAATAACATTACAGTAATATGGTTGTTGCATGAAGTATCCTAGCTAGTTGAATAATATAATCCTGCACTTAAGTCACAGCGTGCAAAGAAAGTACTGTCCAATAGCCCGGGGCTAGTGGATTTTGCTATCGGCCCGACGGGCAAGTATTGTTTTATGAGGAATTTGAATAAAAGAAGAAGAAAACGTTTTTGGGACTAGCTGAAATGACGTCTGGGCTAGTAAATGCTAGCTTCAGCTTGCCCGAATGGCAAGCTGTAAAAATGATTTTCTTTGCACCCTGAGTCATCACCTATTGTTGCTGTTGTTTTCTTTTTGTCCCATAATTTTGCTCTTTTATTGAAAGAGAGAGTGATGGGAAACAAAACACTGAATAGCTATGCATGTAGCTTTACCTGAAAGTAAACCATTTCTTGATACCCACTGTCCATCGTGATTTCATTGAAGGAAGACAAGCAACTAAAAATACTTAAATAAAACATGTAGATTACAAAAAATTCAGGCCACCTCTGCATCACTGAAGCTAGTCATTACTCAGCCACTTATGTTGAGGAATACACACAAGTCAGACCTTGGGTACTTCATATTAGACACAATTAATTGTAACTTCCACGTTTGACAGAATTCCTTGCATTTCAGTGTGGAGTAATAGGGCTAGAGCAGGGATTTCATTAAGAATGGCAGGTTAGAGGAGAATCTTTTGAAAGAGGCTCCATGTCTGAATAAAAAATAGTCATAGTCATGGGCTAAAGAACATTAGCTGGAGAATTCAATGTAGCAAACATAGAATTCTCTGATCTCCGATGCCTAATGACACCCTGCTAAAGAACACCTTGTGATGAATGTCAGTCAAGGAATGAATCTCATTAGCATAAATTTCTGGACATAACTACGAGGGTATTAAAGAAACAAATACCTTGGGGTTCAACCAGTCCGAAATTGTATTTTCATTATGATTAAAATTATCAACTTAGAGAAGGTAAGATTTCCTCGGTCTCCTCGCAGTGCTCACAGCCCTGCCCGTGTATTTATAATGCATACTTCTCTATTCGTGTAAACTGTTTGACGTGTGAAGTAGTATGAGATCGCTCTGTGTGCAAATCTTACCCACGTGAAAGCAAAGGAGAGCTACTTCATTGTACAGTATATAGCTTGACCGTATCTGATCTGCCATCATAATCATTTGCAGATCAGATGATTCGTACTCTATACTAGCTACGTTCATTAGCTTTTCTACTTACAAACTATATGAAACAATACATAGCCAGCGCTTTGTTTCAACTCAAACAGGCTGCAAAATACACACAAGCTGGCTCCAGTGACAACAGCAGCTTCTCCAGACATTTTTTCAGCGACGATCTCCTAACATCTCCTTCAAAAAACCACCAGGCGTTCTATCTCCTCAGATAGGAAAGTTGAGATGGGACTCGGGATGGAGAAGCGCTAGGAGGACTCTGGGTACCAGATTGTCCGGAGTCCGGAAATTCAATTATTTGCTTAGTTGCATTTGTTGTTGTTGATGACTTCGCGGAAGAAAGTCCTTGTTTACAAATCCTTGTTGAATCGCCAGGTTTGTTGAGTTACTTATTTCTTTTGCTACATTGTCTGTTATAGCTCTAATTATGGATATTTTATTTACGTATTTGAAGTCTACTTTACTCTAAAGTACGTTGCGTCAGTTACTCTCTGTCACTTGTCATGAATCGATCATCAAGCTAATTTTCCGCCCGTTATTTAAGTCTCAAGTCAATGCTTTGTTATGTTTGTGCCTTCTATTATTTAATCTCTATCTCATGTAATCTTCACGCAAACAACACACAACAGAATATCATACACGTTTAAACAATGTGCATAGCGGAAGTGCGTTGTCACATTTGATTTGAAGTAAACAAGAGAGACATCCTTTATAGAGAGGAGAAGTGTGACGTCACGTTAGCATGGTAGGAAAATTTTTGGATCCCAACATTAAGCAACGTTGACAGTGTCGGTAACAAAAACAGGAAAAAAGCAATATGTTTAGATAGCAAAACAACAACTTTGCATGTGCATCATGCTTTTTTGTATTCTTAACTGTTGTTGTACGACTACAACGTGAAACTTCCTAATTTCACGCACCTGCTTTATAAAGTAGGTGAAAACAACACAATTTTTTTTCTTTTTCTAAACTGAAATATGGTCCCAGTACTCAACACTAACTTGTTTGGACACTAGTAGCTAGGCAGTGGGCTAGCAAGTGACATAAATCACTAGCCCACGAGGTGAAGTCACTGGTCAAAAGAAAAAAAGAAAGCCCAAAAAAATATATACCCAGTGTGGGTGTGGAACCACTATTTCCTTCCGGTGTCTAGTCTCCTCCCGTATCTTGTTTGTTTTCAATTCTTTATAAATACAGTCAATACGTTTTTTGAAAGTCCAACTTTAAACTGGTAAAGGCAAAAAACAGAAATTTTCTGTTTCTGCGATAAAAGCATAGTTGCAATTTGCTAATCTGCTTAGCGCTACTGTTTGAGTTCACACACTGCTACAAGTTCCACAAGAAATTTTTCTGCTAATGAATCCCAGCCAAGGATATGTTTCTTTCAACCTTTGGGGATCTAGAAAACGATGACCTGCATCTCTTTCTCTTCATGCTGTGTGTGGTCCTTTGGAAACAACGTACAAAAAACTGCATAAGAATCATTGGCCATTGAAGGATGCTTTCTCGTAGATGCGCGAAAAAATTTCAAAATGGAGTGATGTGATGGAGTTCACCCAGCCCAGGCATAATTCCATTTCCAACACGGCAATCGTTTTGCAAGTCAATCATACAGTTAGGTTTTACATTTAATACTCAAGGTAAAGAAAACCTAAGTACTGATGAAGCATATTAAAAAAAAGAATGTCCCAAGTTATAGACTGAAGTTCTTCAAATTTATTTTGTTTACTAAAGGAACTGGTCTAAGGGCTAGTAGGAGTACATTTTTGCTAGCCCAGCATGAAGTTTCACTAGTCCTGGGTTAGTCAGGACTCCCGTTAGTGTTGAGCACTGGGTCCTTTTAGCCTGCGAAAACATCCGTTTCTCCTCACTCTACGCTGCTGGGGACGTTTCGTGTGGAGGAATGTCTGCAATTCAGCGGCAGAAATTCCATACTGATGACGTAAATCAATGTTTATGTAATAAATCTGGTAGTCATGGGGTTCCAAATACAAATTTGACCAATTTTACGTGTCTTTCTGGTCGATTTAGGTAAAGTGTTGTGTTCATCTGCCAACGAGCTCCAGCAAAACTCAAATGCTTCTTCAAGAGAAGACTATATTCCACAAATATTGGCTGTTTTGTTTGAGATTCTTCGCGTTTACATCCCGGGTTTACATTTGACCTTTGTGGCTTTTTGTCTGTCATTCGTAAACAATAGCTAAAACAATGTAACTACTCAGTCGACCGACCAGCGCTTCTGACCGGATTCTGGACAGATTTTACGTCATCAGTATGGAATTTCTGTCGCTGAGTCGCAGACGTTCCTCCGCGCAAAACGTCCGCAGCGGCGAAGAGCGAGGAGAAACAGATGTTTTCGCAGGCTAGGTCCTTTTGGATTCAACCCCACAAAATTTAGCCAATATTAATTTTGACAAATTATCTGAAACTGAACAAGATCGATGAAGTCTGAAACAGTGTGAATTCTTTTTTTAAGTTCATCAACGTTTTTTGATTTGTTGTCATCCAGAAAATTTTGCTACCATAGCAACATGACGTAACAACTTCTTCTCTCTATTGCGGTAGATGTACCTTATTAGATTCAATTAGGTGAGTTAGCTGATCAAGACGAATCTGTTGATCTGTTCCTAGCTGCAAGTTATTGCAAATTTATTGAATATCAATTATTATCTTAACCAATTTGTTTTAATTTGTTTTTCTTTCCAATTAGAGCGTTGCATAGAGTTATTGCATTCATCCATCAAAATGATGTCCAGATCGATTTTTGCCAGACTACCTCAGACTTCTTCTACTGAGCAGTTCTCAAGCCCTCTGATGAAAGTGCTTTGGAAAGTAATGATGGTAGCTGGGTGAGGAAAAAATTAAATAAATCTTGGTGAATACGATACAGTAAACACCCCTGTATCAGAACCCCGGTTGTTTTTTCCTACAACAAACACAGGTTATAAAAAGTACATGTGTAATGAAGACAACTAAAATTTTCCATGTACCGAGTACATGAGTTGTCATAACGTATATATCGCAAGCAGTAATTGGCTGAAATGAGGCTTTTTTTCCTTTTGAATTTTCATAATATGTAGTTTGGCCGGAATTAATATCAGCCAAACCAGTCTAAACAATTTGGGTTATCCCACAAAAATTTTGGCAAAGCAGGAAAAATCAATGCCATAGAGGGAAAATATTTAATATAAAAATTTTATTTATTAATTAACATCTATGATGTTCTTCACAACAATAATGATTACAGTGTTCTAAAAAACTGCAAGGTAAATATTCCATGGAGTAATTATTAATAAAGTTTGTTTATTACTCATCTATTGGCAGAGTTGTTATCTATGGCTCACATGCAATACTGATCAACTTGTGTAAAAATGACCAAGGAAAGATTCCATTCAGCTCAGCATCAGTGGTGTTGTTAAGCGAAGTTATCAAGGTGTGACATGAGAGTAACTAACAGTCAATCCCTTCATGATGAGCTAGTGTCTGCAGTATACATAGCTTAACCCTTTAAGTTCCAAGTATGGCCAAAAACAATTTTCTCCTTACAATGTCCATACATAAACATTAGAGAATAGGTTATGAGAGTAAATAAGGTGATCACCAAACGGAAAATGCTTTGATCTTTTATCAAGTTCTCTCTAACTATTTTTAGGATATGTATGGATACCACTCTGGAGAATTTCTATAATTATTGATGTTGGGTCTTAGAGGGTTAAGAGTTTGTAAATACATGTATAGTAGCAGCGCATGAGGTGCCAGATAAGGAATTTCTTCAGAAACTTAAGTACCTTCTAACTGAGAAACTAGTCCCAGCGTCATTGGAAATTCCCTCTTCACTGAATCAGAAGTTCAAGGGAATTCCGATTAAAAGCTTCTTAACTGGGCGGGCACTAAGCTGAAAGTGAGTACCTTGGAAATCCCTCCACTCGTCACAGGTTGTGAACTTTTCCCAAAGTACATAATTATCCATTTCTAATTGTGTTGGCAATTATGGAGAATTTATCGTGGGAGCACACACTTAATTGACCATTTATTACTTGTTTTAGTTTCTCTTTTCAGTGATACTTCTACTGCCTGAGATGTGGCGTGGTGCTGTACACTATCCACCAATAAAAACAGTCGTTTTCTTCTCTATCCCTGCATTTCTTTACTGCATCAGTAACAACACTGCTGTTCATGTGCAGGTTTACTTGGATCCAGCCAGCTTCCAGGTACAGTCATACTCAATTGCTTTGTTACTACACTTTTCAACTGGCAACTTCACATATATAACTCTTTGTACCCCATTTTAACAATGGGAAGGAGAATTAGAACCAGGAACCTCGTGTAAATGCTAGAAAACCGGGAAGAACATGTAAATGTTGCAGGTCAAATTACATTCAGGTTTAAATTTCAGCCTAGGGTGATTTTTGAATAATTACAATTGAGGTTAGGAAACAAAGGAGATTGAGAATCAACCTAGCATAAACAATTTCAACCTGAATTTAACTTTGACTTGTTACATTAAACATGACCTTTTTTCTGAAAATGCAAGCAGTGAGGGTGTTTTCTTCTTGGGGTTAGGATGCTGGTTAGGTTGTCTTCCATGAAACGAGGTGAAAGTTGCTGGAGTGGTTGTGGTGTGGGGATGGTATTGTGTGGCTGCAGGCCAGTCAATGACTATGCAAACATCACCCCGTAGTGTCTAACCTGCGTAGTAGCCACCTGTTTTCTTAGGGAGAAGGAAGAAATCTCAAGGATGTGTCTGAAAGGGAGAAAAGGCTCTCCCTTTCATACTTCCCCCTGGCTTGATGATAACTGGCACCTGCTACAATTAAGAGTTGGCCATCAGTTTTTTGTGGGAGGTGCTCTTAATTTTTACATTTTTGGAAGAAGAAGTACCGTCATACTGCTTACTTTTGGAAACTAACATATTTAACATACCAAGGGGGGGGGGGAAGAGCTAGATTGGGAGCAGAAAAACCCTTCAAAAGCTAGAGGCATGACAGGCAACATGCAAATGTAATGGCCTGACTTTAAGGGAAAAGCTGTAAAAAAACACGTGAAACCCTGCAAAGCAATTAGGGAACCCCCACATATCTCTTCAAGAGGCTGCTAGCGAGCCATGGTGGTGAGTTTAACTTAGCCGTAATTTCATTCAGCCACATTTAAAATGCATCAACAGAGATGAGAGTGGATAGAGGTGCCTGTGAGGCTGGCGGAGCCTGGAAGTGCAGCCAAGTGCAGTGCATAACCTTGGCAACCTCTTAAGAGTGGCGTCCATTCAAACTCACAGAGTTGGGTTGTGCTTGGAGAACACAGGGCTGGCCAACAGGGTGGACAAGGGACCAAAAGCTCTCCCCCACTTCCCCCCAATATAGGGTCCTGGCGATACAATGATAAGCAACAAGATCTTGATGCCTAAACTTAGAGCGAATCAATTTTCTAAACACTCCGAGGGAAGACAAATTCCTTATTATTGTTTTTGTTTTTAACAGGTGCTATGTAATTTCAAGACAGGACTTACTGCAATTTTGTATTGGCTCATAATCAGAAGGTACTGACTTCTCTTCATTCCTGAATGGCTGGAAGTGAGACTTTTAGTATTTGAAGAGGGATTGTTTTTGTTTTATGAGTAATAATAGTATTCTGTAAGTTTTGTAGTGAGTAAATAATTTTAATAAATTGTGAAACGTCTCAACCTTTGAACAAGTATGTATTTCATTGTTGTTTTAAATATTTGTTTTTGCATTCCAGGAACATCTCAGAGAAGCAGTGGACTGCTCTTGGTCTCATCACTTTAGCAGGTTGCTTTAACAGGTTAGTCAGTAGACCATACAGGAGCTGTCAATAGAAAATTGTCTTCCAAGTCAAATTATATTCAGAAATTTTCATCCAGCCAAAGTTGTAAGAGACAAATCTTTACGCTTTATAGACAAAGCTTTTCAACACAGAGCGCACTCTCTCTCTCTCTCTCCAGGTGGGATGCTTGCCTTGTCCCTGTACGGCGTCTTCCCATGCCTTCTCGGCGGTCAATGTATTTCGGTGACGTATCCGAGACGTATCTCAAAAACTTGCTCGGACCACGTGACCCGAAACGTATAGGCCGGGGGGCATAATGAGGCCTAGGGACTAGGAAGTGGGATGCTACTTCTTCAAAGTTTGACCTCTACTTTTTCTATCCAGCAGTATTGATAATACCTTAAATGGTACTTAATTTCGCCATTTTTGCGAGACAGTATTTTGCGGGGTTTTAAACTGGAACAAGCAAAACACTTATTTATAACGTGACTTTTAAAACTGGAACGAAGGAAAACCCATTTTTGAAAATTAAATTTTTAGTTTGTTAACTCAGGAGCCGATTACTAGTACTCGACCCCTGGTTAACTTTATCTGACAACAAAAGATACAAAATGGAAGTGGTGTATTCGTTCATGGATAGCTATGGATTTCCCAGATAATGTACGTACATAACATCTTTATTAGCCTAGGGACCAAGCCAAATACTTTCACTTGCATTTAAATCCTTAGCAACCCTGCATGGTATTGTCTAATTCGGGTACATTCCTCTGATGGGTTTAAAAAATGTTTCTCTCAGCTATGGAGGATTGCAAACATCGCAGGATATCATTCAAGTACGGAACAACTCCACCAATGTTGCGAGACATGTATATGTCACAGTGACTGGTCTCCTGCTTATGGTGTTTTACTGCACAATGTCCGGCTTAGCTGGCATTTCAACAGGTAAATATTCTCATTTTGGAACAGAAGTAACATTCCTAAAACACTTTGGAGCAACTTAATTTTAACTAACATTTTGTTTTGAACGAGATAAAAAAATCAGTTAACAGAAGTGGAAGTTTTTTTTCGCTAAGTCATCGTGAAGTGAAAGGTGGACTGTCTTGGTCCCATGGATTTGAATCAGAAGTGAACATTCATCGATCATAAGTCACAGGTGGCTGACACAAATAAAAAAACCTTAATAAGCTCTTTGACTAAGAGACAACTCTCAAGGACACTTATTAACTTTATTCAGTAAAATAACCTTTCGAAGGAGCAAATGTGGCCTGGAAATTTCTAAAACGCTGTCTTTAGAGTAAAAGGCTAAAATATTCTGGATAACCGTTCCATTCGTCTAAGATATTCGGAGTTTTGCTACCAACTTACGTACGATTTTCGGAGTTGTATTTTTCACTGTTTATTGCCAATTTATTTGTTAAAAAAAGGCCCCGTGGAAATTTCGGTCTTAAGACAAAATGCCCGCTAGAATCTTTTAAAGGACGTACGGCGACGCCACACCCTCGAACGTTCGACCGTGCCCATGAGGGAAGCTAACAGGTCTGGATGAGACGAAAAAGCCGTTCGAGACAACCGAAGTTCCCCTAAGAGATCCGAACAGATGAACAGTGTTTATGGCAGCTCGAAATTGACCGAACTGGCTTTCATGGCCTAGAGAAAACCATTTGAGACACTTCTGACGCATTTGGAAACATTTTCGGTCGTTGGGTGCCCTTGAGCTCTGCAAAGCATTGATAGGACAGTCTCCAAGATTAACAGTTACTTTAAAATGTCTACTGAGGTGAAGTGTGTTGTATTAGTGAAAAATTCCGTATGAGGGGCTTATATGTAGTGCTAGAAGATGGGAACAGTTAAAAGGGACTTTAGAAATGTGGTACAATTCTTATGATACTGCCCTTACTAATTAAAACAATTCTTTTCGTTTATTTTATTTAGAGTACATCCTGAAGAGACAGTATAAGGTATGTAACATTGTTTTTTTTATCTCTTTTTCGTAGCTAAGTTTCTCGCGTCATGACATTTAGTAAAGGCTATAAAGACCACCAACATGGTAGCAGCCAGCTTTACGGATGCCTGCGTTAATAAGGACACCTGTATATAACGGACAGTTTTGTTTGCCCCGACAAAAAGCTCATATAGTTTTTTCCAAAATTAACCCACTTATTGTGGACAAAGGACACTTTTCTCTGTCCCGAGTCACAAACTCTCATCGTCTACCCGCTTATGGACTCTGGTTATCTCCGTACTTTCTAACAAAAACGGCGAATGACCTTCAAAAGTTTCTATCTAACATTACGTCCATCTGGCTCAGGCGCAATAACAGCTCTGTTAGAAAGTAAAGTCATAGCCTCCCCCGCAGACATTCTTAGGCGTGCGTCACGCGTTCCTTCCCCACGAGCGGGGAATGGGGAAGGAACGCGTGACGCACGCCTAACAATGCCTGCGGGGGAGGCTAGTAAAGTCATGGATTCCACTGTTGTGTTTAAAAAAATACTTACTGAAAGGTTCAATGATCGCGGGGTTTCTTTTTTTTACAGTTGCGGTTAAGAAATTAATATTTTTTGGTAAAATGTCTGCTTTAATCGTTAGATCTATAAACATGCGTCCAGGGCTTTTTTTTTTTTTTTTTTTTCTGAGAGCCCGCTTAATACGGATAGCCAAATAATACGGACATTATGGTATGTCCCTTTGGTGTCCGTATTAACCGGGTTCCACTGTAATAATCCCCGCATCTCAATGTGATTTGTTTTGTCATAACCGCGGGGTTGCACTGAAACTCATTTCTCTTAATCTATTCCCTACAACCTTTGAGTTAGGTATGAATTATTGCTGCTTGTTTCTTGACTTTCTAAGATCTCTCTGCACTTGCAAAACACTTTGATGTACTTCTATGGCATGATGTTCAACTTATTGGCTTACTGCACATCGGATTCACAGCCTTCCGATTCGTCTGCCGGTGAGTAACAACAAAATGAACTTGCCCTAATGGTTTACGGTCAAGTCGCCCCAAGGTCATCTCGAAACCCGAGTTATGTCGTCCGAATGCCGAGTTACGTTCCCCGAAATTTAGTCTTGTTCTACAACGTCCTAACATGTTATTACTGTATACATTTATCGCGCTTGTTTCGTCTTATCAAGTCTAAGAGAACGGGATATATTACTCGTGTATCGTGCGTATTTCGCCTCATCAAGGTTTAAAGCACGCGATACAGTTGCACCTGATTACACATTTTTGGCGCTTGTTTCGTCTTATTGTTGCTTAAAGATCGAGATACATTATACACACTACTTTATTTATCCGTGTATCACACCTGATAAAATTTCGGGCTGCATGACTTTTGGGCGACTTGACTGTTTACCTCTATACGTAGCATGGCCATACGTGCAAGATGTTTTATGGTTTGTGGTTCAGTAACGTATTGAAAACAATTACAAGCTGTCATTTCCTGACTTGAGCTTTTTCTCAGGGTTTTTCAGTGGCTACTCAAAATGGACTGTAGTCATCGTTTTCTGTCAGGTATGTTTGAACAAATGTTGTATTTGCCTATATTTGGGCGTGGCTTTAGCACTGCTACACATGTATGTCTGGCTTTAAGCCCTTCGTCGCATCGCGTTTCCACACCAAGTTTAGCTAAAGCGAAGCCATTTCACCGGTTGACTCTGGGCCTTACGTCAATACCACTGGTCTGACTTTTTTGCAAGTGTTACTGACCTAAATTTCTCAACAAAAACCTGCGAGCAAGCTCTCCGGGAACGCCGGGAACGCCGGGAGAGCTTCCCTCGCAGGCTAGTTTCTCAAATGCTACCTTTTTTAAATTGCAGGCCATGAATGGACTGATCTTGTCAGCAGTGATGAAGCATTCGAGTAATCTTATTCGCTTACTTATCATTGCCTGTGCAATGATTGTCAACACGGCTTTGTCTATGGCAATATTCTCACTCCAACTAAACCTCTACTTTAATATTGCATTTATCTTGGTTATCTTGGCTTTGAAACTTTACCATAGTTAAGCTAAGATAGACTGCTAATTAGCAAAGCTTGTCGGCTGTATATGCCTATCAGTTCTGTCACAAGCCGGGACGGGTGGGGAGAAACTCTTCCTCACCCCCACTCGGGCTCAACAACCAAAATTGTAAAAAAGAGTGAACGTACAACACCCAATTTCTGACTTTTGATTTCCGATTGTTCTTGTCACCTAAACTTCTTCAGAAATTTACTTCGGCCGCATTCGGAAATTTTCGGGCGTCTTCGGAGAGGTTTGGGTCATTGTCGGAAATCTTCGCTTTGATGAGAGGATAAAAAATCTCATCCCTGTAAAGAGCAGTGTACAATGAAGTGAAATGTAACGCATAGGAAGGACGAATTGACATTCCCTGTATACCACAATGTATTCGTCTTTTGCATTTTTCCCATGTACTATTATTAAGAGCGACTCTCTTACATAGAGGAAATGATTCGAAAATGATGCTGTACAATCCCCAATACAGTTGAAACTTCATGTCTGACATCATTGGTTGATATAAGTAATACTGAACGTTTTCAGATTAAATCAATTTGTATTTTAAAAGAAGTTGCTTTTAAAAGTAATTTCGAGCTATCGCAACTCATGTAAATGCGTACTTTATACCGTACTTAGTATTTTTAATCTTAGTTGATTTAACCGCGGCAGGATTAGCTCAGTCGGTAAAGCGCTTGACCGCAGAGCGGGAGGTCGCGGGTTCGACTCCCGGGACCGTACCAACACTCATGGTCTTAAAATGAGTGAGAAATGAAGGTACTACCTTTGCCCTACAAATGGCTAGACCCTCGCGTGGCTTGGATGACCACGTAAAATGGCCGTCCCGTCTCCAGTAGGAGACGTAAAAATAGTGTCCTCATTTAATGCTTTCGTGCTAATTACATTGACACTAAAATAAAGTGCATTTTTCTCTTGTTTTCAACCTTACTTGGAGCCTTGTAGTTTTTAGCCGTATTTTGATTTTATTTCAATGTATTTTTGACCTTCGAATTAGAAGACCCTCGATATCCTGAAAACCTCCTTTAGGTGATTGGAGGCCTTCTCTTAAAACATTATTGATTTTGTTTTATTATACATTTTTTTTGTCTGTATTATTTCAAATAAATGATTCACAACTTAATAGTTCAGAATCAAGGCGTGTCTGAGTTTGTCTTCCGATCGTCCTCCGCGCGCTTTCTAACAATTTCTGCAAAATCACGTTTCACTAATGCCAAAACTCCACTCCAGGTTTCACTCAGTTTCCTAAAAGCCAATGGAAATATCTCGCTCGCGAAACATTAACTTAACGTTCCTAAAGTTAAAAAAATTAAACCCACAAGTCACCGATCGAGCTAAAAATAGGATTTCTTTCTTTCTCAGATAAACTATGTAAACAACTAGACCTCAAACAACTTCCGCTCTAACTTTAGTAACAAACTCCAAGTTAACGACATTCCTGAGCGTCGCAAAACCTTAATACTTCGCGCACCGCCTCAAATATTTATTGAAGCCAAAAGGACTAGAAATTATCTCGCCATTCGAACTCATTTCGGTGTCACTACGTCAAAAACTCAAAACAAAAAGAAGTCACGTACTTGCGTGCCAAATATTTCCCCGTACCTCCTGCATTCGCAGTGGCGCAATCGTTAGAGCGGCTAATCTGATCTGACAAGTTACACGAGAGTTGGTGCAAACCCTGGCATAATAAGAAATAATAATTATTTCTTCTTTATTTCTTTATCCTTTCATCAAACAACTCGAAAATACCTCGAACTAATGTCGAAGCAACTTGGGAACATTCGGATGTCCCGAAGTTGCAACTTTGGAACATTCCTGAGCTGCACGATTCCTTAACTTCGCGCTCCGCCGAAGTAAAACAGGGGTCTTTTTTGCATGAGCATGCGCGACCGCTGACTTGTCAAAGAGCACGCGACCAGTGACAGCGAACGTGCTGCATGGTTTTAGGAACCAAATTGTTCACTTTGAAAGCTTGCTTGAGATTGAAATGGTAGCAGGAACTTAGGAAAGACCTTCGTTGTACAAAATAAGTAAAGATCTGTTGATTTAAAGTGGAGACTGATGCGCTGAACGAGGTGAAAGAGCAAGTTTCTCAAGGATGTCTGACACGAACATGGCTGCTTGTTGTTGTTTGGCGCTCGACTCGTGTCTTGATTCCCCTTTAAGAACCACAAAGTTTGGCATAGAGGGCATTGCTGATGCGTAGCTACTGAGCAAATTGTTCTTTATTTAGTGTTTGTCTATAAATCGGATGTAAATCAGTTTCTCGATGCCGTAGAGGATTTCTGTCAATTATTTGTTAATAGCTGATTTAGCCATATTTCGGGGGTGGATTAATAACGATCAGCGGGCGACTACCACGCCGTTTTCAGTTGGAATAGAAAGTTTTTGCCTTAAGTATTTTAGCGATACAAAGTTTGTTTAGAGGAAAATTGTAGAACTTCTTGTTTTTGCGTGTACTAACATTGTAACGCATCTTTTACAGGAATTTGCTTTTAGCCAGAACTTAAATTTTCTAATGATTTTTAACTTTTGGTCGGCATCACATGTTTACTGTACTTCTTGGGAAACCTAACCGTTTGTTTCATCAAAATCGGTCACAAGATTGGACTTTAATTTCAGTCCTATTGAATGCAGTTTGGACTGTGTCTCATTGATATTCATTTTTTTTATTGTTCGAGACATACAGATTGACTACCACCTACATCTCACCAGGTGACTAATCTACGTCTCGTGTGCTCTTAATTTTGTAGCTTTAAAGTGCTGGGAAAATTGTAGAACATATATTAATTCACTGCTGAACTGAACATCGGCTTTCGCGCACTTCGAACCACTCGCTGAAATTTGCTATGTTTTTTTTTTTAATATTTCTCTACCTTTCTGATTTCAAAACAAAAAAAAAATGAAAGTGTTTACTTGCATCAACAATCGTTTCTGCACTTCGTTTAGACTTTGATGAGGTCAGCGCAATCCTCCAGGCACTACGTATACGCGCGCTGATGTCCAGGTCAAGTGGGGAGATGAAATTTGATAGTGGCTCGTGTATGTTAAAGCCGGTCTACTTCGCTTTTGTTAAGACCATGTTAGAGTTTTTTTTTGCAAACTACACATTTTGTTAAATCACGAGCACATTCGCCAAGACCAATGAGCAAAATAATCGCTATGATAGCTTAGAGACGCGCCATTTTGATGAAGGCAAACCCTGTGGTGAGCCTCCATGCAAATCTCTTGCTCAGCGGTCGCGCATGCTCATGCAAAAAAGACCCCTGTTCCGAAGTAATTATTATCTCCTTTTTGTTTTAGTCGTTAGCTGATAGTATCCCGAAGGCTACTGAATCTTTATTTTTAATAAAATATTGTCGAAATAAATAAAGTTGATTTATATTATTGTTATCATTAATGTGTCAAACGGTGTGGATGGGGCGTTAAATATATAGAGGATATTACATGGCCGCTTGGAGATACAGAATCTCTCTTCTCGTGTTGAAAAATATTTCGGAGTTAGCCTGCGGGTAAGCTCTCCTGTTTGTGCTGAGTGAAATGGGTCTCGCGAGAACGTGCGAGCGAGCGGCGAAGCCGCGAGAGCGAGCACAGCTAACGGCACAGCATGTTATTTTCACAAGTGAAGATGGTAGGGCCATTTATACGAGGAAAAATAAGACTCGTATGTAAGACGAAGACGCGAACTGTACCATTTATACGAGCATGTCTTATCTAATAAGACGCGTCTTAGCTAAGCCGCGTCTTATTTTAGACGAAATGTGCCGTTTATACGGAAAGTTCGCGTCCCGGGGGTTCGACGCGTCTTATGTAAGACGCGTCTTATTTTTCCTCGTATAAATGGCCC
Source organism: Porites lutea (assembly GCF_958299795.1). Lineage (NCBI taxonomy): Eukaryota > Metazoa > Cnidaria > Anthozoa > Scleractinia > Poritidae > Porites > Porites lutea. Next base: position 10,080,721 of record NC_133205.1, read on the forward strand.
TATTATGTTTTCGCGCGAAAGCTCACTTGGTATTTCATTGGCAAATACAGGGGAACCTCGATATAACGAAGTGCCAAGGGACTGGGGGAATTTGTTTGTTGTATCGAGGGTTCCGTATATCGAAAACCTGATTTAACGAACTTTTGGGAAAACAAGCAAAATGTTCGTTATATCGACGTATAGTTAATGATTAATTTCCAACGCCCAGCATTTCCAGATCTGACCATTTTCTGTTATATGCGTTTGTATTGTCTCAGTTCAGAGCTGAACATAGCTACGGCACCTAGAAACACAAGAACAGGCAAACAAAACTACTTAAAACTACTGTAGACATAAAAATTATTCTCATTGGTCTGTTTCATCCAATCTTAGACTGCAACAGTCCGTATATTTTTGCGTATTCAAGTACGCGCGTGAAGTCAAACAAAAGATGACGAATGTGCGAGGCTGAAAACAGAGAGCTAGACTGGGGAGAGACTTTTTTTCCTCTCGCCTCGCACGCCCTAAGGGCGTGTGAGGCTCGCGCGCTTCGCGCGTGTATTACTTTTACGCCACGCTTTACCGATTTCTTTACTGATTTTGAGAAAAATACCCGACTTTTTTGCAGTCTAATACAACCTTTGTGATGGAAAAGGCTTTGATAAATACATTTCCAAAAAGTTTGTGACAAGTGATTAACTTTTATAGTCAATAAAAGTTATTTTAAAGTGTTTTCAACATCAAGTAAAGCTATTTTGTATAAGTCGAGCAATATTTCATTGGTATTCTAAAAAAGTTCCGCATTGCTTTGCTTCTTTGTTTGTTTTGACTTATGTTTTATTCAGTGTTGAAGTGGGCACATGATAGTATTCAAGCCTGGGAAACGATCCTTTGGAAGATTAATGTTCATAACTCCAATAAACTTGAAATGATCCAAAAAATAAATGAGAGCGAACTGTTTATGTACCGTGCCCTTTTTGCGCTGACCGATGAAATGATTTATGATAATTTACAGTCACGGTCGATTTGACGAACGCATTGTTATGCTCGCAAATAGCGATGCTAGACGATATACTGTTTTTATTCATAGACATTGTTCAAGGTTTAAATGACTACATCTTCCGCTATTAAAGACCACCAAAAGCAGACAGCGATTTGGAGTTAATGATATTCTTTGTAAAACACGTTTGGTGGAAATGTATTTTATTTTTTCAAAAGAAGCATAAACTGGCTCATAAACAGACCGACTGGATTTAAACAGATACTTGCACACAAAAGTTTCAAGTCGTGTAACCTGAAAAAAATCGAGCAGTGAATGAAAGTCATACACATTCCACGTTGCATTTGTTGCGAGCTGAGTTATTCTCATGGATGAAAAGAACGCCGAGAAAGAGAAGATAATTTTGCCTTCAGAGAGCGAAGATGAAGATTCAAAGGAATTTCGTGAACCCTGTGCCAGCTCGTATTTAGTCGAGGAGCGGGAAAGCTCCAAGAAGTCGTTGCCGCAAAAATTTCGAAAGCGCTGGACCCGAGCAGCACTATCGCTCGCAATAATCTCACTCATCGCCGTAATTGCTTTGAGCTTGGCGTCATTTATATCCTCAAAACAAACCGAAAGCTCGGCTGTTTTTGCAGCGGGCTTTGACGCTTTTTTCGCGGCTGTTAACGTGGTCGCAGTTTGTTGGAGATTTCGAGACGAGCTTAATGGAGATGTTGGATCATCAAGGGAGAGCAAGGCGACTTGTGTTATAGCTGTAACATTTATTTTGGGCGGAGTAGCAACTGTAGGCATCTCACTACATCATCTGAAAATCAAAGATCACCCAACAAAAACGGGAGAAATGATCATTCTTCTGATCACCGGATTTGTGATTTATACCGTCCTGTGCATATTTCAATGTAGAATTGCTTCAGCGATGCAAAGCCAATCTATGAGAGCTCTCTCGGTAGATTCCGGGCTTGGCGCAGTAATGAATGCTGGATTACTGGGTTCATCCTGGATTTATCGGCAACATACAAACCTCTGGTATCTTGACCACGCGGTCGCAACAGTTTTAGGTGTTGTTTCTACAGTATACGGAATTTATTTAGCCATAGAAATTATACAGGTAAAGATAAACGGTGCAAAATCAATATCATTTAAAAGAGAAGGATTATCATCAGACCAAAATAATTAGAAAATGTCCTAAAATTTAGTATAATACTTTACTGGTGATCTAGCAGTCATATATGTACCTGGATTTTTGAAAACCGGGTTAGCAAAAATATCAACTCATTCTACTACTTGGCAATTTAAAACGATAAAACTCGTTCAAGGGCCGATTAAAAGAGTCCAAATTTAAAATGACCCAAATTTTATGATCTCTTCATACAAGTTACAGTTTATACGAAAGTAGTAAATCACATCAGAAGGAAAACGGATAGTTCCTTTTTTTATAAATGACTTAAAAGTTTACATGAATCAAACCTACCGAAAAAAAGATATCTTTCTTGCTCTTTAAATAGCTGTAGAGTACGCTATTTATCAGAATTGGTTAATAAATTATAAAGGTGTTCACGCATAGACCGGGGAAACGTGTGGCCTTTCGTGTGGCCCTCCTATTGAGCTTCGAGATAATCGCTTGAACATAGCAATTTTATGTTCGTGTCGTCAGCACTTTGACCCAGACTCATGTTACAGTAAAAACATCTGTTATTAGCCTGAGTATCAGGCGTTTCTGTGGGAAAAGGGGAAAGATGGAAGCGAAATCTAAAACTTGAATCTCCTCTCCCCTAGCCTCTTAGGAAGGCCTAATATTCAGGCTAATCTGTTATCGACCGCTTGATCTCAGTATTTACATGTTTTGAAGTGGTAAAAAACGTGCCAATGAAAACAACTTGAGCTGTGAGTAATCTTTACTGAAACTTTTCGAGGTCGCAAAATGCAAACGATCTAATTCCTTTTTCAATAATTTGAAGAAAAATAGCAAAATGAAAGGAATGAAGAATCTTGAAACGTGTAAATATTTTAATAAATATTTTAATCGTGTGGCACAATGCGTTTTCGTGCCAACCATAAATTATAGATTATCGTCTATCGATCATCTCTATGTGTAGTCTCGGTTGAATAAGGCCCGTGTATAGTGATGAGTTTAGCGGGTTGTTTTCTCTTAAAATCTGTGCGCTGTCTGTTCTGGTTAACTTATCGTTTTCATGCAGTACAATATTTCTGTATAGTCTAGGGTTTATAGCCTGCGTTGCAGTCAGCCCACGCACTCGTCAAAACCGTTTGTATAGCTCGGGGATACAGAAGGCTTAGAGCCTCTGCGACGCAGGCAAAGGTTTTATGGCAGCCCAGGAAACGCCTTTCGGCGAGTCTAGTCTGACGTTATATTCTGCTTTGCATTTCTATTTTTTTCTAATGACTGACGCCTACTAGATTGACAAGGAAAGTTTCAAAGACAAGTTATAGATAATTGCACTATACTCAAGACGCCGAGAGCCTGTCTGTAAAAATCAGACAAATTCAAATTTTCGCGGCAAGGGTAGAAAATTCGATTTCTTTCATATTTTAATATTACATAGTGTATAACTAAAATCACTGTCTGTTTTTTTTTGGTGAAATATCCTTTTCTTTCAGCGATAAATGCACATAACCAAAATTCGTTCAAATCGCGGCAGCACTAAAACATGGAATCCGCAATCCGGAAACGGAAATGGAATCACGGAAACGGAAACGGAATACGGAATCTGTGAAAGAAGGTTCCAAGCGATCGATTTGAAAAAAATATATATTAGCAATGACAATAAAGTAAACAAACAGATAAAAAAAGAAAAAGACAAATGAATAAATTAGCTGAGTAGAGGAGAGGAGACTGCTCTATCACTAGAGGGGTCGATTCCGGTGAAAAGACGCTTGATACCACTGTCGGCAATGAATGCAAATTCTCATGGGACAGCAAGGCGAGGAGAAAAACGTCACTGACAAAAACTAGTTCCTTAAGGAAAAGGTAAGTAATATGGAGAGAGACTTCGTTTGAATCGACAGAAGCGTCGCTTATATAAATGAAAGGCGCCGTCGTCAAGTTTTTCCTCAGTGTCTTTTCTGGGTTGTCTTCAATAGTGTTCAGTTTTATTTATCGAGACAACTTACTCAAGAGAACCATGGCATTGTGGATACCAAAGAGAAGAGAGAATTGTGCATGCATTTGCTTGATTCCGCAACTGATTACATCAAAATAATACGCCATGTTTAATAAGCCTCTTCAACAAAAATACGGACGTCCACGTAAACTCGATTACTGGTACACCAGTATGCCATCAGTATTCAGCTTGGCGAAAAAGTTGAACTTATTGCTAAAACACCGGAACTGTGGTCACGTCACCGGTCGGTCATGTGTGGAGTATTCAGTTTGGGGACAATCACGTGGTGTGGTCTGAGGCTAACTACTACCTATTCTTGACATTTTGCTACAAAAGTAATATTTAAGTAATGGTCCAGCTAAGAAGTAGGCAGAAAAACAATAGCCCGCGGCAATAGCGTCAGTTATTTTTCAGGCGCTAATTTCTCTAATCAAATTAAATCTGAATGCTCTGATTGGTCAATACAGCTAAAAGCGCGAAATTTGAATTTTAAAGTTGAATTAAGATAGCTTAAGACTCATTCGAACAACTTTTTATTTCGTCTATTGCTTTGTTATGTTGAAAAATATAACATATCTAAAATTTAAAAGATTTCTATGCGCCAAACCCGAGGAAGTTAAACTGATATGAAATTACACGAATATGAGCACAGTGTTACATCAATCAGCGACGTTGGGAACAACATTTACGTCGGCTCTCACAAAAGAAATGTCAAAACCATGATCGTAAACAGCAGCAATTCACTCTCACGTGGCGAATCTGGCGAACGCGCCAATGTCGCGCGTTCATATTCGGCCACCATACAGAACAACAACAAGTACACAAAATCAAATCCAAATGTTATCTAAATGTTCTGCTTTTGGAAAAAAAGAGGATGTTGCCCAGATAGAAAAAATTCCTGCATGTTCGGATAATCGGGTTTCAGAAAAAGCTCTGCTACAGTTTATCTGTTTTCAAGGTTTTGATATTACTCTATAAAAATCCTTCTTACAATCTCTCTCGTCCTTGGAAAAAATAAAGGCAAGCTACAGTCATGCTCGCTAGATCTTCCGTACCAAGAGAAACTCAAACACCAGTGACAGCTATTTATAATACCTAAGCGGCTTCCGTCTCGGTATTCTCCGTCTCAGAACTCAAAGGTACAAAATGCAAACGTGTCACAAATTTCATTTCGCTCATTTTAACTTAAGGTCCACGGCGAACTTCCATTTCGCTTGATGAAGCAGTCTAGAGAGAAAAAAAATCGAATGAAAGATGGGTAAAGATACACGGAATATGGAAGTTTCGAAAGGGGCAAACACATGAATAACACATAATGCGCGCGGAGGTGCGAAAATCTATTGAATTCAGCTTACCTCAAGCTCAAGTGTTCTACATCTCTTCGAGAAATAAATTCATCCTTGTAAAAACAACAAATCTTTCGCTTTCTTCTTTTATGCCCAGCTGTACTCCAATTTCTAGTGCCACAATTATTCTGATCTCCTCCTGATCCGGCCTGACAACGAAAACAACTACGCCGGGCCCAAATTCCCACATGGCGACTCGGCATGTCGAGGACGGCAGCAAACCATGTTTAAGAGCATTTTGACGATCACTCCGATGATAAAATACAGTAAATTTGAGATAAATATTCAATAAAGAAAAAATGCAGATTTTTCACGAAGAAATTGACGAGATTTCTTCGGGTAAAAGACAAATTTCCTAACATCTCAAGTGTCACACTAAGATGGGGTCACAACAAGGTCGCGCGTGTGTTGCACGTTTTCCGCTCTAACTTTTGATTGGCGCATAGAACAATGCTGAAACTTGGCCGTGAGGTATAAGACAGGGGAATGGGGAAAATAAAGCTAAAAAAAGGTGTTTTTGTCACGTTTCTGACTCTTTTTTTGGCGATTTTTGGATTTCGGCCAATCAGAACGCTTGATTTAATTGAAATTAATGATTAAAAGTTAGCACCTTTTAATCACTTTTGCCGTTCGCCTGCCTACCTTTTACACGGACCATTACTTAATATTAATAATATTAATATTTTGATCGAGCAAAACTAACTACGAGAGAACGACTGGAGAACTGGCAATTTGACTAACAATAGACGACTGTTTAACTGTGACAATAGACGGACCGAAACGCACCAATTACTGATTACGAGTTTTCATAGCCAATAACATGACGGCTTAACTGACAGACGACCAATAACATCGCGACATAATTGACCAATCAGATCAATAACCAGAGTATATTACCATCAACTGACGTGATACAACTCACTTTGACTCTGAAGATGACTACCGCACAGGTTGTCGAAACTTCAGTCACTGTCAACAACAACAACAACAGTCCTATTCGGGACTGCATTCACTCGGACGATCAAACTCAACCTACTTTTGAAATGACTCCTGGGTTCAAACCTTTCACAGCATACAATTTACTTCAGTAAAAGTAAAGCGTGAAAAAACATAATTTTCACCATGTGCGAAACCTTCAAATCGATTAAGCGGCTGGTGGTTGAATGTTAGAAGGATGGTCTACAGATTCTACAGATTCCTGTAAACATTTCTTTGGGCAAATGATTACTAGCGACGCGAGAGCTTTTCAAAATCTGTTGAAAATGCAGATATTTGACCTTCCACGGTCAACTTTGAAGTTGCGAGTTGGACATAAAATTTAGTCCCTTCACCCACATTTAGTTAAAATAAGCAGATAGAAAACCGTTTCGAAATGTTCTTACCTTATTACGAGCAGTAAACTAAACTAAACTTGAAAAAAGAAACCCAAATTACTTGGTCACGTGATCGACCACGCCCTCTTGTTCAAAAATTGTAACCAACGGTTCCCACAACACTTGCCATGTGTAAAGCTCTGGTTTCTCTATATCAAAACATAGACCATGCCAAGTGTCTACGAAATCAGCTAGGAATGGTTCGAAGCAATACAATTGGTAGGTGCAATTGGTGTTTATTGACTAGTGCCAGTTCTCCTCAAACTAAAATTTTCGTCAGGGGAAAGACGCATATTACATTGAGCTCGTCTCATTCGGACCGTTTTTACAAGAAGACTGTTAATATCCCTTTTTAGACCTACAAAAGGAAAATGGTTTTCGCTCTATCTAGTGAGAATTCCGATTATAAAAAGGAAATCTTGATAAAAAGGGCGTGGCTAGCCACGTGACGCAGCTATAAATTTAAAAATGAAATTGGAAGATTTCTTGGTTTGATTGGCCTTAAATTAATGTCATAGGATATCTTGAGAATACTTAACATTAGGCCAACCCCATTTTAAAATTCTGAGAAAACTGAAAAGACCCTACTTGAGTTACCGAAAAAAGGCCACGAAAGCCTAAAACTAATATTAAAATTCTAACATGAATCCGAGGCTTTCTGGTACTCTTTCTATAGTTAGTATGGTTTTCTTTCTGCTCGAATCTCTTCTGGGAATTGGAAGACGATGGAGTCGTGAAAAATTTGTTATTTCGGTGGCGGATTCAGGGGAGGGGCCCGGGGGCTTGCCCCCCCCCCTTATATATGGACCAAACTGAGGCCCAAAGGGTCGATGAAATTTTTTCTAAGACCGCCCTCCCCCCCCCCCCCCCCCCATCTGAAGGTCTGTATCCGCCCCCTTTGTCCCTAAAACCGCGGAATCGTGTTAGAATTTGAATATATCGAACGTGGGCTATTGATATCCTTTTAACCCTCCCTAGAGGCCTAAGGAGGCCTAGTGGAGTTAAATGCAAAAGGCATTCCTATTGGGGTTAGAAGGGATATTAAGAATAGCTTGGAAACATAAGCGTGAAGAAAAAAGGCGGAGAAGCCAATGTGCTAAGGCGATGGCGTTGGATATATTGCAACTTTGCTGTGTTATTACTCATATAGTGATAATAATAAATAGTAAAAATAATATTGATAATAATTATCTTTTAAGTTTACAGCGAAGGGCGTAGCTCATGTTGTGAGACCTCTCATTCTAATGCTGATCTAGCCAATAACTCCAGGACCTATTGACAGTTTTCTATTTGTCAGGCAATATTTACATGCCATTCATTCGATCTCCAGTCCTTTCTTGACGGAGGCTAAGCTTTCCTGAACCATCAGTTGCGGCATTTGCTAGCCTTGATATTCCACTCCATTCAGCCCCAATGGAAGACTCAGTTTACAAGAAAGTATGAGTTGGGCTTGGGTATTTAAGCCGGACCAGAATAACAGTTTTTGTGTCTGTACTTGTATCAACTGTTGTTATGTTTCTTGAAGAGACCTTGTATACCTAACTGAGCAGTTCCATAAATAACTATGTACGCTTAATTTAGTTTCTAGTATATATTGCAGTTGAGGTTTCTAGCGTTCGCTATCATAATTTTTTCCTTCAAAGGACATCTCCGGTGGCTTATATATTCGTCTAACTTATGTACAACTTTTTTGGCACGAAAGCAACGCATTGTTACATCTAGGTTTTTCTTTAAGTACCTAGAAAAATTAAAGACAAGGCAATGGAAGTAAAATATACGTCGCCCCGTGAAAGGGAATCCAAGACAGTCTTAGTCTCTTGGATCTTGGATTCCACGCCGCGGATTCCGGATTCCTGGTACTGGATTCCAGTCTTTCACAGTGTAACTTGGATTCTGGATTCCTATTGTTAGTGGAATATAATTCCGGTTTCCTTGAGCTGTATTTCAGATTCCAATGCCCTGGATTCCAGATTCCACAAGCAAAATTTTCGCGGATTCTGGATCCCACAAGCAAAAATTTTCCGGGTGATGACTTGATAATATTGCATGTTGATTGCCATGTCAGTCGAGTAGCGACAATAGTCCCGACGTGCGTCGGATGTTTCATGCGAAATAAAACAGAATGCAAGAGATCATCTTCAGCCTGGTTACCCTTCAGTTGAACACCAATAAAACAATTCTATAACACCGCAGCCGAGTTCACATCAGGCCTCGTTGAGCTAGGAAAATTGTAAGACTAATGAATGACCGAGGGAAAAAGGAAGGCCAGAAAAATAAAACCACCTCGATACTGTTGGTGGTTTGTGGAAAAATATCATTTCTTTCCATGGCCTTAACTATCGGTTTGTGTCACTTGAGAATAGAAACGTATATCTTGTGCTGCAGAAAATGTAAGCCACCATTCTACCACATGTCTCTCTTTTCCATTTTCTTCCTCTCGCACTCTCTCCCCCTCCCCACCCTCCTTAGTGTTAAGCAGCCTAATTGTAATTTACGGTTGCCTAGGGTACCCTGCCCAAAATTATTATATACTTTGAAAACGCACAATTTAAAGAAACAAAAAAGTGTAGAATTGAATGCATCAAATTAAAATGATAGCCTCGGTTTTACTGCGCTAGAGCAATAAAAATAGGTTGCATAAGGTCCTTAGTCCCAGATGGGAGTTGATAATGATTCTCAACGAAGGAGAGTCCTCAAGCAATTATATATATATATATATATATATATATATATATATATTATATCAACAGAGTTTAGCAAACTTTCCGCCAAACGATATATCGATTACAAGATGAATACCATATATGAGAGAAATAAAACCAACAAAAATGGCTACAGAGTGGTCCAGAAACCATACACTCCTTCCAACCTGCCTGTAAATGAAAGTTGAACACAACACACCCAGCGACATGGCGGCAGCAAGCCAAGAATCCACAGCTGATGCACGTAAAGATGGACTTTGGAGTTTCTTAGCGATACAGTTTTGCAGTAACGCAAGGTTAGAATAGCACACAAGACTTGCAGCTAGAATAATTATCAATTCGTCCGGTTTTTCAGGCCGATCGTGTGCCATCAGACGAAGCATTGCAACCGCGACTGTCGCGCAGCCACTCCCTAGAAAGGTCACTGCGATACCAAGGGTGGCCATTTTCTCGCGTTTAGGCGTCTTCTCTCCGTTTTGAACATCTCGAAATCTCCAAGCCACTATCAACGAGTTAACAGCTCCAAGAATTCCGTCAAATGCGCTGGCAAAAATGGACGAACTTTCGGTGGAGTTCGATGCCTCAAAGGAAAGCACGCTAAAAATGACAGTGACAAAAAATGACCCGACGCACACTGCGAACGCCGCCCTGCTCCACTTCTCGCGAAATTTTTGTGGTACGAAGAAATCGTTGTGAGATTTATCTTCTTCCAAGTATGACACACAATGTTTGTCTTTCAGCGGTTGTTCGTCGTCCTCATCATCAGTGAATGCCTCCATTGTGACGCTTCTTTGAGAACCCGGGGAGCTGTTACAGCTTGCCATTTTCATAAACAGTTCGATTCTGATAAAGTAATCTACCGGTCAATTTTGGGTAAGTTTTCTATGAGCTAGTTTCTTGAAATCACCTTGCTGCTTCACTCCAGAAATCAAGGTTTACTCATTCTGTAGTGCTTGCTTTGATTCACTTAGTCGCCGCGGAGTTTCTTATTGTTGCCCGGTTTAGGAATAAAGTTATTTTCGCATTGACAACTCATCGACGGCCAACGAGCAGTTGAATAATACACAAAGAAGAGCAACTTCCATTTTGAAAGACGTCAAATTACACACATTCAGACTTGTGAGGCTTCAGAAACACAGTCAATGGTCCATAGAAACGGAGACAAGTTACTGGGATTTAAAATATTTGCTCTTACCACCTTAGGCTTCCAGAAGAAACTTTTCAGCAGAACAAATAACTAATAAACATAGGAAAAGAAAAGTGACAGAGTTGTCTTGGAGCTTTGGCTTGCAAATCTGATAAGAAATGTTTATTTATGACAGCTTGTATAATTAAAGCATTTAAACAAAGAATTGGCTATTCTAGTACAGACCGATGAAATCCGAATAGTTTATTTTTATTCTTCTTCTTTAAGGTTTTCTTCCCCTGAGCCATGAAGGTTTTTTCGTAACTAAGTGGCAAAAACTAGTGCAGATCAATTAAAAGAGACCAAAAAGTAGTGTTTATGTTTTTGTGTGGGTTACAATTTTTGTATTAAAGTTTGTTTTAGACTCAAAGGCTTTAACTTCTGGTTCATTTCATTGGACGGTTCCACCTAAGTGTTTTTATGAGATGAGGGTACTGATTGATCACAAATAATAAAAAATTCCACTCATATCTCATTAATTCTAGAACATATTCATTTGGAGTGGAAAGTGCGATAATTAGCCGGGAAAATGTTTAATATGGGAAACAACCTTGAGTACTGACACAATTATGGACTCGCTGTTATCAATAACAAGCCTCTACATTCTGCAAGATGGTCTTCGTAGCAGGGGCCTTTTTTTTGTTCACCGGCGAAAAATGTCTACGCATGCTCTACTAAAAATGACACGTGATCTATTTCGCGCAATGTCATTGGCTCTGAGGCAAAAATGCCGGTTGAGATGAAAAAAATAATGGCTGGGTTTTTGACAGTGATAGCGTTGTGGTTTTCGTGCCATAGTAAGAGATCAAAAAACATTTTGGTGAAAGTTTTGAGTGGAATGTTTTCTCTAGAAAATGTAGCGCCTTGAAAACGGCGGACAAACCCAGTGGTGGCTATTTGTCGGAGATATTGGCTTTGCAATCGCCGGCATGGGTGCGAAAGGCATGCCAAAAAGGTGGGTAATTTTGACTTTCTATGCTTACTGTTAGTTTCGTGCACATCGGTACAACAGGAAATTGTAAAGAAGTGAAAGAAAAATTATTGGGCTTTGTTATGTATATAAATTAGCTTGTACCGCTGTGCACGGAAGCGGCAGTTGTGTTAAACGTGTGGACCGTTTTCGTACCAAATATCGACTTGCATCTTTGAAGTTCAGGAACCCTCTGGAGGTCTAGTTCAGTGTATCCTCAAACATTCGAATTTTTATTTATTAAGCTTCGCTGGCATTTTATGCTCAGGTTAAAGTTTCTCGCCCCACAGTCCAACACAAGAGAAAATTGAAAGGTACAGCTGGTGGAGGGCCGTTTGAGCAACAGAATAATAATCATTATAATTATAATTAATAGGAAGACCGCTAAATCTAAATCAGCGCGTTTCCTCTTTAGAATGTGTGTCAAATGGGACACGATTTTGATCGATCGAAAGTGAAAAAAATAGTATTTTCCCTAGAGACCGTACATGCATTATGCGTGCACAAAGTTGTTTTTTTAACTGAGAACAAAAATGGCCCTATCATGTTTGGCACCTTATATTACAATTTAAACTATTTCCTGAACGTTTGCTGGAAGTTATTCTGTACTTGTACTTAGACATCTTTTTTAATCAGCCATGGCATTAATGTTTTCAGGTGGATTGTTCCATAATAATTTGCCCCTCTGTATTTCACTGAGAATTCTTTGGCTGTTAATCTATGTATACGTGTATGTTGTGCACAGTTAATTTTGTATCTCAGCATAAATATTATTTTTTCTTTTATTTTTAGCATACATTGCCATACACAAAAAGAACAGAAAATTATAAATTAACTGCAATAAAAAATTGACTACAATATTGACAATATTAGAATAAAATTTTATATTAGATGCTGATCAGGTATATTTGTGATAATTATGTAAAGTCTTTTTTTTTTAAATAATCTTGAAAAATAGCAGGTAATGTTCCAAAGAAGGATAAAAGTGTAATGAGATCTACATGTAATGACTGAATAAAAATGTTTTGGCTTTTCATAAACTGAGAATTGTCTAAAATAAAAAGGCAGAGCTGTCATTAGGGGCCGTAGCCCCTAACACCTGTTACAGCTGAGCTCACTTGATGTTACAGGTGATCAAAGTGGAAAGCTGAAGGTGGTAATTTAAATTTTTGGGACCTGTATTGGGTGAATCTTCATTTGCTATGGCTGTTTCAAAACGGAATGACAGCCCTGAAAAGGGATGGTTATATCTCTGTAGAACAATCCTTGGAGTTTTTTTTTTTTTTTTACACCAGCATACTTGCCCTCTTTGGGTCACAGAAGATTGCTAGCATTGGGGGTTTACCTGTACTGTGTATTTATTAATTGTGATTGAGTACTTTTAAGTTTTATAATATGTATACGCATAATCAGTTCTTGTTTTGCCAAAAAATGCTTTCCAAAATATGGGTTTTCTTATTTACGATGTCAGCTAGAGCCAAAAATTGGCACATCATGCTTGTTAGTTTCAGCCGGTGAGAAATTTGGTACATCAAGCACAAACTTGTCCAGTTTTCAATTCCAAACCTTTGTCAAATTCATGGTTGCATGATTGATGCATGCACAGCAAAACATTAATTTTTGACATTGTTTCATTTTCCTCAACAAAAGACCAATTTACATAACTTAAAAAAAGGGTAAGAAAATACATGTAGCTTAAAAATAATATACATTTCCTTTCTTTAAGTTCCATCATGAGGTCACATAGTATTACATCTTTCTGATTGTTGAGTGTTGGATTTTCTTTTGTACATGTATCAAATTCATCCATGAATTGGCTCACAGGAGGCAATGACTATGATCGATAAGAGTGCAGTCAGACCCTTCAAAGTATTATTGTACACTGTAGCATCCCATCAACACTGTAGCCAGTTTCAAATAGTAAGTTGTTCGTAATTAAATTTTTATACCATCTGGAATATTAAGATAAAAAGAACTGCTGGTAAATGAAATTATAAGCACCACTTTATGGACAGCTCATTATTACAGACAGTTTTCTTTGTCCACAGAGAACCCAAACAGTGTATTAGCTAAGAAATAATAATTTAGATGTACATGTAGTAACACTGTATTAGCTTATAAGATAGTTATCTTGAGGTGTAACTTCGCATCCGACTCGCCTGACAAGCAAGCATTTGACACTGGCAATGTTAACGATCTCTGATTCAAATCCCTTGTAAAACGAATCATAAAGAAACAGGAACACAGGTTCTTACATCTTATGTTATTAGCTACTACAGCATAAATGCATCTTAGAATTATTCCATTGGCTAATACAGCATTTGAGTTCACTGTGTCCAGTCTTTGGGCCGTAACAAAAGGGGACTGCTCTACAATGTACACTGTAGCTGTAAGCAAAGTACCAAGCTTTTTGAGAAAAATCCACTTTTCAGCATAAAACAACCAAATCTGGCTATTTAATGCAAAATCAGGTGAAAAAGTCAGCAAAAGGCGATTTGTAGGTTTTTTGATTAAGGGATAGGTAGCATGATGGTCATGGACCGCTTGCATGTGTATATCCAACAGTGTTTATTTACTGTGCAATATCAGGGCTGTCAAAAAGTTTTTAAGTAGCAGGCTCATAATAAAATAATAGTAGGCGGCTTTGGAACTCGCACCAAAGGATTTTGTTAGAGTCTCAGTAATGTCCCAGACCTTCCACGACATTGCACCGTTCTAATGTTTCACAGATCTAATTACTGTTTAAATATGCATTCAGTGTGATTCAAACCTGGGAAAAACCTTACAGGAGTTTAAAGTTTGGAGTAAACTTTTAGTCTTCATGAAATTTTAGTTGGATCATGTTGATGAATGCAGTTGTGTAGCATATGCAGTTTCCTATTTTGATCTTCTGTCAGAATTATGAGAGAACTCTCAAATACAGATCTCATTCAAACATTATAGTTTCATTGTAATTATCATTTGTTTCTTTTCCTATAAACTTCTCATCAGGTCTACATTTTGCATGAATTTAATGTGATATATATTTGAAGCGGTTGTTGGTTTACAGTGAAGTATTTTTCACTTTGTTTTTTTTATATGAAGTTGAGTTTCTTCTTAGTTGTTGGCTAAGGCAGTGTTGAAGTAGTGACATGCTAACATACTTTATTGTTTATTTCTCTTCAGAAAAGATTGATTGATCCTGAATCAAACAAAGTGCAGCTTCACAAACAAGATTTTTGAAGAACAAATGTGTATTCAAGCAAAGTATATGTCCCTGACAGTGTCAATAAAATTTATTAATGGAAAGATCTGGGTTTTTACTCCTTTGTAGCACTTTTGACTACTCATCACTTTTCTAACCTATATAGTAAAAAGATCATATAGTATAATCAGTATTTTTTCCAACTAACATATTTGCAATCAAAGTTCTCTTCTTTTACATATAGTATTGCCCTAATTTTAAAAATTTCATTATCTTATTCAGATCAAGCATAGTAACCATTGAAAAGAAAAAAAGAAAAAAAAAACCTGCTCGGTCATAGACGGCTTTAAAGTTTTGATATTAAAATTGCCATGAAAAGAACATGAATGCAGACACTACAGTTTATTTAGCTCATGTTCAAGCTTTTTTTCTAAATTAGAAAGTCTTGCTGGAGAAGACATAATTTTGCTTTATCTTTTCGGTAAAAAAAGTAATAAAATAACTTCCAGGTGTCTAAGCAATTTCAAAGGACCCATAGTGTCTTATTTCTCCGCTGCATAGAGCTGTGAACAAAGGCCGTTCTTTCTAGTGACCCGGCTTTCATCAAAAATATTGTTGTCCTTCGTGATCGTGAAGAGTGCAAAGTTGAATCCGGTAAACCAGCCAAAACGCGAGCATCGCAGGGAACGAATCCCATAGGAATAGGTGAAAAAGGATAATAAAAAGTCTAGGCTATTCTAAAAATATCCGTATATGCATTTGCAACTCATATTAAGCCGCGATTTCACTTCTTTCCACTGGAATAAACAAACGATGGATGTATTGCCGCCATTTTGAATTGGCAATGTCACGTGGTCTCGCGTCGACCAATCAGACAATTTTCGCCGGTGAAATTTTTTTGCTTGTTGTACGCGCGCGCATGCGCTCTATATATACAGTCGACTCCCGTCTAGGGAAATCGAAAGAAGTTCGAAGTAAATAACCGGAAATATAGAGAAGATAAGAGAATGGATGGGGAGGGAATGTAAGTACATGCACACTTTACTTCTAGGGCAGCGAGAGATATAGATTGATGTTTTGAAAAAGGAATTAAACAACAAAGTCTGATTAGTAAAAAGGGATGGACACTAAATTTGAGCTGAAGTGACATAAAAGTAAGTACAAAGAATTGACACGGTTGAAATAAATTCAGTGCTTCGGACTTTGGTCGGGCGCTGTAAAACATGGTTTGAGTTATCGAGGGTAGAATTACAGTAAAATGTTAGAAGGAAATTCAGGGGAAATCGATTTTGGTCCGAGTAAGCGTGACATTCGAGTTAGGGAGCGTTTGAAGTTATCGGACGTCAGCTGTAACAACAAAAGAGGTCAGTGAGACAGAAAAGAAGTTATTTTTAGGGACTATAATTATACGGAAGTCTAGTTCCTTGGACCTCCACAAATTTTAACCGATTCTTTTAAACCTCATTCTGAGTCCACACGCGACTGTCTCAAATCAAAAACTGCAGAATATTGCAATAGCGACTATTGAATTCTCTCTTGACAACACTGAATAAAACTTTGCAGATCAGTCATTAATTCAAGCGTTTAATTCGTCTAAAAATAACTGGTGAAATTAAAATATCCCAAGGGCTTCGGGCGATTAGTTATTGTCTCTTGATAACAATCAACGAAGGGCCTGTTTACATGGAGTTGGGGACCCCGATCTAGTGGGGTTGGTTTCTTTTGCTTTCACGCTCTGGGGACACAAAACAAAGGAAACCTACCCCACTAGACCGGGGTCCCCCACTCCATGTAAACAGGGTCTTAACTGGCGCCTGCTGCTATGTGTTGTTTAGCCGGAGTTAGCACTTTAATTCTATTTAAGAGGCCAGGACGGGAGGTAGTTATTGACTAAAATTTGATCAGGCCATCATAAGAGAATATAAAAGCGCTATTTACATTCGGCACCGCGTGGAAAGCCCCGCACCCCTTTTCCCTAGGGAATACGGGGCTTTAGCGGGGGTTATCACTCGTTTTATACTGTTCTTTTCGCCAAGGTGTGCGGGGGTTTTGACTACATTTAGACGCAAGTATCAGGGAGCCGAGACAAAAAGCGGGGCTTTAGCAGTGCTTAGGCGGGGATTCGCTTTCGACGCCATCTTGAATAGGCACGCGAAGATCACTGGGAGAACGCACGGTCTCACTTCACTCACAATGGCGGCTGAGAGTAAAAAGGTATTTTATGTGCGAGTTAAAATCCTTTCATTTCACGCTTGTAAACAGGCCATCAAGTAAACTTGGTGTTCAATTTGTTAATGTTATGATGTCTTGTAGTAGAATTCGTAAACGATTTGCATCATGTATGTCACAGCCACGCTTGATTAGCGATTTACATAGAGCGGTGACCTTTTGCCTGAAATTCATTGCCTTTGGAAATATGTTCTGTTTTTAAATAGGGTGTTGTATTAAATGCATAAAACGAAGTCGCGTGTATTTAGTACTGCCATTGTCGTCAACCGATTTTATATCTTAAAGCTTATTTAAGGATTTTAAATTGTAAATGAAATAGCATAAACTTTTGTTTTCTATTAGCGGTTCAATACAAAGACAGCCGGTGGGCAGTTGATATTTTGGTCGACACCGTGTATTTGTTATCTTTTGAAGATACGGTACTATATTGCCCCAGAGGCGGGGACCAAAAGCGAGGTTTTGACGTTCAAAATTGCCCTACATAGCGGGGAATTTGCTTCATTTAGAAGGCGGGCCTAGTCTTATGCCCCGCTATTCCCCGGATATGGGAGTGCGGGGCTTTCCGCTGATTTTTCACTCATTAATACTGTTAGCAGCTGGTAGTGTTAATGTAGTTATAGGCCAAAAACAGTTTCAGCCAAGCCGGATTCACGAAAAAAAATTCGTCTTGTAAGATTTGCCTAGCTGAAAATTACTCGACCCGATGTTATGGTAGTCTGAGGTCCCTTTGGTGCTGGGGTAAGGAGACGGCTGAAAGTTCAGAACAATAAATTTAAATAGCTAGCCCCTGGGTCTCTTGAGGAACCGTTTGGTTTGTGGAATATTTCATTTTAAGACAACTCGGACACTGATTAATAGGCCACTTCCGACTTCGAAAAATCCCTTGCTTTCAAAACTGAAAGTCAGAAGTGCAAAATCTTTCATGTAAAAACGAGTTTTGATAATTTTCAGTGGCTTAGCACTTACACTCGTTTTGAAAAGGAGGCTTCGGCGACTCGATACTCGCCAAAGGTAGCCGAAAAAAATTACCCTATTATTTCTTTTCGAGTTTAAGAAATCTCCTTTGGTTAAGTCTACATTTTTTTCATGACATAGATGATCTGGCTTTTCGGACTTAACTGTTTAAAATATCTAAGTGGCATTTAGGATGCACTGTTGTCCCATAATCCGATAAGAATCGCCCTCGGCAGGTATTATTTCTACGTCAGGTCCCTTTTCATCCTTTTGTTTACCTAAGAATTTTATCGGCCTTTAACCAACAAAGTTGGCTCTAATACTATTTTTTCATAGTATTTTGTAACGGCCGGTTCTGATTTGTTTCAGTTTGTCTTCTAGCAATGCAGTATTGAAGACAGACAGGAGCCCTAAGAGAATAATTTGAAACTTTCATAGCGCATTTTCCATGCATTCAAAACAAAGATAAACAATAAGTTAAGAGCTAGAAGTCAGGCATACTACATACATACACAGGGCAGCCAAACAAATCGGTGTGACATATAATGTTTGAATTTTAGAGGAACTTTAAATCGCTATAATTTGTCGTTTTCAGATGCAAGAACGTAACCTGAGATCAGGCTCTGTTTTCGAGAACCGCTAAAATTGGGCCTGATCTCAGGTTAGCAAGAACGACAATACACAACATTTCGGGTAAAAAGTCATTTATTTCAATATGATCGCTAAGTTTCCCTGAATAGTATAAATCTTAGCTCTCCTATATATTCCATAAATATTGTAATGCTGCATTCTCAAAAATTCCCATAAAAAGTGTGATTTTTAGCTGAGAATATAATACCTTTCGGTTAAGGATATCATTAAAGTCAAGGCGACGTATACAAATAAGCTCCGGAAAACGAGTAAGCATTCCCCTTAAAAATAATCATAATTTTGTTCAATATACCTTAAAATGAGATAAGCGTAGTGAATTGTTAATCGTTTACGTAAACCTGGACTCCGGATGGGCGTAAAATGGAATATTTCAGGGTAAACTTTGCACGTATTCGGGTTTTGGTCACGTGACTGCCCAGCATCGTGTACCGGTGCAATCCTTGCCGTTTGTGTTTCACTGTCACGCCATCAACAACAAAGACGCAAACCAGTCAATATAGAAAGGCCAGAATCTGGGAAATGAAAGAAAATAAATACATAAAACGCCTCGCCAAGAATCAGGTCTGTGCGATAACTCCTATGCGAGACATTCGGAAAAACGTTTTATCCAACTTTATAAGGCTTTTTTACTTCACAGCAAAAACCAAATACCTCAAAAGCAAATACCCACGGCAAAACCAAAGCTATTTTGTTTTTGCTGTGAAGTATTTGGTTTTGCCGTGACAGTTGTGGGCCACCATAAAGGTTGTTTGTTTTATAGCTGATATAAAAGCCCTTATGGAGCGGTGTATCAATCTACCTTCCCCTCCCCTACCAAAAGGAGACTTCGCGCCCTTTCGAGAGATGTACTTGACCAGCGGAATTATAAGTTGCTGAAATGCAGCACGCTGCGACTCACATAGTGGGATTAATGGACTGTTGGGATTTAGCCATTATTATCCCATAAATTATAAGTATCCGCATTTTTGATTTCAGCACAGTTTAGTTTGCTGACTCTTGTTCTTGATTTTGGTCTGAGTTGACCGAGTTAAGATCCGCGAGATAATTTTGCGTAACAATTTGAACTTCAATGATCGACGACACAGGCAGCAGGAAATATGTGCCGATCGTCTGGTTTTAAATCTCTTGTTATTTTTGCTGTTGCTGTGTCATTGATAAGCGATGGAACTTGTGAAAGAGCCTTAGAAGGTAAGTTTAACTGTTTGCCATACGACTGACTTCGACGTTAGTAAGCAATATCCAAGCGATATTCGAACAGATTAAACATTGATCTAAATTTGACGTGTTTTATATAAACTGGACGTTGCAGACAGACATTGCATCATCTAGTTTTACGTTTTGACCGGCATGTTTGAGCAGCGAGGCTCCGTGTATTTTACTCTATACATAATTGTCTTATGTCATCAGTAGTAAGTTAAATAGTGGCATGAATATTTTGAATTTACAGTAGTTTCATTTATCCGTTTAGCGCTTAGCCCAGCTATTAAATTTGCCGCCCAAAGCAGCTGTGTTATTATTTGTACTAATCGAGCCCTTAAATGACGTTGAAAGACATAGAACATTCCATCGATGTTCCTTATTCTTTCAAGTTCTTTCGAGAATGGTACATGCTTATGCAAATGATTTTAAGAGCGTGCGATAGTCAGGCTTCTACGCTAAAAGTTCAGTGATTATCTACAACTGCTTCAACAAATTCTTCCTGTTATGAAATGAAATGAAAGAAGATTTTTGAGTTTCATGAGTTTTGTACTAACATATGGTATACCACCACAACTTTTTAACAATCTTGGCTTAGTTTGGCGATGATCAATTCCCTAAACTGACTGTGTTTTTGTTATTCAAATTTTATGCACGCTGTCGACATGCAGTTTAGTGGTAAAAAAAAAACGTTGATACTTGACTGGCCAAGTGTGGCAAAAAGGAAGGTTAGCTCAAAGGAAAGGGCACTGAAGTCGAATCAGGCTGCAGCACGTTCAATAAACATATCATATTAAGGCCATCACCTAGAGCCCATGTATTGTCTCTTCGTCGCTCTCCTGTGGTGTTTTCAATTGTATCAATTGTATTAGTCTTCATATTATTGTTTTGCTTTGTTTGATATGATAAAACTTGTCTCACGCTGCATTCAATGTGTTCGTTTCCGCAAGCGTCGCTAATGAAGTCCTTTCAGACTGAATTTTTCCTGCCGTAGCGTAGAACTCTTGCAGTTTTTTAACCAGTTTTAAACCTCACAAGGTAGTATTGTCCTTTTTAACCAGCCTATTGATATTGTTTAAAATGAAAGGAACTTTTTGTTTTCTTTTTTAACCTGTATAAATCAGTTTAAGATCAGAAGCGGAGTTTATTTGCCAACTCTCGAAATCGAATCCGTCAAATGTTGACGGCTTCCCGTGTTTAACGAAAAAATCGCTGGCCGCTTTGAAATTTCGATAAGATAAGTAGACAGCTACATTGAACATTGGAAAAGAAGACGTCTCTGACCCGTTGATTCTTATCATTATCTGGCATGCAAGCGCTCTTTTTCGCGATAAAAGCTTTTATGAACTTGCTAAAAGAAAACGCGTGCCCCAGTCTTCCCAGACATCTTAGGCAAAGGGGGAAGTGTAACTTGTAACGCTGAAACAAGGAACTGAAATTTTTTCACCCTCCTAGAGAAAGAGCTTGTTTCGCTCTTTTTTTCAAAAAATTAAAATAAACGACTGTGCCATAAATAAAGTTGCCTTATCGCAAAATAAGCCGATTGGAGAATTATCACCCAGCTGCTAAATAAAGAAAAGCAAAAACAATGAGCTCTCTTGAGGAAGTTTCATATTTTATGCGTTGAAACCACGTGTTTCTTTCATTTAAATACTATAGCGAGTTGATAGCAGCGTGGAAATTCTATTGTATAAAATCACATGACTTTTGTGCATATGTTTAAATTTCGGTGTAAACGACATTACTTCAACTAGATTTTTGAACGAAATCGGAAGGTTGTGACGCAGTCCTACAGTTTTTAAGTTATCAAGTTTTCCGTGGACGATTGAGATCTGACCGTGCTCAGATAGGCTGGAGTGGAAATCTTGCCATTTATTTTACAACATTTGGCATCGCCGTATCCGCATATAGACATTATACACAGAGTGGAAATTTCTCAGTAGCGAATGAACTATGCCGTTTTTCATTGCCAACAAAGTGCGGATTGTTATGACCTCTTCGTGCCCCAGTCACGGTGGACTTTCGCTTTTCATTTTATTCCTTTGTTTCTGGCGCAACACGGAATCATCTAATCAGGGTAAGCGGACAAATTTTGTTATTATTTTAAGATCACGTGCTTTGATTTGTTAACTTTTCCTCGTAGATCAATTCTATTGTTCGTGAAGGAGAAGGCTTTCCAAACATTTATTCATTATCCTGTCTCTTTAGGACACATAAGTGGATGTTCGATAGAATTATGATTTTCTTTTCCCAAATCTCGGCGATTCTTCTTCGAGTTGTTACATATCTACATAAGAGGTCCTCACAAATGTGTACTGTATTTTCAGTGGAGTGACGTAAGCCAGTTTTGAGCTGTTTATACTACGAATCATATATAATCATTTGCTACAGTTTTTAAACCGGGATCAGTGCCCCAACTACAACGTCTATTATTTTCTAATCTGTTAGTTTTATTTACTGAAAGCCGAAAGAGATACGGAGCGAAAGTAGTCTTAGTGTTTTGCTTACAGAGTTGCAAAAGACTACTTCAGACCATCGCAGCTTGGTAAAACGGCTTGTTATTGTAAAACTTTGTTATCGGTGAAAGTGTCGAGTAGATGCATTAAAAGAATTAACAGAAAAAAAGAGCTCGTCAAAAACATTCCCACTGGAACTGAACAACGAAAGAACTGAATATTTTCAGTTTTTGACTCGGATGGTGGAAATAAAAAGAAATCTTATCCTGGAAACCAGACAGCCGCAAAGTGCAAATTGTATTGAAAACTGTGTCGGTTTTAGTAAGCGAATACACCGTATTCACAAATGGCGGACACGCGGGCAAAAACTGGTGCCTAGTTATGAAAGCGAGGCGTTGGAGGATAAACAAAAATTGCAAATGAAGACTTTCAGTGAACTTACAGAGTATTTAGCACGGATTCCACCTAAAATAACTTTGTACGGACTTCTTTTTAAATACAATTACGTGGGATGTCTTCTGCCTTTAATGTTTAGTAGTGATTTGCTGTTTGCAATCAAAAGGGACGCGTATATCTTCAAGGAAACAGGATGATTTTGTAGGTTTCATGGACGATCGCCGGAGAAAAGCGGCAAACATGTTGGCCCAAACTTCACATTGAAACCGAGTACGAAAGCCAGCTCACTGCAATTCGGTGAAACAGAAATATTAACAAATCTTGGTGGCAAGGAAAAAAGAAATAAGCGACAGATATATGGCCTACTTGTTAACGCAAGAGACGTCTGCCGTTGAACTGAAACACATGGAAAAAAGGAAGACAGGAAAGAAGAGGTGACTGAGGTTTCGATGAAGTTATGTTTGGTTTTTGTTTGCCAGGACGTTATTCTCTGGTCTTTATCGATGAAGGACATCAATTAGAACTATTTTTTTAGTATAAATGCAGGAGCGATCGAGTGGAGTACGCTCAAAATTTCAACATGTTACTCGGCAGACTCGATAAGCCGGCCATATATCATTTCAGCGAGAAATTTCGTATTTCTTATCTTTGGCTGTTAAAACTTTTAACTTAATGTTTCATAATATTTTAAAGTTGAAGAATACATAAATAAATAAAATGATGGTCTTCTTAAACGGATCCAGACTCGAATTTTATTATTCGAAACAGAAGCTTGCAGTGTTCATTCCTGACACAAACATTGCCTTAAAAGTTTAACCTAGTAAAATGTAAGCTTTATACTACTTTTTTACCAAGAGCTCTCTGAGATAATGCCCTAAAGGAGACCAGGCAAATAGCAAGCCATAAGATTCACACAGTACAGCTTCTAATTTTAATAAAATAATTTTTAATTATTTCGCAATGACAAAGAAATCATGAGATTTTTACTAAGCTCTGCCAACATACCTCAGTAACAATTCACTCCAAAGCGACGGAATTAATATGATCCAAAGGAAGTTGTAAATGCAGAAATACATATATACATAGATATGTATAAAATGACACTGACACGAATAAATGAGCCTTGTGAATGAATCTTTCACCCGCTCTCGACTTGACCTGTTTTGTGTAATGGCGGAGGTCTCTTCCGTTAACAAGTAGGCCATATATCCGTCGCCTATTTCTCTTTTTCTCGCCACCAATATCTGTTTTTATTTCCGTTTTACAGAATTGTAGTGATCTGGCTTTCGTACTCGGTTTCAATGTGAAGTTTGGGCCAACATTTTGCCGCTTTTCTCCAACCATAGCCCACTTGTCAAGCTTCTGATGCTTCGGAAACCTACAAAATCATCCTGTTTCCTTGAAGATATAACGTCCCTTTTGATTGCAAACAGCAAATCACTACTAAACTTTGAAGGCAGAAGACACCCCACATAATTGTATTTAAAAAGAAGTCCGTACAAAGTTATTTTAGGTGGAATCCGCGATTAACACTCTGCAAGTTCACTGGAAGTCTTCATTTGCAATTTTTGTTTATCCTCCAACGCCTCGCTTTCATGAGTAGGCACCAGTTTTTTCCCGCGTGTCCGCCATTTGAGAATACGGTGTATACGGATTGTTATTTACGGTCTAGACAGTGAGCCAGACTGTTTTGTTCTCATTACTCATTTTCAAAAGGTTATACAGCCATAGATTTGCACTGTGGTCATTATAACACAACGAGGAAGGAGGAAAAGTTATAGAAAAATATATCGAGTCTAATGCAATATAAAACATAACAACTGAAATGCCTGCAACCTACTGAACACCCGCCCCTACCCCTTATCCTGCTTTTTAGTTATTAACGACCACAGCCTTGGGACTGAAATACAACTCACAATTTTTTCAATACAACTAGATTGTGTCTTAATCATTAAACTGATTTTAGTGGATTTTAGTGAACAGTACTGTTAACCCTACAAGAGAGATTTTAAAATTACAAATGTGAGCTTAATTATTGGCCTCAACATACTCCCTCCCCTAGATTCCCCAGCCCTTTTTATCTTAGGGAGTTTTTTGAAACCTTTTTTCGAACCATAAAGTATCACTAGTTTTTTTTATAGCAGACAGTAAATACAGAATTTTATTGCAGTTTACGAAACAGAATGCAAATTTTCAAAAAAATTATTCAACTATTCTAGACAAAAAATGTTTTCTAATATGCCACCATCCAATGAGATAACTGCGATAATAGAACATAACAAAAGGTGGGATCCTCGGCACAAGAAAAATGCGGTGCCACCGTTGAAATACAAACATTGATCGCTGACAGAAAACGTTGGTCGTGACTCTTGTCAAAACAAAGACAATAGTTAATACAATATACAAACTGGTTTTCAAAATCAAGCGACAGCTATGCCAGCAATACTGGTGAATTTTAAGTGAATTAGGTAGCTATTTGTTCACAAGTTTGTCCAACAAACTCATCAGTGATTTAGTTTGGTCTTGTTGCTGTCTCAACATCAGTTGTTGTGACGCCAAGAGTTGCTGTTGCTGCTGTTGTTGTTGTTCTTGCATTTGCCGCATCATTTCACTTTGATTCGGACCTTCTATCCACAGCAAAGACAGGCTTGGGACAGGTATTCAAAGTGTTGGCTACTCTATCCCAAATTTCGCTTCTTTGCGACGAACCCTTTCTTGTTTTGAACGGATTCTCGGAAACAACCTCTCTGCATAACAGGACATCGTGCTCGCTTGTCCAGTACATCACATTACTGCGTGAAAAAAAAAGAACAGTCTGTTTTAGTTTGTTTTCAATGAAGAACATAAATATAAAATTTAAACTAACTTTAATCTTACATTTAAGCAGGACAGGAAATTGAATCTTCTAATAAACTAAATTGGACTTACTTGCCAGTTTTCGACTTTGGTATCGAACTCGGCGGGTCTGCGTGTTGTCCATTCATCATAGCGGTAACCAATTGACCTGCAGTAAAAGGCCAATTAAAATGTTTGTTTGGTATTTTTTTACGATAAATAACATTTTTATGGACTTAGAAAAACAGTTTTGCCTTCAAGGTAGCAAAAGAAAATTTAATTCTAGGTCAAATTCAGTAGAAACTACTCACGTTTTCTGGAAACGCTGCAAGTGCCAACCTCGTGTTCTGAACGTGAAGAAGACGCGTTGCAGTTTAGCGCCAAGCATGCGCAGTGAAGCACTTTATGAGCAAATTACTTCCGGTGACGTTTCAGGCTGCGTCGCGTTCTGGTTCGTAAAGTCCCCTATCACGCTGGCGCTTCTCGCCATGCAAAACCAATTTTTGAGAAAAAAACCGACCGTTTTGCAGTCTAGAAATTTTAACGGATATAGAGTTATTTATCATTATTATTTATTATTATTATTATTATTATTATTATTATTATTATTATTATAAGCCGATCACCATGAGTAATGGTAACCTATAGATGCGAGAAATTTTAGAGAGCAGATGACCTTCCTTAAGTCCGTCTACCCACCCCCTACATGTAAGTCAGTGACAAATGTCACATTTTCTTCCAGCACCATAAAATACATGGAAAATGACAATAACCTGTCAGTTATATACATCCTTGTGAAAAATGAATTGACAGCTGTGAGAGCCGAGTCTAGTTTTCGACGGAATTTTAATGTCTACAAACAGAGCTAGGTAGAGCTAGGGCGAGAAAAAAAAAAACAAAGGAGACGAATTTCGTGGGAAGGAAAACCTGAAAATTTTAAGATGGGGATAAGAATATTAGAAATGCTAGCGGCCACTAAGATGAAAATGAGCGGCAGTGCAAAAAAAAAAAAAAAAAAAGAAGCAAACAGGTAGACATACGACAATAGAGAGTTAAAGCTTCACATGTACGGCAAACGTCAGATTCAGGTGCGTCAGATTCAAGTTAGCGTATATCCTATAGTTCAAGGGTTATGAATATTTAATAATCATTATTAATAAACCTCGGATCAGGGTGGCATTTAATTTGTTCAGGATATCTATCATATCGGTAATTTTTTTTTACTTTCGGAGGGTGGTTATTTTCGGGGGGATCGCTACTTTCGGGATTTGCTAATACCTGTGACATTTTATCGCTACTTTTGGAGGTTCGCTACTTCCGAGGGGTTTGTTACTTTTGAGACTTTACGGAATAAGTATATTAACGAGAACTTTGCTTTTAGCCCTAGCTAAATCTATACGTTATTATGTAGATACTCTCAGTGTTCAACTGGCAACCAGTTCCCGGTACAAGTCACATTCTGCAACCTTAGTAGTCGAGAACCCGTCGGTGCATTCGTACTGATCCCATAAGAGGGTAGTTTTTTGAATCTGAGCCACATCAAGATTATCAAGATTCGCCCTAACGTTTTCAAGATGCCCAACTAATCCTTTTGAGATTGTCCTAAGTGCCCGACAACAATAGGCACAACTCTTGTTTTGACCGTCCATAGTTTTCAATTCTTTTGCCAGGCATCCCCTGGTACAGCTACATCAATAATTTGTTGTTTATCTACTACAGCACAGCAAGGTCAGGTCTATTGTGTTTTAGTAAAGTCCAGCTAGTGGTCTTTGATCAATGCTGCGTTCTGATTGGTTGAGCTACTACTAGGCTATATGTTATAGCCCACTAGTATCGAAAAGCGCCGGCTTTGAAAACCAGTACAATGGCGGCTGAATCGCGTTTTGCTAGGCTAAAGTTGTTTTGTCTCGATATTTTTGACCAACTATTTGGATTTTATGAAAATAATTATTCCTCTCGCCCTCACGGCCTCTGAGTCAATAGCCCATTCGGCCTTCGGCCTTATGGGCTGTTGGCTCAGAGCCCATTCGGGCTCGAGGAATAATTGTTAATAAGCTGGTGATCAGTCTGTATGCTAAAATCCCAAAGGATTTTGACTTCCTCGGACTCTCGAACTTTTCCAGAGAAATGCTCATACCACTTGTCAGCAACTTTTAATCCGTGCTTTCTGCACAGGCACCAATGGAGAGCTTTTGCAACACTATCATGCCTACAATCGTGGACAAAACTGTTGAGAAAATTGCATACTTGGGGGGCATTTTTTTAGACTTCGTAGCCGACCGATTCTTCCCTTCCCCCCTCCCCCCTGGAAGCAGTGTTGTTGGGTCTTCAAAGGAAAGCCGGATCTCTAAGCATTTGGCATTTGTAGGAAGCAACTTTGAACTGGGGGAGGGAGTTTTCTTCACGCAAAGCCGTTGATTTGGAAATAGTTTTGTTGCGTTAGGTAGTGCGCATTAATGAAAACATTTTCTCAAGTAGTTTTGTCCAGGATTGTAGATCTTTTAAAATGTTCTCTCTGAGCCAACACTGGACATTCACAAACTTTGTGGCTTGCTGATTCCTCCGCACTCTTGCGCAACCTGCATTTTGAGCAGACAGTCTGTTTTCCAATCTTTGCTTTTACTGCATTGGTTGGCAATGTCTGGTCCTGGGCCGCTGCTAACAATCCTTTGTCTCCTTCTTAAATTCTTCTTTAACCACGTCCAAGAGAGATTACTTGTCACACCCTCTGCATGCCTTAAAAACTGACCATGCAATGGTTTTTCCTTCCAGTCCGCCATTCTCTCTTCATTTCTTTGTTACTTATACTGCAAAGGGTCACTTTCAGCTTTAGGCTTCAAAATGTGGCAGGTAGCTTTCAGCAGCATTTTCTGACTCTGCGGAACATATTGATTCAAACTCAACTGTTCCATGGTGACAATCCGCTGCACTAATCAACCCTCATCCATCTTCCTTCCTCGGCAAGTAGTTTCTACTTGTATTTGCTCGAAGGTTTAGAGCACCATAGATTTTGACAATTTTCTTGTCTTTTTTGTCTTGTCTTGAGAAAACATATTATTATTATTATTATTATTATTATTATTATTATTACTATTATTATTATTGTTATTATCATCATCATCATCATCATCATCGTCATCCTCATTAAACACAGCTTCTGGATGGCTTGCTGGAGTCTTCCTTAAACATCAAGTCACCGCCTGTGACCTTAGGTCTCCAAGACTTTGCGAAGGATTCATGCTGCACCCAGTAAGCATGCTCTCTACAATGATTCCAAACGACATGTGATACCAGTCACTCCTCACCATTTTTCTATATCTTTCGAGATAGTTCCTAATGCACCAATTATGATTGGCACCGAAGTTACTCTGGGCAATTTCCAGATCCGTTTCAACTCCCGCTTCATGGCTTGGTAGTTCTCAATTTTCTCGTTCTCTATTATTATTATTATTATTATTATTGTTATTATTAATATTATTATTATTATTTCTAACCATTCATGTCATTTTGTCCTTCCTAGGTTTGTGTCTTCAAGGAACATTTTTAAAGGGGACATATTGTGTACCCAATTGCGGTCCTGGTTACTATGGTAACAATGTTACCAGGACATGCCGGAAGTGCGACCCGAGCTGTAAAACCTGCCTTGATGGTGATGGGCCGAAGAAATGTTCTAGCTGTAATCCTCCGTTACATATTCAAGGTAAGAGCTATGAGATATGTTGGAGTATCCAGATCATTTTATTCCCGTATCCACTTTTTTTGACCTTTACATTTCTTTCCTGATCAGGACCAAGCGCAGTCTGTCGATAAAACGATATTCGACAACAATCGCCGACAATCGTTTGCGACACCAATCGAAATCGATAAAGAAAAGAGTTTTGACTTCGATTAATATCTATTTCCGATAGAAATCGACAATGATTGACTTATCGATTGTTATTGATTACTACCGATTGACCACGCCTGGCAAAGAACAGCTGGTACCCGTCATCCCACTCACTCCTATCACTGGCTCGTGCTTAAATGATGTATCAGATTCTAGCAATCGAAAAGGCTGTGAAAGAAGAGAGTGCCGCAAGAACCTCAACTCTCGTCAAAGCACCTGAATTCGGGTAACTCTAACATGAAATCAGGCTCTGTTTTCGTTTTGCTTTACAAAAACTTCCGTCGGCAAGCGGGCAAAATTTCAGCGCGGTCACCTCCTTCCTCTCATTTTTGCCTCGTCGTGAGAGACCTCTGCTAGCAGGGAACCTCAGAGAGAGAGAGAGTCGCTTAAAATTAGCCCTCCGAGCAGGCTCACTTTAGCGAGTTTGGGAAGCGAAGCTCGCGAGAAGAATTTTTCCTCGCCCCATTCTTCTGACAGGCTTCTTCGGCTTTTGCTGGTTACTCCACCACTATTTTTTCTCGAACTCGCACAAGTGTGCCTGTTCACCTAATAAATTTTGTTTTTTGAAGCTTTCATGGGTTCTGCTGCAATGATTAATAGCAAAGTAGCTGTTCTGGTGTTAGTAACGAAGAAAGTTTGTTTGGCGTTTAATTTCCATGACACCTTCACAATATCAGCAAGTTTGTAAACATAAGCGGTTTTAAAAGAAATAACTTCTCCAGCATTCCGCATATTACGATAACGTTTCCTACTCATCAGGAACTTCTTGTGTTGAATCGTGTGGTAACCAGCGATCTAAAGGAAGCCCTTACATCCAATTAAGACTCGTGGGTGGCAAAAATCATTTTGAAGGCCGCGTCGAAGTTTACCATGATAACAAGTGGGGGACCATTTGTGATGACTCTTGGGATATTAACGACGCAAAGGTTGTCTGTAGGGAGCTGTTGCTTGGAGACGCCCAGGAAGCTGTAAAGTTTGGGAGACTGGGAACAGGCTTGGAACGTCAGCCTATCTGGCTTACGGAGGTTAGATATCTGTGCTCGGAATGTACAATTTCCATATTTTTAAGCGTCGAAAAGGCAGTTTAATCCATAGGTATCCCTTATTCAAATGCGATGGGTCTGTAATAAAAAAGGGTGTGAAAACGTTTGCTAATGAACAATAGGCTACCTTGGGTGCTAGATACTTGGGGGCCTGGTCAGTGGTTTCGGTCATGTGCCCCCGCGGCTTAGCCTGAGAAAACAGTCGACATTTTGCCATGCCACCACTGGTTTCTCCTTCGAAATGACACCTGAGCAAAGAGCGCCGAGATAGACCTATATCAATATATTAACATTCCTATTAGGCGGTACTAGGCTCGATTTCCGCCGCTCTCACGGTCCGGGCTTATTTCCCTAACATTGGCTGGTAATAGAGCCTACATTCCTGTTTGGCTGCGAGGCGTAGGGGAATAAAACAAAAGAAGCATTAAAAAGAAGCAATGAATAAGACATTTCTTTTGTTTTATTCCCTCAAGCCTCGGAACCAAGTATAAATTTTATTAGTAAAATCCAACTAAGCGGTCTATTATCAATTCTGCGTTCTGATTGGTTGAGCTACTACTGGGCTATATATTATAGCCCACTAGTAGCGAAAAGTGCGGGCTTTTAGGCAGCAAAAAAGGATTAAAGTCCAGCTTTAACTACCTTAAATTTTTTTATTCTCGATATTTTTTACCAACTAGCTGGCCTTCGGCCTCATGGGCTATTGACTCAGAGCCCATTCGGGCTCGAGGAATAATTGTTAAATATATCGAAATTGGTCCATGCCATACTGATGACGTGTCACCACCCAGATTTGGGTAGTACTTTTGGTTGAAGCAAATTTCCTACCCGGCACGACCAATCAGAAGCACTACCCAGATCCGGGTAGTGACGTTTCATCAGTAAGGAATTTCTGCGCTCGTTTCTGTCATTTCGCGGGGAAACCAGTGGTGGAGTCACGAATTATCGGCCGTTTTCTCAGACTACTTGCGGCTTCGCCGCTCGTGGCTTCTGTTGGCCCACAGGCGATACTGAAGCATCCCGCCATACGCGAGGAAAAAACCCCTGGCACCCAGGGTAACTGAAGTTCTCGACTATCCGTGTAGGTTTTCTTAATCAGACGTACTACCGATCAGTGCGCTTTTACCTTTTTCTATTCACTTACTTCACCTAAATATGTTGACAGGAGCTAACAGCTTATAGGACTTTGATAATGCGCAAGAATGCAGTGCCAGTCTTTATTAGTTCCTTAAAGATCCAAAGTATTGACACCCCCATTTTGGGTAGCTGCGTTCTTGGTATTGTTAACATTTTGCAAAGTCCTAAAAAATACGCTGGCCAATACTCACAACACAAATGAGTTTGACCAGATGTAGTAGAGTATGACTTTGGCAGAAACTCCAGCGACATATTTCAAAGTGCATTTTCTCGTGCTACGTATATTTGATAACTCCATTTCCGTTCATGTTGTTTGCAGTGATCGATTCATTTGTTGGGGCAAGGCGTTGAAGTTTTTTCGTTGAGTTCGGGTTCTTTTTTAAATAAATTGTTATTAATATTATTATTATTTATTGTTATTAAATTTTAAGATTATGGTAAATTCTCGTCTTCATTTGCCTTTTCCTCAGCAAATTCGATCGGGATAAAACAGGATGTTCGTCTAGCAGAAGTATTTCAAATATCAATGGTCATCCGCGGGGTTGTATTTTTGCTGTTCCTTCCCAGGGCTTTTTTAATAGTTTCGCTGCTTCAACAGAGACTTTGTTTGCAGTGATTTATTGATAATGTTTCTTCTTTTCGAAAATTCTTTTTCCGCAGGTAAACTGCACGGGAAATGAAGCGCGACTTGAACATTGCGAGCACCCTACCTGGGGTACGCATGCGTGCGGGCATTTTGAGGATGCCGGCGTGCGCTGCACCGGGCCTGATACGACAAGAGAATGTGTAGATTCGTGCGGCGAGGGGTACTTTGAAGTGAAGGACACCTTGGAGTGCGGTGTCTGTTTGGCGTCATGTTTAACTTGTGCTTATTCCAGGACGAATTGTACCTCCTGCATTAAACCACGATTCTTAAAAGGTGAGGTGACACTTATAATGCTCCTGATTGTCACGTGGCTAGTGTGCGCCTGTTAAGCCCCCCAGCCCAGGGGGGCCTAATAGAGGATTTACGGCATGTGAAGTTGGGAGTAGGGTATGTTCAAGTTGGGATTCGAGTTCTTGTTCGAGTTCAAGTTTGATTTCGAGTTGGACATCGAGTTAGACTTATTATAACATGAGTTATAAGACGTAAGAGCCTACCGACGCTTTTTTTCTATGTTTTATTATATTTCACCATTATCATTATTATTTTTAAATAGTTTAAATCGAAGTCTAACTCGAAGTTCAACTCGCGCGAAGTCCAACTCGAACTCGAATCCAAACTCGATTTTTCGGAATTCCCTGTGAAGTTCGGCGACTGAAACAACGCCGGTCCAAGGCCGTTGTTAGGGACCTTACGATCCGTCAACGGCGACGCCAGTGAAATGTAGCTGAAAAATGGAGTTCGCGTCCTTTGAATCTTTTTCTCCCTTTCACTTTTAAGTCACCCAATTACTTGATGATAGGGAAGTAACGTTGGAACTAAAGAGAGGGGACCGCGTCCGAGTTCAGAGAGAGCTAGTAAAATTTATCGCCTTGCCGTTCCCGTTCTCAAATCAGCTCAAAATTTGGTCATTTCACGTCGCAGTTTTGAAAGGACGGCAAAGCAATGTACAAAAAAGCGTGCAGAGTTGTTGTTTTGCTTATAAAATTAACCTATTGTGTTTTTGACGTCCTCGTTGCCGTTTGCCGTTGCCGTTGCCGTCGTAGTTTCGTAAGGTCCCTACGCCCGGCTGAGCCAGGTGTTAAGAACAGCTAAACCGATCCAACGCCGTACTTCACTTCAATGAATTCGGTGCGGCTCATGTGAAGTACAGTGTCTTAACCTTGCCTAAGTGTTAAATCGAACCATTCCTTTGCATTTGTTAATTGCAAACTGATATATTTAACCTCATATCGTTGTCCAGGAAACGCGTGCAAGACTTACTGTGGAGATGGTTTCTATGGTGATCTTACCGACCGCAAGTGCAAAGCATGTGATCCCGGATGTCGCACCTGCGCAGATGGGACTTCTCCTAATGTTTGCACAAGTTGTCGTGATGACCGATACCTGAATGGAACAAAATGCGTAGTGAGTTGCGCGCCTAACCATGTCGCCCAGACGCGGCGTGTACGTCTGGCGGGAAACAGGCCGACGCATCTGGAGGGCCGCGTTGAAGTGTTTCGTTTTGGATCTTGGTTTACAGTCTGCGACCAAACGTTTGATTTCCGCGAGGCTTCGGTTGTTTGTCGCGAGTTGGGCTTGGGCGCGGCTATCAAAGCCGTCAAGAGAGCTGCCTATGGTTCAGGGTACGGGCGTGTGTGGACAGACATTCTTGGCTGTACCGGCAGAGAAAGCTCAATCTTCGACTGCCCTTTGGTGAGGCGAAGCTACAGTTCACTTTGCTACCATAGTAACGACGTAGGAGTTAAGTGTGCTGGACCCATAACAAAGCACATTAGTAACCGTTGCGTGAAAACATGCGATCCTGGCTGGTTCAAAAATGACAGGACTGACGTTTGTGCCACGTGTGCCACGCAATGCCTGGAATGCATGGGAAGTAGCTACCGCTGTACAAAGTGTGCGGCGCCGAAATTTTTAAAAGGCATCACGTGCGTGGATAAGTGTGCCGATGATGAATACGGGGACATACCCACGCGTCTATGCAAAAAGTGTGACACGGCCATATGCGTGACCTGTAGCGACGGCTTTAATGACAAAAACTGTACTTCGTGTAAAGAACCTAAAGCGCTTAAAAACGGCCGATGCGAGGACAGTTGTGAGCCTATGTTTAGAAAAAACGGCCGTTGCGTTGAGGACTGTGGCTTGTCGATGTACAAGAACAGCGAAAACTATACATGTCTGCCATGCCCCGGTGACTGCATCAGTTGTGAGTATAGTAGCTCAACGCAGAAACCCGTATGTACCGTTTGTAAGCCACCTAAGGTCTATGATGACGCACATAAGGAGTGTGTCGCTAACTGCTCTGGAGGAAGGTATGCTGTTCCGGTTTCAAATTTCACAGGACAGGCCACCCGGCCCAACATAAGGCTGTCAAACGGTAGGGATTATTTGGAGGGGTTGCTGGAAGTTTATCACGACGGCGTTTGGGGGACGGTCTGTGATGACGGTTGGGACTCGGCGGAAATAACCGTTGTTTGTAGAGAACTGTCTTTAGGGAGAGCGGTAACCAACGTTCCTCTTAGCCATATCAAAAAGGGAACTGGTAAGCTATGGCTCGATGATGTGTTTTGCGTTGGGACTGAGGATTCTCTTATGAAATGCCGTCATCGCCCTTGGGGTCAATCCAACTGCGAACATAACGAAGATGTGGTTCTTCGTTGCACGGGTCCAGGTGTGCGCATGTGCAAAAGCAAGTGCCCCGAGGGATTTTTTTCAAAAGGAACTTCATGCATGAAATGCAACTCGTCGTGCGCCTCTTGCAACGGTACTGCAAGTTTGTGTACTAAGTGTGCGCCGGGCTACTTTAAAAAGAATGATACGTGTGTCAAAGATTGCGGTGTCGGGTTTTACTTGGATAGAGTTTGTAAACATTGTGATTCGGTATGTGCTGACTGTGAATTAAGGGCTGATAACTGCACCTCATGCGCGTCACCATTCTACAGGGAGGGAACAAAGTGCGTTGCAAATTGTTCTGGTTTTAAGCCTTCTTCTGTCCCGCTGCTTCGTCTTGTTGGTAGCCAAAGGCCAACCGAGGGGAGAGTTGAGGTAAGCGGAGATAACTTTCTTTGGTCTATTTTAAGCAGGGAAGCTGTGCAGTTTGCACTGATTCGCGAACATTCTAAGAATGCTTTCTTTAACAATCAGATAATATTATATGATCGTTTCAGAAAAGAAACATTATGTTCTGAATGATCACTGTTCTGAATATGTATACAGCTGATGTTGATATAAACTTTGCGTCCTTTTTCACTAGCTAACTAATTTTTCTTACAAATATGACAAGAAACAGTGATTAAATCAGTGAAGTTACGTGTGCTTTGAGACTTCTAATAATCTCGAACCTATCTGTTCGAGATTTTCGTAGGAAGGCTAATGCCCAGGAAAGAGAGCACCCAGTACAAGTGCGCCATGCGCGGGAGAATTTTGAGAACGTAAATAGACCATTTTACAGTTGTGGGCTTAGTATTCTAGCCTTTGAGTAAAGGTGAGGCTGAGGTTGACCTTGTTTTGATACAAACCTGTTGCTCTATTTATGGCAATTTTGCTTAAAAAATACTAGTTAGCAGAAGAACAACATTATTTCCAAAACAAGGTCAACGGACTCCAGCCTTGTTTTCACCTGTAACTGTAAAAGGGGATATTGTAGTTTGAGGTAACAAATAGAGCCAAAGCCAAGATTTGAACTATACACCTATACAACGGAGCGACCGAATTCGCACTGTGACCTACACATTTTCAAATATTTGGTTTTCTTTTTTTAATTTATTGGCAACTAGTACAAACTTCGTCATTCCTTAATCCCTAGCCCTAATCCGAAACCGTATTCACGCTTAAGCACGTAGAAGCTAATTTTCTTACTACCTCAACAGTCCCTCTCTCCATCTTGAAAAGATCCCACAAATATTAAGCAATTATGAAATTCGAATAAGGCTAAGTTTGATCGAAAGAATTATGCAGATTGAAGAGGGTATAATCGGCCGGGCGGATAACACCCTCCAGAAATTTTGCTATTTCTTCTTCGGAAAACGGGGCTACCGGAACAACCTGCACTGACACGACGTGGTTATCAGGGCTTACCGGTTGTCTTCCCTTTTTCTGTGGTGGCTTATTGACTATTGACGCCGGTTTATCGGTTATCGCAGGCATTCTCCAAATTTGCCAACAGTGGCGGGTTCAGTGAAGAACTTACCGGGGGATTTGAGCCATTCAGAAGCGGAGAAAAAAATTGAATGAATAGTTAAACGCATTTTGCTAGCATTTACTTTCAAAGTGTTCTATCAAAAGAGCGTCCCTTATTGCTGTTTACCAGCGTGCAACAGGCTGATTTAGCAACAGACCGAGAACGTCATTTGACGACGGGAAAGCGCGCGGAAAGGACTAAACTCGACTTCCGGTGCCCAATTTGCCGCTCTGCCATTGGTCAAGCCAGTTGTTTAATTTGCGCGCGCCGTCGTCAACTGACGTTCCCGTTCTGTTGCTAAATCAGCCTAATGTGTCGCGGAAGGAATGCACTACACCCCGAGGCGTATTGCCCTCTTCGGATTATTTCATGCACTCCATCTAGTTTTAATTAGCTGAACCCTTGTTAAATGACAGCGTTTTCTATGCCAGGTTCTTCACAACGGTAAATATGGCACAGTCTGCGATGACTCGTGGGACATAGTCGATGCAAATGTGGTATGCAGAATGTTGAACATGGGGAATGCTACCAAAGCAGTCGTTAGAGCAGGCTTTGGAGCTGGAAAGGGTGTTGTTTGGCTGGATGAATTAAAATGTCGCGGTGAGTATATACTGATGTCCGTCCGCCGTGTTCTCAGAAGGTCCCAGGCCGCTCGTTTCCACTTCTTACTCTTCCCTTTGTTGGAAGCGAGCGGCCTCGGACTTGCTAAGAATCGGGCTGGACGTCCGTTGGATGCATAAGTAATTTGAATATTTAATGGTGTAGTTAGCAACTCAAACATGTTGTCCAGTAGGCATCCTTGAAGACCTAGTGTCACATAGTGGCACCTTGGTCTCCGAGAATGTCCAG
This sequence comes from Porites lutea, assembly GCF_958299795.1. Taxonomy (NCBI): domain Eukaryota; kingdom Metazoa; phylum Cnidaria; class Anthozoa; order Scleractinia; family Poritidae; genus Porites; species Porites lutea. The sequence continues at coordinate 10,118,039 of NC_133205.1, forward strand.
TTAGTTGATATGTCATCAAAATTGTTCTCTGTTAGTTCTGTCTAAACGTTGCGACGTTGATTTTCGCCATGATACACCTTTGTGTCAGTCATATGAATTTTCGGTGAAAAAAAAAGAGAGAAAAAATGACATTTAACTGTTGGCCCGTTATTTCGTAATGGTCGGATTTCAGTTAATGTAGTGTTTATGAACAAATCTTTTCGATTCCAAACATACCAGAGACTTTAAAAACAACTGTAAATCTTAACCCTCCTATGGGAAAATGAAAGATTCATTGTTGACAGTAAACCGAGTTCTCCTTTTAGTAATTCGGTAAGTTGAGAGGGAAAAGTGGATTACGTGACGCATCGTTTGAGTCTCTGATGTGTTCGGGCCCAGCACTTCATACATTCTGTTAGTTGTTAGTAATTAATACCATACTTTTAGTGAACTCAGAAAGCTACCTCCCAAATTTCTACAGGTAACGAGACATCGCTAATCGCGTGTCCGCACAATGGCTGGGGGCAAGAAAACTGCGACCACTCTGAAGATGCTGGTGTTGTTTGCCAGGGTCCCGATCGGTCGCGTGACTGTCTGTCCGTTTGCGGCGAAGGGTACTTTATCAACACCACGGACAACACCTGTGGAAGGTGTAGCCCGAACTGCAAAAAATGCGTTGGTTCACCAGAAAATTGCTCGGTTTGCGAGAATGGTAAATTCTTAAATAGAACTGGTAATACATTCGACTGCGTGGCCTATTGCAAAAAGGGTCAATTTGGGCATCCCGACACACAGGAATGCCAGAAGTGCTCATCGCCGTGCTCTGACTGCGTCGGAAGTTCAAGAAATTGCACCGAGTGCCCCGCTCACTTGTTTCTTCTGGGCTCCTCCTGTGTTCAAAACTGCAGCAAAGGGCAAGACAAGATTGTCAGTGGTGTCTCCGACATAAGGTTGGTTGGCGGTAACAACTTACTAGAGGGCCGTGTGGAAGTATTGCACAATGGAGAGTGGGGTACAGTCTGCGATGATAACTTCGACATTCAGGAAGCTAAAGTTATCTGTCGGCAGCTGAAGATGGGGGATGCAGTTGCTCCGTACTCTTCGGCTAAGTTCGGACAGGGTACTGGCAAGATCTGGATGGACGACACGCAGTGTGTTGGAAGCGAGAGACGGTTGCAGGACTGTAAAATGCACCATGGTACGTAGCTTATTTTAATAATTAAGCCTGCCCTCTCACTCGGAAAAGTTGCTTAAGTCTGAAAAACAAGTAGTACCACGTGAAAGTACTGCTGAAGAGGTTTAATTTCAGTGAATGGAAACAGCGTAGGATTTCACGCACAGACTTAAACGATAGAACTACAGCCGAACCTCCATGTGCGACCACCTCTCGTAAGAGACCACCTCCTATACGCGACTGCCACTCCAAAACAGCAAAATGTTACAAGTCAAAGCCTTACAGTTGGAACCTCCAGTAAACGACCACCTCATGTAAGCGACCGCGGCCACTTTTTGGGCCTGACGGTTAATGATTGCCTATTGTTTTTAGCCCCTTATACGCGACCACTTGATGCATTATCTGATCTCTATATCTTCGCTGTGTGCACTATGCTACTTGGAATATACGAAGAACTTTAGTGACAACATGGAACTACACATGTCGTAACTTAGACATTGCACGCGATAAATTATTTTCCATAAAGTAGATGTGCCTGGACCTCTTCTGGGAAGAGGCCCCCTGTGGTTCGATTCTTGTAAACGACCACCTCCCGTAAGCGACCACTCAGTCTTGGCATTTTGGGTGGTCGCTTACGGGAGGTTGGACTGTACATACTAAATAAATAGTGCCTTGTGGACGTACTGCTAAAGAGGTTTCATTCTGTTATTGCATTTTATTGTTTTTGAATTTGTAGTTGTATAATGGTGACATCAATTCAATCTGTTTTCAGGTGGATTCGGTGCAAATAACTGCGGTCACTCGGAAGATGCTGGGGTGAAGTGCTCAGGACCTGACCAATCAAAGCGATGCGTGTCGAAGTGTGGCGACGGCTTCTATGACTACAAGGGCACGTGCAAACGATGCCTGTCCAAGTGTGGTAGCTGTCACGGCAGACCTGATTTGTGCTCTCTCTGCAAAAAGCCTTACTTTTTGCAGTTTACTGATTGCGTATTACATTGTCCCCTGGGGAAGTACGGAAATACAAAGACCCGCAAGTGTGTTCCGTGTAATAAGCGTTGTCAGTCGTGCTACGACGGTGAGAGGGATGATCTGTGCAAATCTTGCCCTGAAGGCTTGTTCCTAAGTAAGTTTTATCCTACAATCTCTGATAAAAAAGAAAAAAAGCGCGAGGCAAACGCAACAGGGATAGGAATAAGATATTTTTTCGCGCGCGCCACGCACTCCACAAACACGTCGCGCTGTCCTTCGCTTGCCTGAAAAAGCGATAAAATAGCGCTTTTCTACAAGCTAATTAAGTGGATGCAATCCACAAATCCACTCAAATGCGTCACGCTAACATAAAACGTCACGTAATTTTCGCTCCTTTAGTGGGCCTGAAGTGTGTACCGGACTGTGGAAAAGGCATGAAGCCAGTCTCCTCCATGTTTCCACCGAAACCAAAGAAACCTCTAGTGCGTTTGGTAGATGGTAAAAGTAAACGAGAAGGAAGGGTAGAAGTATTTTACGCTGATGAATGGGGCACTGTGTGTGATGACGATTGGGACCTCAAGGAAGCAGCTATAGTTTGTAAAGAGCTTGGTTTCGGAAAAGCTTTACTGGCCCCGAAGCATTCATTCTTTAAGAAAGGTCAGTTCCTATTTAAATACACTTAGTCAACGCTTGAGTGTCTTGTTTTACTTTTTGTGTTAAAAGTTTATTGATAAAGATGAATTGTCATCGTTCATATCACAAGTGGCATGGACCAATAAAATGTGAGTTTCCGGCGGGTTTTGAACACGTGAGCCTGGTACAGGTTCTAGGTTCCTGGGTTCAAAATATGGGATACGAACAGGTTCTCAAGGGTTGGAGGATCCATCAGTTCCCGGACATCTAGTCTTGAAATACCTCGTCCTTTAGGCCATGTCTCGAGACGGACACCTCCGTCAGATAGAAATAAAGGAGTCCATTGGAATCCATTTGTTTTCCAGTGGAATCAAAAAGAGCTCTTGGTGGAATCTAGTGGAGTGTGGACAACTCTTAACAGATTTGAACATTAGTGGCTGAAGATAGAATAGTCATTGAAATAATTAATACGTTGTGATATTAGAGGTCTTTAGATTAGAGGATAGGGGTGACTACTTGGACGAGACTTAACTGAAAATTTTCTGGCGGTTTTCTTAAGAAATAGATACATTGGAAAGCTTCATGGGACATCTTTTTTCACCTAAAACATGGTTCTTACGGGCCTTAGAAAGTCTTTGAAAAACCATAATGTCCTTGACAAGTCTTTCAAAATTGAAAAATCATTGTTGTGGGATATCCTTAAGAAGGCCTGGAATTTTCCACAGAAGTCCTTGTTTTGAAAGCGTCTTGAATAAAAATAACCTTTGTGAAAAAAAAGTGTTTTGCGGAAACAAAAGACTGAAAGCACAGAAGTACGCAAATTTTCTTAGTAATCATGATAGTGTGTTTTCTTATGATTTCAATTTCCCGGCATAGTTCATTATCCGTTGTTTGCAGCGCCTTAGGAACCGTTCCTTCCTGTGGGAAGCGATTGCAATAAGCAATCCCTCCTACACCTAGGAATTTGAAAGGTCTTTAATTCATGTTGTTCTGTGTCAAATTACAAAAAAAATTGTCTTAGTCCTTGAAAAGTCCTTGATTTTACCCCCCAAGATTCTATATGAACCGCGAAAAAGTTAACCCGGTTATTTTTCTTGAAGGAGGTTAAGCCCCCTCGAGATCGCAAAATGATAAAACTTTTTTACGCTACTTTGACATTCTCACTAAGAGCCGTAGTAGAATGGCGACGGCTATCACGTCTTCCCGCCAAAATGACACTGGTTCACGCGCGCGCACTACTCAGTGTTGAGTTCTCGTTCTCGCCTTACAGTCTAAAGGTAACTATTTTTTCTAATGTGCAGTGTACGGTTATTTGTTTTCGTGTTATAGGAAGTGGTATCATCTGGATGGATAACGTGAATTGTTTTGGCTACGAGACCTCCCTCACTCAGTGCCGGCAAGTTGGGTGGGGTCTGGGTAACTGTGATCCATTCCACCGTGAGGATGCTGGTGTTGTTTGTGATAATGCAACAGTGGAAGAAGTTAGCAACAACTACTGCAGACACCTCAACCAGGGATCGTGTTCAGGTTTAAAGGTAATTAAACTGACCAACACGGTTTTGTAATCGCTCTTTAGGCGATCCAAACCGGCAAGGAAGTAGGCAGACTAGTGAGTACAATGTATAATGATGTTAATATACAGCTAATGACGCGTGACTCTTCTTTTGACAATCACAAGAAATGCACTGTACCTAGAGCTGGCAACATGAATTCGTGCAACCCGTTCTAAAGGTGATTTTACACGAGACGATTTGCAACGACAATTTTTAGCCCAACAATACAAAGCGTTGCAATGTTGGAGCAATGTTGTGACCATTCGAAACAGTGTCGTAACAATGTTGTAATGCTGTGTTGCACTAAAAATCGTCGTGGCCGATCGTCCCATGTAACATCACCTTAAGAGCGAGAACATATGCAACTCAGTGGTGACCAGAGCGGAAAAATATGCACGCATGTTTCCAAGCGCGGGAAAATAAAATAATCCGGCCTTTTTTTTACAGGTCGGTTGCATGGATGTATTTTGTTTTATACCTGCAACGGGAGAAAAAAGGAAGTGAAGGCCAGCTTGACCGACGTCATTTTAGAAAGATTTGCCTACGAACTGCCTGATGAGTTTAATCGTGGTAAAGACAGTCCTCAAGACAGGCCTCGTCTAGTGACTTACGGCAAACCTAATCGTGTCATTTTAACAATGCTAACTATGAGCTCTAGTCTGAATATCTTACTCAGTATTATCTGTTTATAGGAATGTGACACAGCTAACAGAGTAACCTGTGTTGATCTTGATATATTTAATCCTGATGGCAAGCAAGAGTCTGTGTGTTTACAGTGTCCCCTCGGGACCGCCGGAGACGGCAAAGAATGTAGAGGTAAATAAGGCTATATCTCTACGATACCGGACAACTCAAGCTAAAGTTGAAATTTGCCGGTTTGAATCGTAAACGCTGCAGCATGTCTGTTGCCTTGAGTTACGTATGTTTGTTTCGCTGTAATTTTTTTTGTCTTTCTTTCTTTCTTTCTTTTTTTTTTTTCACCCTTCTTACCACAGTTTGGAGACCTTTTGATTCGAGGACGGGAACGACCACGAGTACGAGATTTGACTGAAATATTTTTCGCGTATTCTTCAAAAAACCGACACCCCGGAAAGCCTCATTGTAATTTCCGAAACGTTAGCACTGTTATCTCTATTCATGGAGAAGGTAAGGCCCCCTCACGATCGCAAAATAATAAAACTTCTAACATGTGATAACTTGTTTCCATCACTACGACATTCTCGCTAAAAGTCGTAGTAGAATGACTATGGCTATCACGTTTTCGCGCCAAAACGGATGCTGGTTCACGCGCGAGCTCTACCTAGTATAGAGAAAATCTCGTACTCTTAATCGTTCTCGTCTTAAAATGTAAAGGTTTCTTATAAAAACAGTGTGCTATCCACGAACGTTGACATCTGTTGTGTCTCAATTCTTTCAAGTTGTGGCCTCGAAGCTCCCGGAATTCGATCGAGTGCCCCCTGTTAAAACAGAAGTCAAGGCCCAAGAGGTGATTAATCTGCGTTGTCGTTCCAAACCCCCGCTGATACTTCCAACCCTAAAAGACTGGCGTAAAGACGGTCAACCTCTCCTTGAGCTGGCTAAGAACTCCAGTCGCATTAGTACGAGCTCAGGAAATCTGCTCATTAGATCTGCCACAAGAGAAGACAGCGGTAATTACACCTGTACCCTCGTCAATACTGAAGGAAACGTTACAAGCAACGTGTCCGAGGTTATTGTAAAAGGTAAAATTTTCAACCTGCTTACTTTTTCGATTTTTATTAAGAACATTCTGTGAGCAGTTTTTTTCTTCTCAGTGGACGTAGACTGCGAGCAAAGCTCTGAGACTCCATCCCGTGATTTGAGAATCAGTAGGCCAAGGCAGTACACACATTGTAATTTTCTATAAACATCTCCCTCTACCTACACACTAGTCTCCCACACATTCGTTTTTGGAATTGTACAGACGTTTGTAGGGCCGGCCGGGAGGGGGGAGGGGGGAGGCGGGGGGGAAGTTCGTGCCACCAATCATACAAACGTCTGTAAAACGTCTAGACTGTACTTTGTGGAGCACTAACTTCGCTTGTTTTGGAGTATCACCTTTACACTGTAATTTTAATGCGCTATTCCCAGCAGTGTCGATGGATATTCGCTTACTGTTCTTTATCAAAAGTGGAAAAAAACTGAGGAAGGGCCCATTTAGCATTAACTACAATTACATAAGGCAGGAGCATCGGGGGGGGACTGTTCTGAATTTCAAACTTGTTTAATGCATTACATCTATGTTTATGTTTTGTTTTTGTTTTCTTCTTTTAATTTGAATTTTGCAGAGGCGCCGCGGATCATCGGTGTCTCTTCAGCGGATGTTAACAGAGGTGATACTGTGAACTTGAGCTGTGTCGTGTCCAGTTTCCCAGGGTCCAACATCACGTGGAAGTTTAAAGGGAAAAGCGTCTTTGCCTCTCCTCAGAAATATGTGTTGTTAGATAGCGTGTACACGCTAAGGATACTAAGCGTGCAGTTCGAGGATGCTGGGCTGTATGAATGCACTCTTGTTAATGAGCTGGGAGAGGCAAGAGCCAATGCGTCGCTTGTCGTTGGATGTAAGTAATCATTGTGGTTATCGTTAGCATAAACATTATGGCCTCTACTTTTGTGGTTCATTAGAGAGCTTTATCAAAGACGTTTTAAGCGACGCACATCAATCAGAAATGAGGCCTTTTCCCTTTCAATATGCCTTGACGCTACTAAATTTATATTGCTGTGTGTCTTCAGTCTTATAGAGACGATTTGCCCGAAAAATTAGGCAAAACCACTGCCTAAGAGTACAAAACGTGCAATTACTGTCGACGTGCGTCGCTTGAAAACGTTTTTGCTTAAGCTCCCTATGTACATAGAAGTTAGTCAGTTCCAGGCTCTCAGATGGTGGGGAAGACGCGAAAGTGTATGGCGCGAATCCCCCTCTCCCCACTTTCCTCCCGTTTTCTTTTTTTTGTTCAAGCTTTCTCAATTCCGCGGGCCCGACTACCTCGGAACCTGGAACAGGCTACATAGAAGTAAAATGTAGCCCTCATTATCGGCGATTTGTCGGCGATTCTATTGACCATTTTGTGCCATCACTAAGACTGGCTGAAAGGTAGGGAAGCCAGTCTAAGAAAATGCCAAATGATGAAACAGAGTAGCTAAAAAAAAAATCGCAGCAGTGACATCGCGACCATTTTTGATTACAATAGGCCACCATTCTACAGTTACAGTCGAATCTCTCGTAAGCGATCACCTGGTAAATTCGAAAGAATGACCGTAACTAGAGCTGGTCGCTTACGAGAAAGAGTTCTCGTACGCGACTGCTCAGTAAAACAATAGGGGGTGGTCGCTTGCTAGAGCTTAATAACTCGTGGAGAGAGAGAAAAAAAACGAAATTAATGTTTAATGAGTGTCTTTAAACCTGATATGGACACGGCTAAACTTAGACCATTACTGCAGTGTGCAGTTTCGTTATAGTGTTATGAATAAAATTCTGAGTGGTCGCTTACGAAGGCTGAAAAATAAAGAGAAAGTCCAGTTGGATAATCCCAAAAGTGGTCGCGGTCGCTTATGGGAGCGGTCGCTTACGACAGCTTTTCATTACAAAGTTGAAGTCATAGTTCAAACGGGGTTTTACGAACTGAAGGTGGTCGTAACTAGAGCTGGTTGCTTAAGAGAGTGGTGGCAAGGAGAACTTTGACTATATTTACAGTGCTTATTGCCCTGACCTTTGACCTTTGAATAGAAGCGAGGCTGAAGGTGGCCAACCTTCCTGTTTCATCACATGTAAATGATGATGTTCACGGGCTTGTCAATATAAGAATAACCCGATTCGTATATGAAAAGTAGGAAAGTTTTTAACAAATCCTTGTCACCCACAGCCTCGCTTCTATTCAAAGGCCAAGATACTGAGCAGACAAATGTAAAAATTAATGACCTAATGATCCCAAAGCTAGTTCTTGCTGAGGCACAAGTTGTTATTAGCGTAATATCTCAGCTACTTTCTAAACTTTAAGCTCTTCGAAAGCCTTGTAATATGAAGTTTTAGTAAAATCCAGCTAGTAGTCTATTATCAATGCTGCGTTTTGAAAGGTTGAGCTACTACTAGGCTATATGTTATAGCCTACTAGTAACGAAAAGCGCACTCTTTTTGGCGGCGAAAAAGGATTTAAGTCTAGCTTTAACTAGCTAAAAATTTTTTATTCTCGATATTTTTGACCAACTAGTTGGATTTTACTAAAACAATTATTCCTCTCGCCCTCATGGCCTCTGAGTCAATAGCCCATTCGGCCTTCGGCCTCATAGGCTATTGACTCGGAGCCCATTCGGGCTCAAGGAATAATTGTTAAGTAGTCACCACTTCAAAGAAGCAAGAAGGAAACTGGAACCGAAATGCGTTCCGCAATTGTTTCTGGGATTGTTACTGGTGACGTGCCGGTCAGCTACTGGCCAATTTTGTTCCCCTGTCCCTAGTAACAGTCCCAGAGGTCTTTGCGAACGTTAATTCGGTCCAGTTTCTTTTTGGTTTTGAAAGTGGTGGATCGTTATGTAAACTCCTCTACTTTCTCCAGTAGGCGTATTGAATTAGTTTATCACGTGATCAACTTTCGGTAAACACGAAAACAGTTCCCTTTTGAAAAATTTTGTTAGCACAAGCTGAAAGAGCATATTAAAATTAGGCATACGGAGAGAGATATAAGGCTGAAAATTTACAGGTTACCGAATTTTAATATGCGGTTTCAGCTGGTGCTAACAAAATTTTTCAAAGGCGAACTGTTCTTGTGTTTACCGAAAGTTGATCACGTGAGGAACTAATGCAAAAGGCCTATCGTTTTGTTGTATTTCCTCTTTCTTCAGTGACAGTTGACTTCCTAATTTTTCCACCAAATTCTAAAGTGGCCAAGAAAGGTGCTGATGTGACTCTTGACTGCAAGGTAAAAGGCTTTCCGCAGCCGCAGTTAGTGTGGAAGAAAGATGGAGAATTATTGACGAATACCAGTCGAGTGTCGGTCATAACTGACGTCGCAAATAAATCCTTTACGACAAGTAGGCTACAGATCCGGAGATTCACCAAAGAAGACGTCGCTGTTTATTCATGTATTTCTTGGAATCGTGGAAGTGTTCGCTTTACACAGACACGGGTTTTGTTAACTGGTGAGTCCCTCTGTTATTGTTACTAGAAGAGCGTTGTCCCCAAGTTGGAAATCCCTGTTAGGTGGTTGACTAGGTTCGTCGGGTTTTTCCTAGTTAACTACATGTAGCCTAAACAGTCCATAGGGTGGGAAATTGTCTCTAAGGCAGACAACAGACCATTTTAAGCAGATGTTTATTTAATCATATATATGTGCTCGCTGACCAATATTCTAAAGGAATTTAAAACAGGCGATAGCAACGATGACGTTGTTTGTAAAGTGCCTTCGCGTTCTTTGAAATTTATGGCAGTTATTTCATTTGGCTCAGTTGGTCAAATGTATAGGCGAGTTTTCCTAGCTTTGAGTTTTCAGGCAGCACATCAAAGTTGAAAGAGAGAACAATTTGTCATCGAGTGTTTGCATGCTCTATAATACGTCACTTCTTGAAGTTTTACCTGTAGTCCTACAGTGACGGCGAAGAGGTGTAAAAAAAGCATGATGTATACATGTATGCAGAGGTGTTGGTTTGGTTGTTGAACCTATTGCTGTTTTGACGTTCCCATTGCCTTTGCCGTCGTGATTGCTGTAACTCCCTATTATCCAGTACGTGCCTTATTTTAACCTTCCGCAGCACAAACACCGTACACTAACAGTAACAAAAAAGTGAAGAAATAAATAAACGTTTTTTTAAAAAACTTTATCTAACCCTGATCTGAATATAAGGTAAGAGCAAAAGCAGCTGTTCTGTATATTTGAAACAGAGAGAACTGGATCTAGAACCAGAAAGCTCAGAAAAAATTCCGACCTCCCGATGAAATGTGAACTCACGACCCTTCGAGGTCTTGATCGAATGCTCTACCACTGAGCTAGTGGAGACTCTATCATGTGCACGGTCGACATTTGATTAATTATGCACCAGCGGTAGCTGGGCTGTACTAGTAGTTGGGGTTACTGCACTTGGGCATTGTACAACTCCTTGAAGTTTTTGCTCGTTATCGTAGTGGATATGAAAATCAGAAATGAGTCCTACACTGCTCACTCTCTGACCATCACTCTTATTCTTTTTCTCTAAAGAAATCGACACTTGTTTGGTGGTTCACGTATTTCTAAGTATCCAGTTATGGAGCAGTAGCCAACTAGACCAACATTTTTTGAGTTTATTTTTGCTGGTTGCAATTGTATTTATTGGTACTGGTTTTTCTATTTTAGGTCCGCCCATGATCATTAGGGCGCCAGAAGACATCTCAGTCCTTTCAGGAACCAACGTTAGTTTCTTCTGCCGCGGTATTGGCTCGCCAACACCACAGCTCACGTGGTTGAAAAACTCCAAGACCATTCAGTCATCCAAACGGATACTGATTGATGATAGGGAGGGTGATGAAGGGAATCTCAAGATCTTCTCTGTAACCGTTGACGATATAGGAACGTACACATGCGTTTATGAGAACGCTAAGGGTGAAGACAGAAGGTCGGCGGTGCTCATTGTGGACGGAGTTCATCCGGAGCAAGGTAAGTTTGGGGTCAACCTGCACCGATTCCAAACAACGTTTGTGGTCGGTTGGGAAAACAATAGGGATGGTGACATAACAATGCCTCTATCCCTGAAAACAATAGGTTGTGCAGGTTATAGGGACCAATGAAATGCTAGGTTTGGAAGGGTGCTGGTTAATAGTAAGTTTGGAGCGAAAGGGCGAGCGTGTTTCTGTAGGGAAGTAGTTATATCAGCAGCGATAGTAACGCTATGAAGATAGTCATTGGCAGTCCTAACGAAAACCAATTTACTTCGACTTGGTACGTTTAATAAAACCAGCTGCTGGAACACCTTAATCTGATGCACCAATTTTCAACCGGTCGCCTGGAAAATTTGTCCGGTTCCGTGTGAACAATGCCTTAAGTTTTGCACTTGGCCTATTACTTTTTCCCCTCTCGAAATAGCCATTTTGAGTCGGCGTGCGAGATGGGTCTTCGCTTTGTCGAATGGCACTAACCGACTGTTTTGAGCACGCTATCGTTCTATTTTGACGGCTATTGCGATGTTGCGCAGGAACCAAAATTCGTCACCCAAATTCGTCCCAAAACAGTCCCACAGAGAAACTCGGCACAACTCTGACCCAGTCTCTCGTGCTAGCTCATAAAGACCTACGGTTAATTTTGTTTAACTGTGTTTATTTCATGTGTCAATCATTTTAGTGTCACCTGCACCCCCTCAAGCGTCCAAGAAAGGCATCTCAACGGGCGCCATCATCGCTATTGTGGTAATTTTAGTTGTCGTCGTCATCGTTATAACTGGTATTGTCTTGTACAAGTACTGTCGCACTAGAGACCAGTCCTTCCAGTTCGCCGTGGACGGGGAGACCCTAAGACCTACTCTTCGCAACCGTATGAGGAAAGTGGTCGGCAAAAAGAACGCGTCTAATATGTACTACAATCATAGCTCAGAAGAGATTAACTTCGACGACAGTAAACCGTTCGTGGATCACGATGAGCTTTGAGGGACATCACGTTAGGCCAGATTATATATAAACTTTTTCGCTGGCTTTCTGCTAGGAAGACGTTCTTGGATTAGTTAAGTCCTGGATTCTCAAGAAGTCAAGACCTTTGGGTGAGAATAAGTAATTAATCGTAAGCGAAGAACCTTTCCTGCTTACTAAACTTACTAAACTATCCTAAAATCGTCGGAAACGCTCGTTTGACATTTAGAAAACACTTGGACGGTTGATGGAGACTTCTTTTGTTAGCTTAACCCGCAGGTCCACACTTTGGAAGTTCTGTTAACGGTTAATGTCCCTTTACATTGTTTTGAAAACATTTTTTTTTCTTTAAATGAAAGAAAAGAAGGTCAATGAAGTGGAAAAGGATATGGTTACTAACAATAACGACCTACTGTTTCACTTCAGTGCAACAATAATGACCCTTTGTTCTTAAACAGTGGAAAGGTGATTTAGATTGGTTAATGCTTGAGCTCCTCAGCCATTTTAAGTACAATAAGTTTACGCTCCGCGCAAGGTGAATATTTTTAAGATGGCCTCGATGCTCAGGCATTATTCTATAAATAGATAGCCTGAAAAAAAAGCCTACATTTTTCGACACCACCACTGGTTTCCTAGCGAAATGACGTCTGAGAAACGAGCGCAGAAATTCCATACTGATAACAGGTCACTACCTAGATCTGGCATGGGTGGGGGATTTTGATTGGCCGAAGGAAATTTCCCACGCGGTACGACCAATCAGAAGCAATACCCAGATTTTTGTATTGACACGTCATCAGTATGGAATTTCTGCACTCGTTTATCAGACGTCATTTCGCGGGGAAACCAGTGGTGGCGTCTTGAAGTGTCAGCTGTTTACTCAGGCTAGCTACGCGCAAAGACAATATTTTTAAGAAGACCTCGGTGCCCAGGAGTTAATCCATAAATAGAAAGTATCTTTAGAATGTAATGACAGTAATGATTTTAATCCCTGGTCAGGCTAGCTTCCATACATACATTTTCATTCGTAATCCAGTTAGCGTGGTGTTCGGCTTTTTAGTTTAGTAGAAAATCTAGCATAATAGTAAAGTTCTGGAACCGAAAACAGACAAATAGGCCATTTCCGAGTTCCAAAAACTCTCACTTTCAAAACAAGGCTACGTGAACAGCTTTTCTTGTTTCATGAAAATATAAAATCATTTTCATTTTAATGGTTTTCAACTTTGTCTCGCATTGAAACAGAGGCTTGGCGAAAATCGGAAATGACCTATTCAATGAATATTTATTCCTGTTGTCTGTGACATTTTCGCCTCTGATTTCGCTAGTGAAAGATATCGAAGGCGATCCGTCCTTTATTCATCCTCGGTGGATCCAGAAACAGTTACTTGTTCTCTTAATAGAGTTTGAGTGCGGTCATCTAGTTATGGATTTATTTGTGTCCTAGCCTGAAAAAACAACCGACATTTCGCTAACCACCTTCGGTTTCTCCGCGAAATGACGTCTGAGCAACAAGCGTAGAAATTCTATACTGATGACGCGTCACTACCAAGATCTGGGTAGTGCTTCTGATTGGATAGAGCAAAGTTCAACCAATCAGAGGCACTACCCAGGTCTTGGAAGTGACGCGTCATCAGTATGGAATTTCTGCGCTCGTTTCTCAAATGTCATTTCGCGGGCAAACTGAAGGCGGCGTCCAGAAATGCTGGCTGTTTTCTCAAGCTATTTGTGACCTCGCACTTTCTTTTTCTGCAAAGATGTAAAACAGCAAAAAACACCAAAAGGAAACCTTAAAAGTCACCCGAAAACTCAGAACAGCTGTTACTTTGTGTCAACAATTATATGCTTCCATTTACGTCTACTCTTGCGCCTTCATGGCTGTTTCACTGGTCAGTATCAAGAGAGGATAAAGCTCATTTCTTGTCAGTATCTATTCTTTGTATTTGTAAGTCGTTAGATCGCGCCAAATATGGCGTGCAACGCGCACTTAGGATTAGTGCATTGAAGGGAGGAAGTGCCCTCATGATAACAAAATTGCGCGTTTGTTATAACGTTGTTATAATTCCTATAGACGACGTGTAGAATACGAAAGTAGAGAAAGAGTATCCCCGTAAGTGGATTAGTTGGGAGCTTTAGCAACGACGACAGCGACGGCAACGAGGACGTCAAAAAAGCAATAGGTTTATTTATTACGCAAAACAACAACTTTACACGTGCATCACGCTGTTTCGTACATTTCTTTACCGTCCTTGCACGACTACGACGTGAAAATTCCTAATTGCAAGTTTTATGAAGGACGTAAACAAGCGACGACGAATCTCTTTCTCTCTCTAAACTTGAGTGCGGTCCTCAAGAAATCAACTCCAGGGAAATTTCGCCTACACTTGCCATTTTCAGCAAATTGGAATAAACTCGACAAAGATTGAAAAAACGGGAATTCATTTTAAAACGGACGTTTTCGCTGCCGTTGCCGTCGTCAATGCTAAAGCTCCCAAGTAAAGGCACGCGGGGAGGGGGAAGGGGGGAGGGGAGAGGTAGTAAATATATTTGTTAGTATAACTTTCATTCATTAATGGTACAAGTTGAGTTATGGTCAATAATCATAGGCCAGCCTACCAAGGGCGAAAAATGTGTCGTTTACTTTATTGGTTCAGAAGCACAAGTCTTCAACGAAAACAGTGCCTTCTTAGAGGCCAACTAACCAGGTTTTGTTGACGACCTAGACATACTCTTATATGAGTCTAACGTTCTATTGTCTCATTAACTCTATCATGTACTAGCCTGATTCTCAGACGTCCGATGAGGGAAGCGAAGGGACCGCGAACGACCTCGGACGTCTGAGAATCAGGCTAATCATGTACGCGATATTTCTGTTAATTGGGTGTGGTGTATACTATGATGCGATTTTTGCGTGACCTTAAAATGATTACCCAAGAACAAAACAAGAAACGAACGCCGCAGTCATTAGAACCAACTTTCGAGGAACCAAACAATACTACGCTTTGACGTCATTCTTTATTCAGAAATATGATTGGACAATCGAATGATGCTTTTTTTTTTTTTTTTACTATTTTACGGTTTTCTTTGGCAGGACTGACGACAAGCCTTGCCTGATAAAACAACTGAAAAACACTTATTCAAGGTCATATGAAAATTGCTCTGTACACTATGTGAACAATTATCTATGGTAAACCGATTTCGGTATAAACACAATGTTGTAATCAATGTATTACCGGTACTCGATAGTAATAACACTAATGATGAGATTGTATCTCAAGCAGAATTTTGCCTCGCGAGGCTTTGTCAACAGGATGTCTAATTTTTGAGCCTTTGCTAGAAACTCAAGGGTTTGACCATTCAATCAGAAACCTCCTCAGTGGTACGCTCATGTGGTACTATTTGTGTCTTCTTCTGTTTTCTGTTAAGTGTTTGGGGCGTTCTTCGGACATCTTCGGCAATGGTCGGACCTCTTCGTTAGTCTTCGGAAATTTTCGACAGTCTTCGGGAATCGTCGGTAGCCTTCGGAAAGCGTATGAAACAATCTGGAATTGTCGTAAAATGGCCGAGAACTCCTTGATATACTAAACAAAATGATATTGGCCTTTTTGGAGCCGTTTTTGCTTCTTTCTGAAAAAAAAATTTACTGTTTCAAGGAACTTTATACTGTTAGAGTTAAAATGCCTAAAATTTAACTGTTTCATGTTACAAAGCCAAAAAATGAAGTGTTTAGTGTTATCGAGGTACTCCCACGTTAAGACCCTGTTAAGAACCTTCCTCCCCCCGGCCAACCTTTATTATACTTTATTATAGGTTGTTTTCCCATACAAATCCTTATATTTCGAATGTTACACAACAATACCGACGTTCGCCGATGCTCATATTATTTCGAGCTTGGGCTACCTTTGTTTTAAGTTAAAGAAAGAATTTAGATACACAGTACATTTGTAGTAAACAGTTTTAGAAAAAAATATTGATAATAAACAACAACCTAAAATTTAACCGTCAGCTGTCAAAAAAGGTTATTATTTATTTTTTACTGTCAACCGTCAAAAATGCAGAGTAATTCAGATCTCCCTATTTCAGCTGATCTTCACGGACTTTTGGCTCCTGACGAGTCTCTTCACTTGAAAAAACAAGCGCCATGTTGTGACACTCTCTGAGCATTACAAGACCTTACAACTTCGCTATATCTTAAAATACTTGGAAATTTTATATGCGAAATGCCCAACCTCGTCCCTAGGGCGCTTTTCCGTGGCATTGGAGGGAAAAGGGAAAATTAAGCGCCCTGGGGACGAGGTTGCGAAACGCCAAGGAAACCTCCAAAACACAACAGTGAAATATTAATTTATACAGAAGTCAACATTTACTTTAACTCTTGAACTAAATTTTTACTAAATAACCGTCAACCGTCAAAGCTACAGTACAACCCCATTGGGACCCTTTAACTGACCCTTCATGCATGTTCTTCTTTCTGTTCCTTCCGTTCTTCCGCTTCTTACTCAAAATGTTTTTAGATTCGTTCGATCCGTACGGATACTGACGATAGTAACAGTCCGTATGCTTGATTGATACGGATTGATCGTAAAATTTTTCTCATTCTATGAGCCATAAACCCAACCCGAATGAAATGTAACTTTAGTCGTTCTATAAGCCATAAACCAACACAACGCGCGCTCCAAATGTGACATCAACAATGAATAGTACATTTAGAGCGTACTTCGTTGGCGATGGGTCCGGGTTTTTTTCTTTTTTTTTGCTTAGTTTATGCTCTTAAAACTAGAAATATAACGTTTGAAAGTCGATATGCAAAGCACTTAATTATTTAATGTTAATTTGAAGCGCGGTTATTTTGGTTTATGGCTTATAGAGGAATATTACTTATGAAGCGCGCTTGTTTTGGTTTATGTACGGAGTGACGATCCGTCAACTTCTCTTAAAAAATCGACTTTAAAAGAAGAAGTAAACTGTTGAAGACTGAGAGATATTTATTAATTATTCCAAGAGCCCGAATGGGCCCTGAGTCAATAGCCCATGAGGCCGGAGGCTAAATGGGCTATTGACTCAGAGGCCATGTGGGCAAGAGGAATAATTGTTTTAGTAAAATCCAACTAGTTGGTCAAATATCGAGAAAAGACAACTTTAGCTAGCAAAACGCGATTCAGCTGCCATTGTTTTGGTTTTCAAAGCCGGCGCTTTTCGCTTTTCGCTTCGCGTTAGTGGGCTATAGCATATAGCCTAGTAGTAGCTCAACCAATCAGAACGCAGCATTGATAATCGACCACTAGTTGGATTTTACTAAAAAGTATAATTAATCAAGTTATCGCAGAAATATCAAGGGTGAAGTTCACGTATTTGTTAGGCTGGTATCCAGGGTTAAGCCCCACCAACAGATGGTGGAGTAAGCTTGGAGAGAACGGAACAGAAAATACGACGAGATGGTTTATCTGAAATGGAGAATGCCATACATAGCCTGTGTACAGACGTCCCCCCTCCCTCAGAAAAAATCTCTTCTGGGAGGGGGAACGTCTGTACACAGGCTCTACAGGGAAAAAAAATGAACTTCGAGTGGCGCGCGCGCGTTGCTGGGATCCGGGCCGTGAAAAGTTCGAAGAGTCTGGGTCGAGGTCAAAGACAAAATGGCGGAAACTTCGATTGCAAGTCTGCTGCATCCAAGCTTTGTTTTGGTTTAGTTTCTGGCGGATTTCACCTACTCCTGTCACTGAGAAAACTTTAATTATAAGTAGATTTATGTCACCAAGTGACAATGTCTCTTAAAGCAGGATCCCACTCATCTAAAAAAGGAAGCTTTGGATCTCTGCTGAAAAGAATAGACTCCGTTTCGAGCCGGGTAAGGAAAGCTCATTCATTTGTATAAAGATCCGATCCGGGGGATTTCCAGTCATCCTTATCGATATAAGAAGAAACAGTGTAGGTAAACACTTCCCCACCGCGGTAAACACTTCCCCACCGCCCTGCTTACGCATGTGGTCACAATGCTCTCTGTTCTCATACTGCTCCTCATAAAAAAGACAGCTGCGAACAGGCAGTACACTGTACATAAATCGAGTTAAAACATTTGCATAACAAATGAAGAAGGCCATACGATCGGACATTCACCACAATAAGTATTTATCAACATACCCTAAAGGGTAAACTGTCGGTACAGCTTATGCAATAATGTGATGAGTACTGCATGCATGGGTTAGTGTTCATGAGAGTTTACAGACAACTTTTTCTTCAGAACTGTGTGTATGTTGCAGTTAATTTTTTATCTCAGGTAATTTTTCTTTTTCTTTTGTTTTTGAGTATGGTAATGTATGCTTATGAAGTCGAAACAAAGGAAAAATAAAAATTACCTCAGATAAAAAAAAAAAAACTACAACATCTACATGATCGGACTGTTGCATTTAATATCCCCACCCCCGGTTGAGAACTTACCTCTTAAGATTAAAGAAAATTGCATTCAGCCCTGAAGACTTCCATAAAATATGGGTTTACTCCCTAAAAAATTGTGTCTACTCCGGTGTGTACCCCTGAAGAATTTCGTGAAAATTGAAGCTTAAACCCCTAAAGAAATCCTCAATTTTTATAACTTACACCTAAGGAATTCCATTGGTCCTCATCCAGGGGAGAAGGGTACAAAAATATTAAATCCATTATGCATTTGTGTAACTTCACTATTCACAGCAATTTTTGGCAATGACTATTAGGTATGCGTCCACAAAATGCTAATAGAACACTCAAGAAGGAGTGAAGGCCTCAGTAGGTGCTTTTATATATCTTGCAAATTTAGTTCTAATTGAAATCTAAGACCTCTGGAAACCTTAGACCTGGAAACCTAAGCTTTGTGGGTGTAAGACTCCTGTAATCCTAGTAGCCAGAAAGCTATAGATCCCCCCCTAAATAAACGCTTATCATAAAAATAAATAGATCAATCATCCCTTGAAAAGTATTATGTATCGATAAAGATCACTCAGTGTGTATTTATGTCAAGTTTTCTGCTATTTATTCTTCTTTTCTGATGGCCTCCATTTTGCTTCTCATAATAAATGGGGAAACAATTTTGGACTGCTACTCAGAATTTCACAAGTAAGCACGCAAGGGGCAACTTGTAGGAGTTGGGCTGTTGATTTAGCAGGCAAAAAATATCTCCCCGAAAGGTGAATGTTTTTGCAGCAACAATTAAGAAAATTATATGGATCATGTTCTCTCAATGAGTATCACAGGGGTTTTATTTCATTATGTAATCATATTACTTTCATTGTTATTAGGTTGATGAATTCTCATCTCACTTGGATGGCTCTTCAACAATAACATCACCAGAGAGAAAGCAGAAATACCATAGGTAGGTTTTTTTTATCTGGGGTGCAAAATAAATTCCTGGGCTGGGCTCAAAAACAAGTATCAAATCAAATAAAAAACAACTTATCATGTCAGTAATATATTTTCATTAAATGAACAGTGGCATGCCTTTTCTTCTGTCACATTGTGCTAAAGAGTGAAAAACAATATTAACTTTGTTTTTTGGTTATATTTTTCTTTTTGAAGATGAGGATTACTAGTTCGTTAAAGTCAATTACTTCATATTTCTTGCTACTCTAATATCATTCTAAGTTTTAAGGTGTCATATCAACTATGTTAGTTTTTAAATTTTTATTTATTATTTATTCTTGACTTACAGTATTTCACAGTATTTATAAACAGTCTGCTAAACACTAGCCTGCTATGCAGATGTTCTTTGGGCTTTGCCATATGCTTTCTTTCTCCATGAATGAGAGAATTGCATGACCAGCCAAAAGAACGCCTGCATGGGAAATCAAGAAGTATTAACAATGTCATTTTGATCTGTGTATGTAGTTCTTGAGATATTTCAATAAACCCTTCTTCTTGTTTCAGCTGTTATAAATTACAGGAAGAAATTGAATTGCTTTCACAACAGCTCTCGAGCCTCACAAAGGTGAGAGTGGATTTAAGCCCCATATGTTTTATGAGTTTAGAGTAGAGTTAAGAGTACACTCTGTTTATATAAGAATTTATTTTATACGATTATTGAGGCTGAAATTTGCAAAATTTTAAGAATATTTAGGAATAACCCAAGGCTGAGAATTTGAAAAAGATTTGGAAATCTGTAAATACAGTACATTTTATGCTCTTACTTAACTGTAGAAAAGTATTCCTTTCACTAAACGGGAAGAACACTGGTAAGTGAAATCCTGATACATTCTAAAGTGGAAAATGCTATAAGCTATAATTTATAATATAGAATAGTTCAAGAATATTTTCAGCCTAAAATCAACAAAAGAATAAGAATATTTAAGCTGGGCCGGAAAAACAACATTCTTATACAAAAAAAGAGTGTATTTCACCACCATAATTCACATTTAGCCTAAAAACCCTTGCCCATTATCCCAGATATCCAGTGACTAGATATTGCATGTCTTTGAACTTTATTTTGCATCATTTGAAATCACGGTATACTGTATTTAAATTTTCTAGTTACCTGTAATTGATTAAAATAGTTAATTGATACAAAATTGATCAATAAAAACCGAAAAAATTAATTTCAGCAGTCATTTTTGGTATCCTTTTTTCTAAGGCTGACTATGATGGCTCTAAAGAAAATTTCAGTGAACAGAAAAGGAGAGGACAGCAAAAACTGGATAAATTGAAGGTACAAAATGTAATACTTAGTAGATGTCCATGAATTTCAAAAGTAATCAAAATATTAATGTATCACACAGTCTACAGCCATTGAGCAGTTTTCAGTTACAGTTAATTGCGTTGACGAAGGAGATGCTTCCTAATTGAGTTGTTGGCTGTTCTGTGTGTTTGTGGGTGTCCTGTGCATGTTTCAAGCACAAGAAATCGAGAAAAGAGGCCGTCGGTGTGTTGGTTCCAAATCTGCGCCATCTTGAAATGTCACAATAGCATCCAGCATGCCGAGCGTGCCATGCACCATTTTGGAGCGTTCCCGTTCCCAGTGCGTTTCGCAACCTGTGGATCTTGACTTCCACAATCTTTTCTTTTCTAAATCTTTTGTACATCAAAGGCTGATCAGGGAAGTATTCACTATTCCTGGAGCTTTTGAGATGCCTGATATCCAAACAGCGTATTCTATCATATTACTCAGTGTGCAAACAAAGTAGTGTCCGATAGCCCGGTGCTAGTGGATTTTGCCATCAGGCTAGTGAATTCTGTTTTTCACTTGCCCGACGGGCAAGTGATGTTTTTTGAGGAATTCAAATAACAGAAGAACTGTGAAATCAATTCTGCTAGTCAAAAAGTTTTTGGGGCTAGTTGAAATGACATCTGGGCTAGTAAATGGTAGCTTCAGCTTGCCCGAATGGCACCCTTTTGCACCCTGTTACTGCTGTCACAAATCCAGTGCCTAAGGCCCTAAGGCGACACACTATAATCTATGATTACCGCTAGTTATTAAAATCTTATCGTGTCGGCATGAAAAGCTATTCAATATAGTTTGAAGATAGCCTAGGTAAGGACACTACCTGACTGGAGCAACATACTTGGAATTGGCCTTACAAGAGAATATGAGTATGAGTAACTTAATTTACCCACATACTGCGTTTGAATGAAAGCATGTTTAAATGCAAATACGCCAAAAACATACTACTAATAAAATACCGTAATTCCTCTATTAAGCGCCCCCTCCTCTAAAATAAGCCCCCTCCCTCTAATAAGCCCTCTCTTTTGAGGGGAAGAAAGTTAATTACTCCCCCACCCCCTCTATTAACCCTACCTCTCCCGTCCTCCAATTATTCTTCACTCATAAGTGATAGACTGTAATCAATCACGACTGTAAAACTTCGTGTGCACTGATCCAGGATGGTTTATGTACCAACTGGAAGTTCGGATTTGATTGATCCTTGGCTGCATGACCTCTATTAACCCCCCTTCCCCCCCCACCCCCCTCAAATGAGCTTGAAGTAGATAAATAAGCCCCTGGGGGGCTTAATAGAGGATTAAATAAAATGGGTGAAAAATTTATTTACAGAAAATGCTAAAAATATAATAAGTAAAGGAAAAATGAAAAACTAAATGTACGGAGAATACAACTGCTGCAGTCAAATGTGGTTGATATAGAGACCCGATTTTCTTCAGCTTTTGTTATTCCACTGTTTAGCAGCCGGAAGGAATGTAACATGTAGGATGTTCTTGGTCTAGGAAGTAAAAGCCCAAGGTTCCCCTAAGGTTGCAATCAGTGCTTCTTTGCAAAATAAACATTTTCCAAATATAATTCGGCGCTTGATCGTAAAAACTGCCCTTTTAATGCGTCGATGTTCCAAGTCAGACCTTCTTTGCTTGCGCAAGCATGCACTTAATCATGCCAAATACCCTGTTAGCTTCTAGGGACAACTTCGTGGATATATATGGTGATGCCAACTGTCTTTGATATTTTCATGCTCTTGAGAATTTCACCGTTTGGAGTAACTGTATCCCTTTTCCGACTTATTTTGTTTGTGAGTTGTTCTCTGAATATTATTGTTTTGTTTGTTTGTTTTGTTTTGTTTTGTTTTGTTTGTTTGTTTTTTTTTCATATATTGGGGTTAAACTTAAACTGCCAGATTTTAGACCATCTTGTACTAATGAGATTTTAGTGCTCCTGTATAGTCAGGAATACCGGCTATCTCTCTGCAGAGTTTAGAGTGGTCAGCATCTGATTTTAAAGTTGAAGAAACTCCTATATATAACTAAAAGGATTATAAAGAAAATGGGTCCAAAGGTTGTGCCCTGGGGTATGCCTATTCATCTGAGGCCATGACGAATAACTGTGGCGCAAAACGATACGTTGCGATCGAGCAATTAAAACGCTCTGAAACATTTAAGAAGAGAAAAGGTTTGGTTTTA
The DNA here is from genome assembly GCF_958299795.1 of Porites lutea. Lineage (NCBI taxonomy): Eukaryota > Metazoa > Cnidaria > Anthozoa > Scleractinia > Poritidae > Porites > Porites lutea. Next base: position 10,140,813 of record NC_133205.1, read on the forward strand.
TCAACCGAGTTGCTAAGTTGGATTGGCCGCCATAGGGAGATAGAAAATGCTAACGTTCCTTCGTCAGAGCGAATTAGGGGATTGTGGGTTGCCTGTGGTTTATATATAGAATGTTGGAGCCATGTTATTGGTTGAAACATGGCAAGGTGAAAAACAAGAATGCTGTATGATGTGGTTTTTGTGGTAAATACACTGTATTTTGAGATAAATATCAGCGATAAAAAATCACGACGTTTCGACCTCTCCGAGGTCATTTTCAAGTGTACAAAAGTTCTCTAAATTAGCATAAATAAGTTAAAAACAAGTCATAATAGATAAAAATGTGGTGAACGCTAAAATGTGGTAAATTATGTAAAAATGTAAAAAGTGCTAAAAATATTTATAAAGTCAAAAAACAATGGAAATAAAACAATGTTAACAAGAACTACTCTAAACAATATAATATACATACATTATATATATATAATAAATATTTTTAGCACTTTTTACATTTTTACATAATTTACCACATTTTTATCTATTATGACTTGTTTTTAACATATTTATGCTAATTTAGAGAACTTTTATACACTTGAAAATGACCTCGGAGAGGTCGAAACGTCGTGATTTTTTATCGCTGATATTTATCTCAAAATCGATTTCTAAGAAACTACTTATTAATACACTGTATCTTAGAGATATTCAACAGATTCTTTTGAAATGTACTGAATGTTTATTTACTTGATACGGATACAGCTATACCCGCCCTAGGGCTCTATATCTACTTGGCCCTGTCCGCCGTTATTATGGACTAGACATTGCCCAAGGCAACTTTCAATTTCATACTCGATTAACATACACATGGCAAACCTCATCTGTTATGATTAATAACCCTTTTTCTCGATATTAGCCAGAAATTTGCATAGCCTTTTTCCTTCTGGATTCTTCTACGTTGCTAAAATCAGGAGTAAACATCACCCATCTTCCGTTTTTAAACTCGTGTAATGCCATTTTGGTCTTCCACTGAAAGTACAGCACGTTGCTCAAACCTGTAAAGACTGTTCACTTGGCCATGATTCTATATTTCTGAAATGAAGTAAGATGCAGACGTCTTTATTTCATACGTACGAGGTTTGGAAATTTGTTTTTCACCCAGTTTATGTTTTCCATATAACAGTGGTTCTAGTACTACACATTTGCTGTAACTACACTACACTAGGTGTTTCTGAGGAGTTAGAATTGTTGATGTATACTTTTCTCGGGGCCGCGGGAGGGGGGGTGAACGGGGGTTTAAAAAAGTATTAATCCCGTATTACAACAAACAAAAAATTACGCTTCTCATTTCGTCACTTTTTTGTTAATGATTTGATCAATATCTTACATTGTATGTGGCAGATATAGCATGTTATTGGTTGACTTGAACGTTAACGGATCGCTTCAACTTAAAAGTTTCATTCCTGAATCGACAGGTGAACGGTTGCCTTTAGTTTCGGTTTCAGATGACTCATGTCTGTGTTTCAAATGTAAATTCGTCAGTCATAAAAATAAAAACAAATTTGTCTTTCTTAGCTTAATTTTGCTTTTCTTCTGCTTAATTAAGCTGATCTTGCCCAGTAAGATATGTCTACACGAGGCCGTGTAAGTTTGTGAAAGAATACAAAGTTAAGCGGTTACAGTTTTTGTCCAATCGAAAGTGCTCGTTACGGTTCTCTTCGTAAACAGTCTCCTGAAGAGGTAAATTTGTAAATGGCTAAATATCGCTTGGCTAAATATATTCTTGTGTTGCGGCAGCCCGTTAGTAGCCTTAATTCCTATCTTGACAGTCGCATTAACAACAAAAAGCTCCTTTGTCAACGTATTGAATATTGTTAGCATTTGTTGAAATCTTATGTTAATTTTAATGGTTGTTGGTTTGGTTTAAGCAATTAGCCTATAAATGTTCTACCAATTGAGGTACACTAAATCGCGCGGATATTCAAGATTTTTATTTGAGAAAAGACAACATAACGACCAAAATCTATGCAAAATTGCATTCAATATGCCTTATGCAGATTTTTGTCAGTTAAATAAAAAAACGATTTTGCAGCCTTGAAATAATGACGTTTTTAATTGAAACTTTTGACAAAAGGCAAAGAGGCATTGACGTCAAACTCACTTGACCTTTATAATAGAAATGAAAAAAATATATTCAAATTAGTGTTGAAGCAAATCGTTGCAATTTGTAGACGATTGATCAATCTTGTTACGAACCGTCTTGTTAATTAACAGGCTAGTCGTGGTAATACTGAGGCCCGCCAGCGATGTACCATAATGGTATAACATACTTTGAAATTTATAAATGTATGCGTTGTATTACTCCTCTTGATCGATATTTCTGTCAAATTGCCAGAGTAAACTGGACAGAATTTCTGAGCAGTTGGAGCCAGATGAAGTTGAAGATGATTATTTCAGGTACCGAATTTGTTGCGCGCGATTTGCTAATTTTTTTACAAAGAAGGTGACAATGAGCTCGAGGGAGCATTTGATTAGGCAAACGTTTATGTCTTGGAAGTGCTAGGACGAGACGGCAGTATTTAAACGACTCTACATTTGGGATTTATTATTTTTTAGAAGTTTCTTATCTCGTGTTTACTGCCTTTAACACATTTAAAGAAGTTTTTTTACTCAATTTGACATACCCAGCCTTGAAAACAGTACATAAATGACATAAGTGATCCAAACCAAAGTCGATACAGGCGGTCGTTGAGTCTTTCCCGCGGTTTTATGACTCGGGCTCACACTTGTTTATTAATGAAATAAATTTTCTATGGTTCTTAAGTTTGGTCTTTTACCTCCCATCGAAAAACGAACTGGAAATGAAGTCTCGACGTGCAACTTAGACTATTTTTTACTTTGTACAATTGTGTAATTTTGGTTTCAAGCGGCCATTTGTTCCCGACTGTAGCAGCTATATGCACTTGCTTCAGTCATTTTAAATAATTTTGATGAGGCAGATATTTCTTTGCATCCCGTATTGCCCGTTCCAGTCGTTCAAATTGTAGAGAAGGCGTCAAGAGATGTGACAACTACTTGCCGTGCTCCACTAGTTGTGCCTTCTTGCAACTTTGCACTGACTTGCGGGGATTGGAATTTGAGTTTAGTCGAGAGACTATTTTGGTTCTCTTGATTTAAGAATTAAAAAATAAATGAAAGAACAAGATGCAAGACCAGCAGTAGTCAAGTAGGCGGGTTAAACAGCATTTTAAGGCCTAGGGAAATGTACGTTTTAAAAACTAATACAGAAATCGAAGATGCATCGGCAGAAGGCGATGAAAAAAGTTGATGACACTCTGAACTCAAGTTTTTAAATTTTTTGTCTGTTTTTCGTGCGCCCAGGCAGATGCAGGCAGGAGACGTCGGAGCTTCCAACAGTGATATAGTAACGGACAAAGCTGAGGATGGCGATACACACGTACAAGACAGGTTTGTTTGACTATGAAGTTTACAAGTAGCCTGCGTAGCAGACGCTTGGAATTGATGGGCGGAAGAAAGAACGGGGCGCGCGAGGGAGACACGCAGGGGGAGAGGGAGCGCCTGTCCGAGAAGCCCACGAAAATCTTTTCCCGTCCGCTATCCAATTACTTGGCAGCGCTGCGTTCTCTCTTACGTTCATTATTTCCAAGCGCCTGCTACGCAGGCTAGTCTAAAAGAGAAAAATTGATTTCTATTCAAGCAAATATAAACCTTCTTCGCTGGCGTCATTTTGGCTTGCCCGCCACGCACTAGCCTACGCGACATGCCGGGCGATCGAAAGCCGGGGAAAGCGAAAGGGGAAAATCGGGACTTTGACGGCGTCTTTAGGGATAGCTGCCTGAGAAAACAGCCGACATTTCGCTATGCCACCACTAGTTTCCCCGCGAAATGACGGACAAAGCTGAGGATAGCGGTACACGCCAGCAAGACAGGCTTTTTTGACTATTAAGTCTGCAGGAGAAAAATTCAGTTAATGAGGAGCCTCCTTTTGCCTGACTTTATTTTGGCGCGTCACGCACCTGCCTGCGTGACAAGTCAGGCGTTCGAAAGCAGGGGAAAGGAAAGGGGAAATCGGGACTCTTGAGAAATAGCCTAAGAAAACAGCAGACATTTCGCGACGCCTCTGCTGGTTTCCCGCGCGAAATGACGCCTGAGGAACAAGCGCAGAAATTCCATACTCAGTTCGATAATCCTTCAGTAGGCAGATCTGAGTACTGCTTCTGATCAGTGGATGAATCAAATTTTCAACCTATCAGAAGCACTACCCAGATCTGAGTAGTGACACGTCATCAGTATGGAATTTCTGCGCGCTTTCCTCAGGCGTCAGTTCTTAAGGAAACCAGTGATGCCATCGCAAAATGTCGGCTGTTTTCTCAGTCTACTTCAAGAAATATCATTGACTTATTTACCTCTAAGTAGTAGCATTTTTCCTAAACCGCGTTGTGCTGTTTCATTTGTACAAACAGCGATGAAGGTGATGACGATGACGATGAAGAGGAAGATGAAGAAGATGATGATGATGAAAGTGAAGATGAAACTGGGACAAACATTATCATGGTGAGATATTGAGAAATATAATTTCTTTTCCAAAGTAGTCTCTTCCTTCTTTTCTATTTGTCCTCCGTTGGTCAGTACGGTCCTGGTGCTATTGACCGGTAAATTCTAACTCAATGCGTGACTGGTCCGTTTTGTTCTGTTTGGCCTTTTCATTGACGGATCCAGACCTTCAGAAAAGGGGGGGGGGGGGGGAGGGGGGGGCGGACATCCAGACCCCGACGGGGGGTGGAGTGGTCTGCAAAAAAAATTTTTCTTCCATTCGGGCCTCAGCTTGGTCTAAAAATAAGGGGGGCGGCGCTGGGCCCCCTCCTCTGGATCCGCCACTGCTTGATAACGTGAGGAGAGGTGTTTCGCTGAAGAATAAGAGACTCCTTGCCCGTGATTTACCGACAACAAATCTTCCGAGTTGCTGAAGGCCGGGCGAGCAAATTTAGATACTGCACCCCAGTACGCCTCGTATCCAAGGGGGTTGGGAAGGGGGGCAATAACTTTCTTCCTAAAAAAAACGGGAGGGCGTATCAGAGAAGAGGGGGGGGACTTAATAGGTGATTAACAGTATTTTAATCGTTTTCGGATACACCAGCAATCGTGTGATTATTGCTGCTGTTTGCTGTTTATACACTATAATAGGCATCAGTTCAAATTGAGTTCCCGTAAAGTTTGCTTGCAGTTTGTGTTGATATTTTTTCTTTTCCTTTTGTTAAAAAATCCTTAGGTTCGTAAAGTCGAAGCTCTGAATGATTTTAAAGGCGAGCAAGATGGTGATTTAAGCTTTAAGAAGGGCGAGATTTTAACAGTCATCAAAACCAGGTATATATAAAGTAACGAAAAAGAAAGAAAAAAAAAAAAGCAAAACAAAAATAACACCCTTGGTAAGCCCGGTTTCCATATAATGGTCCGGATCGTTTTGATCGCTCCACTCGTCCCAAACAACATTTTACACAATTGCGGATTCACTGGCCTCCACATAATGGCCTCGATATGCCTCTGTGTGTCCGCTGTCTGCAGAAAGAAATCATTGCTTCAATTGGGTGCGTTGAATTCTGGGAAAAATGATGAATGATGGAATAGATTTCCTTTGCCCCGATCATCTTAGAGTGGTCTCTATGATCGCTGACAATTTTTTTTTAACAATCTCCGCTATCGTCCGAATAGACCTCAGTTCTTCTATCCAGACGATTACTCGCGCCTCGATCTTTCAGATCGTCCCGCCTCGCGCCAAAGACGTTTTCATATGATCGCCTGCAATTATCCAGTAGATAGCCCTATCCAACAACATATATTGTCGATAGATGTAGAATCCATGACCTTCGGTTCAGAGAGGTCTTGGCCATTTTTTAAACTGCCACTTCAAGATGGCGGATCCCGTTGTGAAGGACTGGTAACCTTTGTGGTAACCAGGATATTCTTGGAGGATAAGCTACTACATTAAGGTTTGGGGATTCGACCAGGGGTCAATGAATAAGGCGTTTTGGGTAAAATTAGAAATATATAAAATATAAGCACGATAAATAATTAACATTTTGTGAGAATAACGTAAGAACAGCTTTGCTCGCGCAGTTTGTATTTGTGTTTGTTTCGAAAGTTGAATAACGGTCTCATAGTTGTTAACGCGCTTAATGCGCATCCATGAATTGATGGGGGTGATTATTTAAAGAAGGCCTTCACAAGATAAGGCTCTTTGGGTTACCAAATACCTTTTGTATGGCAACTTTTGCGCAGTAATGAATTTCTGACTTTATACTTATTTTTTCATTTCGTGTGCATTTCAGCGAGGATGGCTGGTGGCAAGCGGAAAACGCTGCAGGAAAGAAAGGAGTTGTGCCGAAAACGTATCTTAAGGTAAAACTATTCAATTCATTATTAAGTAACGTTCATGTCTCTGGTCCATTGTACCTGGTGCTTGTTACTTGGAGAGATTTCTCTTTTGGTCTCCACATAAAAACGTAAATGAGAGATTTTGAACAAAAAAATGCAACTAGGCGTGCATTTCTCAAAACACCCTAAAACACTGTAAGAGCTTTCGAGCCCGGAAAATGTTTTTTTCCATCCATTTCTTGGCCTTAAGTTATAGTGCAAAGTAGACTAACGTCAACAATTCGTGACACTGCAAAACAGTCGGTTTGTTATCTCAAAATTGGTTTTGTAAGGCCCGAAGTAACGGCGAGATGCTATCGCGGGAAGCGCGTAGGTCAGGGAGTGTGTGGCGTCATTTTCGCGTTTCTCCCCAGTCTCACTCTCCGTTTTCACCCTCACACTCCAGACCTTTCCTTTAAACACTTGCTCGCCCGTTCTCACCCTAGGCAGAAATGCGGACTGGTTTGCAGTCTAAATATTCCGCTGTGATTCTGCAAACGATTTTTGCGCACTTTATATATTTCTCGGGACCGAAATGTCTAGAACATTTTGAGAAATGCACCCCAGTGCCAAGTGTTTCCCTCTTCCCCGGTTGACCTGCACCGTTCCAAACCTCTTATTTCATTTGTCCCCTTTGATCTTCACTTCGATTGTTTCAAAGACAATTTGCTAGTCAGTTTGGTTGTTAGTGCCATAGACTATCGTGTGGGATGCTGTATATCCCCAACGGGACCATTATTAGGGGTTTAAAAATAAGAAATCAATGCCTTCATTTTTAAACGACTAGACATTCAATACTGAGTACATCATGCTAAATGCATTAACACCTAAACAACGACGTTTGTTATCACATGTTGCTCCACTAAAGTGATGTTCAACTTGGTTAAGTTTTTCTTTTTTGTAGCCCACCCTAGCTCTTCATTTTGTTCTCTAAATCTTGTAATTTCATTTAGATTCTCGAAGAAGGCGAAGAATCCTCTCCAGAGAAAACACAACAAGAGGAGGCCTCTGTTGACAAGAAAGGTTTGTACTTTAATTAAACATGTCTTTCCGGTGCACCAAGATTATAGGGAGCTCAAGCAACCTCTACAAGGACAGCAACGAGTTTTGTAACTGAGCAAAATAACAGCTCTGCGCGTGCGTCATGCTTTTTGGTACATTTCTTTTACGTCGTTGCCCTTTTATGTCTCAAGTTTAGTAAGCTTTGTTTAAGCCAAACTATTTTCAATTATTTTTTTTTTATTTAGAAACAGCAGATAAGCCTCCAGAGCTTTCAAGAAAGAGAAGGTAAACAGAGACTTAAAACAGCTCGCCGTCAGCCTTTCTGGTATAGTAAATACGGTAACAGCAACAACCAGTATAATACAGGTCATGTATATAACTTCCACCAGGATTTTAGACCAAGTCCATACTGATCCGGATATTTTTTAAACTGCATTACCATATCTTTTTACAAGAATCAGTCTTTCGTCCACATGAAATCAGTGAATCCGCTCACCGTTGCTCACCGTAGCTTTCGCCTATGTTCACAGGAACTGGTTTTGTGTCGGTGCGCTATGATAGGTCTGTTTTGATTGTCATAAACTAAGTTTCCGATAAAGAAGTGAAACCAATTGAAAAGTGGGTTGGACTCGTTTAACGCGCGTAGAATCCTACTTATATTTTATTTCAGTCTTCAGTTTTAGCTAAAATTTCGTATGGTTTACCGGTGTATGCAGCCTCCGTACTGTGCAGCAGTTCCTTCGCAGATGTTATAAACGCCGTTATATATGCTATTCTATAGATATACACCTATTTCAATGAAGGTTGCTTCAGAGAAGAATGGTGCATGATGCATGATCCATGTTTCATAGCTTACGGTGCATTATTGTAGCAAGTCTAGTAAATTATGTACCCACAACGAGCCTAGAAACCTAGATAGCAAAGGCTGCTGACGCTTCTATGCTATGTCAGCAGAACGTTAAGACAATGTATTGCAAAACACTGAATCCTAGGCCTTTTAATTTAAGGCAGTGATTTGAGGTTAGGTTTTTCTCTGTGGTAATATGCAAATGTTGCAAATTTTCAACGAGTTTGCTGGGCGCGTGCACGTGGAAATTTTTTGAGTTAAAAAAAAAAATTCAAGGTATTTGTTTAATTACAATAAATAACTTAACATTATGCGTTCATCTATTCTTGAGGCAATTTTTTTAAAAACTGAATAAAAAAAGAATATAGCGTTGATTTGCTTTATTGAAATAACCAGCATTCTGGCCCATGCAAAAGCGCAGCTTAATCAGGCGGTAAAAGCCTATCCATTTGATGTTGTTAAAAGAAGAGACTTCTAATTTCTTACTGTGAGATTTTAAGAATTTTAAAAATGAAATTCTTCAGCTCGCTCATGCTTAAGATTTTTAGCAGCCAGTTGACTTGAAAGCTCTCTTGAACACCTTCTCACAAATGGTCTCCATTATTTCAATGAACGTGAACAAGACTGAACTTCCCGCTACGAAAGGGTTTACCATGGTGCACTGCAGGCTGTGAAACATGGTTCACGGGAGCAACCTTAATTGAAATAGGTGTATACGATTTGCTTGAAAAAACAGACAGTTCCATCTCCAAGAAGATTAGTTTCCTACCTACTCATCCGCTGTATAATTTGTTGCCCAGAGTTAACTTCAAAACGTCTGAGAACTCAAACAAGCCTACTACCCTGTGTTAACAGACTGTATTTTAAATATACTTTTACTTTTTAACTAATGATATTAAACATGTAAATATAGGTATGTATTTTTACTTGTATATTCAATAAAGACATTTATTATTATTATTATTATTATTATTATTATTATTATTATTATTATTATTATTATTATTATTATTATTATTATTATTATTTAAACTTAACCATTTATTTCATTTTTTTACGTCGTGTTGTGAACTGATATCATGATCAGTGGAAAGGAACTCTGGGAAAAAATATCAAAAGGTACAGCGCAGGAGGTGGGTCTATATTTGTTATTCTCATTTTATGTATCTTAGTCTTCCGTGGACCATTTCCTCATTTTGTGACATGATTTCTGTCCTAGACTCCAGTTTCCCTTCCTCTTTAACGGTGATTGCGCGCCGTATTTTTGGCCGGGCGAGCGATGAAGAATCCTTCTATCGCTCTCTCGCTATCTTGGATGACGCAACGGAAGGAGAGTTAGGGCGAGCCATCTTTTACTTGCTTCAAAAATGACGGCATAACGCGATCGAATTTTTAATGAGCGTTCATAACAAACGCACGTTTGTCATGCTCGCTCGCACGCCGCCGAACACGTCTTGTGGAAACGTGAGTGATTATAACCAACCACCTTCGGGAAACCTTAAGAAGTAATCAAACATTTCTCCATTCTTTGGACTCTCATTGATATTATGAGCCTGGGTACAAGCAGCTATTTTCTTCAGCTGCCTTATTTTTGTTTTGTTTGTTTATGTTATCAAAAAATCGTATTCCTTAAACAAACGCTGAAAAGCGTTAATTTAGATACTACATAAGTGAGCTGCCAGTTGAAATCCTGATGTTCCGTAGATGTGAAAATTTGCAAGTTATAGACCTCGTGTGAAAAGATTGAGAACTCGTTACACTCGCATAAGTAAAAGGCGAACTTGAAATTTGTCATTTTCGAACGTGGAGCGCGCGCGCGTTATGCGCAGGCCCTTTAATTGTGACGTGTAATTTTTGGTTCGATTCCCTACTGCAAAGATATCGTTTCTACCTGTGCTTAATATCGCTGGTTTCCGCTCTACACTGCTGGGATTTACCTTCGTGAAAAATGGCATATTGCGCTTCACTTGGCATTTCCACAAAGGTAACTCTTTTCTGATCATTGTTATTTTTATTTTTCTGAAAAGGAAGCATTTAATTATAGTTTTGCTACTTCTTGTCGGAGACCTTTTTAATCTTACTAAGCGCTTTCCCTTGAAAACAGTTGAAAAATGATTCACGCTTTTCGTACGCTTTTTTTTTCGGTAAAAAATTCTTCGTCTACCAGTATTGTCCATATATCTTGCTTTCGGATATTATAAGGTTTCGTATGTTTTTATTTGCTTATGTAAATCTAAATTGTCTATTTCCCACGCATCAATTTCGATGATTAAAACGGTCTTCCATTTCTTCTGCATATGTACTATTAACTCAACTTTGAGCCACAAAACAAAATACCAGATGGTTCGATATATGAGTCGTGTTTTATGACGGAAGTGATATAAACTTTCCAAGCTTTCAGTGAATCAGAAAAGATGTTATGGTTAATTCGGCGTTGATATTATATTTTAATCTGTTACAAAGTTTTTATTATGTTTCTGAATCAATATTGCACAACATCAGTATATAGCGTGATGTATATTTTTTCATTATTAGGCGATGCTGTATTTTTGCAATTCAAATTGCTGTCTTTAATTTTTATATCAGGAAATTATTATTGCACAGTATTTTAGGGCGTAAAAGCTTCACTTAAAGAGCTTCAAACCGTTAAGAGTCATCTTTTGTTACTGTCATTGTGCGCGGTGAAAAGCTTCAAAATTAAAAGCCTTTTTAATCGCTATAACGTAAATGACTTTTTAGTTTAGGCGCAATAATTCAAATTGAGTAGTTCGGACCACAATTACAAACGTTGAAGGATTTGATATTTGCGTTGTTGCCAGCTCAAAATGCAAACACTTTAAGATAATTTCGTGTCAGCTTTTCTGAGTGCATGTCTTCACCGATTCGGATATAACTGATAGTTTTGACTATCAGTTAAAATTGATGATAGAAAGTATGCGAAAAACTGGGTTTTCAAAGTTGAATTCATATATTCCAAGGTTACCGAAAAGTTGCCAAATACAAATCTTAAGATCGTTTCAACTTGTGAAAATCTTATCACCAGAAACAGGCTGCAGTCGTGTTAGGGTCATAGCCGGGTTTTGTGTTGCCTTGCGCTGCCTCCACTCGCTCCTCGACAAGAGAGACTGCGATATACACGCCAGCTGACACGAAATGCGTGGCAAGTGAATGGAAGTATTTCTCTTACGTGCGGCAGGATTAGCTCAGTTGTTAGAGCGCTGGCCTGCAGAACGGGCTCGATTTCCGGGACCAGACCATATTCAGGGTCTTAAAATAACTAAGGATAAAGATACTTCCTTTGTCCATCCGATTGCTAGACCTTCGCTTGGCTCCTTTATGTGATGACCCCCCCCCCGGGGGATACTCAACCAAGTTTTATCCGGGGGGCTCCACCCCAAGGTACAACCCCTTACCCTTTTATATACCATTTTTGACAGAAGAGGTACCCCTTTCGTATACCGGCTTCTGTTGACAAATGGTGCCCCTTTCACGTACATGCCTAGTTTAGAACTTTGCATCCCTTTTAAATGCTGTAAATACACTGTCTTTTAAGTTTGAATAAATCACAAAACCGGAACAATTTCTCAACTTTTTCACAGCAATAAAATGCATCTGTTTGCTCTTTTTGCCTTTTAACAGACCGAAATGAAATATTTCCCCACCTTTTTTATATACTTCAACCAGTAAATTCCGTAGCTTTTCACATAACGTCAATGACCAAGTAAACGCCCACTTCAAAATAAACACCTCTTACCTAGTAAACGCCCCCTCTAAGCTCTACGCCCCACTCTAATAAACGCCCCCTATGAGAATTACTCCAAAATGCTTGGATTTAGCAAAAAGGAGCAAAATCATTCAATGCGTTCAGTTTCATTCTTGATTAACGAGGCTTTGCATGTTTCATCTTGTTCTATGTCAAGTTCAAGTAAGGATAGACTAATGATGGCAACACAATAACACTGAGCGAAGATTCTGACATCGAAGAGCGATATGGATCTCTAGACGGCCTAGACCTATCTATCGATGGATTTTTTTATTCCGCTATTTTTACACTCTCTAAGTTTTGTTGAGGTTGTTGCAGTTATGAGAATAAACGCCTTTCTCTTTTAAACGCCTCCTATCTATTAAACGCCCCCGCCTGGACCCCTAAAATTAAATAGACGCCCCGGATGATTATTAGGTCATTAACGGTACCTAAAGCCTAAAAAAGGTACCCCTTTCGGGCGGAGCCTCCCAGTATAGGTCATTATAGGAAGTACCTTCCCCCCCGGGGTGACCATAGAAATGACGGTCCCCGGGGACGTAACATAGACGTAGCACAGTAAGTACCTACTTGCCAAATACACTGACACGGGGATTTTTTAGGGTTCAAGCAGTTAGTCAGTGATAAACATATTGATAGACAGTCTCTTCTTCTTCCAGACAAGTGCCACGGATGTGCTGAAAGCCATGGGAGCTATGCCCAGCGGATTCCGATCGACCACTCTCGGCAAAATGGTAAAACAAGGCAAGTATCTTAACGTTGTTGTGATATGAGAAACATTGATTGGAATAGATAACTTTTGCTTTCGTGTCAGTGTTTGTCCATCAGTAATAATTATAATGCTTTAATTATCGTCTCTCCATCAGTATGGGGCTTTTCAGGGATAACGAAACAAATAATTTAAATGGATAATAACAAGGTTAAAAATCCCAACTGTTAGGAGGCGAACCAGTTGGCTATTTTACTAGCGTGGCCGAGAATTTGAACTCGGGACTAACGAGAAGAAATCCGGCTAGCGGCCAGGTGGGGACTTCAACTCGGGGCCCCCGAATTACAAGTCGAGTTCAGCCCCCTCACCGCTCGGTCACGCTGCCTCTACTAGTATAGGGTACTAAGAGGGTCTTGATATCACTTGCAGTAACCACTAAAGGTTCTGTAATATTAAGCATCGAATTTTTAGCTATTTAACACCGAACACCATGAAGATGGTCAACTAACAGTAAACTTGTGGACCCTCAATTGAGTGTTGAAACCCTTAACTTATATTTATTTGGTTCTTGTTTTGTTTTTGTTGCTGTTGTTGTTTGCGACTTACGGTAAGTAATTTTAAAGAGTTTTAGTATCAGAAACCTCTCGTCATTCTTCCCCTGTATTGTGTAAGTTGGCTCAGCGAATACTTATCTAGTGGAAAATTAGGTGAAAGACTGAATGAGATCATTAGTCTAGATCATTAGTTCTCTCTGTAACGTGGCCTATTAGGCTCGCTTTGGCTGTTACGTGGTTGCTAACGTAACTGATGATTCATTGCAGAGTCCTTTCAAACCAGCTCCTGGGTGATGCCAAAACTAAGCCGGTCCAACGTAGCTTATAAGGATATTTCATGGGATCCCGTCACTAAACAGGTAAGAATGGCAGTGGTTTGACTCTGATGTGCCGGATGTGAGCTACTCACTGGCGAAAGCCGCCTTTCTGGTTATTTAGATTTCTGCATTTACACCTAATGGCCAAAAACAAAAAAGCTAAACAGGAATTAATTAGCCATTCAGATTACGTTTTGATATTTTGATCATTCTGGAAACACTTATTGCAGTTCGGTATGATAATAAGCCACTTCCGAGTTCCAAAAACCCTCACTTTCAAAATGAGGCCAAGTGTACAACCTTTCTTGTGAAAATGAGTTTGATTTGCATGAGAATGAAAAATCATCTCCATATCAAAGGCTGAGCACTTAACCTGGTTTTGATACAGAGGCCCGGGGGAACTCGGAAATGGCTTTTTCAATTTGACTTGAGAGACGGTGTTAGCCAAGATGTTATCTGATTCATACTTTTGTCAGACCAGATCCCTGAATGTAGTGGGCGCGCCTAATTTAATCCTATTTAGCTTTTTCAATTCTCTTTTTTTATTCTCCTATGACAACGTGTTTGCAATAAGGTGTATACTAAGGGGTGACGAAACAAATATTCCTTCTTCATAGTTGCGACCGAGGGTGGCAAAAACCAACCGCATATTCCAGGTGCTGAGCGCAAGAATGGTACCTTTACCAGGAGCAGGTTAGTTGACTTGCGTAAACTTGGAGTTGTTTCAGTAATGTTGATCAGCCGGTTGAAGATGATGTTACACGAGACGATTCGCAACGACGATTTTTAGCGCAATGCAGCGTGGCAATATTGCTGCGACATTGTTTCGAATGGTTACAACATTGTTCGAACACTCCAGTACTGTGTTGCGCTTAAAATTGTTGTTGCGAATCGTCCCGTGTAACGTCACCCTAAGGGCGATGTCACGTTATTTACTGTGCTTTTAAAAAGAAAAAACTTGTCCTCGCATCAATTGAATCCCAAAAATAATGGTTCAGTTTTGTTATTTAAAACAATATTTAGGCATTGAAACTCTTTCCTGTCGTCAGTCGCAACGGATGGCAAGGGTGGACATTGATTAGAACTTGAAAAAGTTTGGCGAACTTTTTCAAGTTTTAATGCAATACCTGCAAATATCACCAAAAAAATTATTATGGTTAGTGCTCCCTAATGAAGTATGTTTGATATCTTCTTTTTATCTCTAACGGAGCATTTTGTGTATAGTTTAGGGCACTAAGTGATGACCACATCAGTACGGAATTGACCTTCAAAAACTCATTAATACTTCATAAAGAAAAAACAAAAGAAATTAATGTTTAATGAGTGTCTTGATATTTGATAAAAGACACGACTAAAATTTACGTCCAATGTTTTAGACCAAAATAACCCCAAATCTAAATATTAGAGCAAGAATGAGTTGATCTATTTCAGAGATTTTGAAGGCGTTCAAATAATTCGCAGTCGTGTATTATCAGGTTTAAAAACTCGAGGCGAAGCACTAAAACTTCAATTTCCTTGTAACATAGCCCCTTTGCCCAACAGGACGGGAGAGGAAACGAGACGGACAATAATAATGTCCTTTAAGCAGATCTTTTTCTAACAGACGTTAAGTGAAGATCACGACAAAACACTCAAGTAATAGCCCTGTCACGCTCTTCAACAGGCGTGGCACGTACAGCAGTTTTGTAACTCCGAAACTGCAATAAGAAAAGTCGCGATTATAAGCTTGTGTCTTGCTGCCTGCTGGTAGACGAAGAAATAAGCCACGTTTAGTTCCTTGCGGTTTCTTATCTGAGGCAAGACGTACGTACCTATGCCTCTCTGTTGACAAGAAGCCAGGTTTAAATTAACCTTTTTGTTGGTAGGAATCGAAGTTATTAGCCGACATGTAAGGATTGTAATCTGGGACAACAGTTCGAAAAAGGTAGCGTAACAATTTAGATCAGTGACCTTAAAGTTAACCTTACTTTAGAGGGTTTTGTTCTTAGTGTGGTGTTGGTCATCCAGTCAGTAAAACTAAAATCAGGCATGAACGACTTTGCTGCGCTTGGCACCAACTACGTGTATTTGCTTCGAAATCTGATTGGCTCATTTGATGTTCTGCACTTTTTATCCATGGTTTTGGTTTTACGTCACTCAATTAAAAGCGTCGCCATACCCAAACCCAGAGTAATTATCCTGCCCAATCACAACGCAGGCAGATAATCTATTGAAACAATCAGATGTCAAAGCCAATGCAGTTATTGCTGGAATGAGCGTGTGACCTGATGCCCAGAAAACTTATAATCTCACTTCCATTCGGCATTTATCGTATCGTATTTATGCTAATTAAGTATCGTAATTAGCATGGTGTTTTCTCTAACGGCAAACGTCAGTTCGCTCGTTGTATTATTATTATTATTATTATTATTATTATTATTATTATTATTATTATTATTATTATTATTATGGTAATGACTATGATTATGATAATTTTTCATGTTTATATATATATATATATATTTTTTTTTTTTTGCACGAGTGGACGAAATTCTGTGGTTTGACCACTCCAGTGAAATCTGCGAAGCTGCCGGTAGTTCAGCTATACTTGTACGTACCATGAAATGTATTCTTCAGCATTTTACGAATAAAATGTTTGTATTATTTTTTCAAAAGGCGCTTAGTAATATTCACTCAGTGCGTGCTACAATATCAGACAGAGATCCACTGACCTGGACCTTTAACCCCAAGGTAACGTTATTAAGATTATCGACAATGATGTTCGTAAATGAAACTGTACTATTCACCTTTTCATATTGTCCACAATACACCTTGTTTACCCGTCAAAATTTTGAACGAGATTTGTTTTCACTGCCTGGGTACTACACCAGATGTATGTGTGTGGGGTGGGTGGGGGGAGGGGGGTACTCACCAAAGTTTTATACGGGGAGGCTTTTCCCAGATGTCCAACCTCTTACCCTTATTATATGCCATTTTTGACAGAAAAGGTACCCTTTTCGTATACCTTTTATTGACAAATGATACCCCTTTCACATGCTTTATTTAGAACTTTGTGTCCCTTTTAACTGCTGTTTTTAAAATCACAAAACCAGAACGTTTTCTCGCCTATTTCACAGACATCAAATGTATCTCTTAGCGCTTTTGGGTCGTTTTATAGACCAAAATGACAGATTTCCCTACCCTTTCATATACTGAGGCCTGAAAAAGGTACCCATCCCGGGCGGAGCCTCGGGGGGGTCGGACGAGGCGGATTATGGGGAATTTGAAAATAGTGAATTGGAAGGATCTAAGAAAACATTTCATTTTAATATTGATCGTTTTTGTTTTTGTAGTGTCCCTCTAGTGTGTTTGATTCAGAGTGTCTTGCTCGTATTAACTCCAATGATGATTCCTTGGGTGAGTGTTGTATTTGTTTAAGCAAGCATGTGCGAACTTTATCAGCCTTTGCTTTGTCTGTTGGCATTAGATCCTGTTAAATAATATAATCATGCTCCCCATGAGCAAACACTGTCGGGAAAAAGGAGAAAGTGTCCATGACCGGAGCTGGCCGCCTTCGGGAATGGAGACCTTTAGATTCTACGAGGACAACTACGAGTACGAGATTTTCTCAATGCTAAGTAGCTACAGAGCATGCGCGTTAACTAGCGTCATTTTGGTGAGAAACCGTAATAGCCATAGTTATTCTACTACGATTTTTGGCTAGAATGCCGTAGTGACGGAAACAAATTATCAAATGTTAGAAGTTTTATTATTTTGCTATTGGGAGAGGGCTTAACTCGTAATTGTTCTAGTAATCGAATCTAAAGGTCTCTAATAATGACCACTGTAAGTGACCACAGCTTTAATGGCCGTGGCGAGGTTGCGTTGTAAATACGGGAAATCATTACAGTACTAGCATGTTCAATAAGCGCTTGTTTCATCGTCTTGTGCAATACGTATTGGTACAAGTAGTTGCTATTGTAGTCATCGGGAACCTCTGCCGTAGCACTCGGACTGGCCGTGCGGTGTCCGCTTCCGGAAGACAAGAAACAAAATAAAGGCGGAATCATTTTCGTCGAAATTGCTTTCATCCGCATATAGAGTGATCGCTTTATACGAGAAAGTAGAAATACAGGGTTTATTTACGTATTTAAAAGGTATTTTGTCAAGGCGGTCTTAAAAGAGGGCTATCCGCTTACAAAAGTGACCATTAGGACTGAGAACTTCGACTGCATTACCTCTTGATTAAACTATTTCACACTGGTTTCATTTCCTCTTTCAGTTATTCTTTTCGAACTTAACATGCTTTACAGAAGAGCGGTAAGTTAGTATGAAGGAAACGCTCAGTTTGATCAAGAATCATATCTAACTATTGCCTAAAACAGTAACCACCTTAGCTGTAGTTTCCCCCTTAGGAAGCAGTTCTTTCAAGTTTAAGACCTTGCGCGTTCACCCGCCCTGCAACTTAGAATGGTCTGGGGAGGAAGAAGTAACAAAGGGGGAAGAGTCGATGAGCTGCCTCATACCCAGCGCGCTCTAGCGGATTCGTATTGAAAAGCGATCTGGAGAGATTTTGGTTCCGTGCAAGGGATCCCTCCTTCCTTTGGCGCAAACGCTTAAAGTTCCCATGGTTCTTTGCGCGATACTCCTTGATCACTTGCAGTCACTTTTTCTACCAAACACTTAAGACGTCCAGAAACGAGGCAGGTGCGTGAGTGTTGACTGTCTCTGAGGGAAACGATAAGTCAAAGTCTCGGCTTGTATTGGTTTCTTCACTCTGCTAACTGTGTCATATTTCTTTTTTGCTTTCATTCCCTTGCTCTTTATGTATGTTTCACTTTTTCTTTTAGTCCACTGGCGAGAAAAGCGAGGTAGCTTGTGGTTGGTGTGCTATGAAGCTTTTTGAAGAAAATGGAGCACCGGTGCCGAATAAGTAAGGAGTTACAGTCATTATAACGGGCCATCCTTGTTCGAAACCGTTTAACAGTGGGAGGAGTGTTTCACGTATCTTTTTTTCGTGTATGATGGGTTTGTTGTACCTTTTTTTGACAGAACGTATGAAA
Organism: Porites lutea; assembly: GCF_958299795.1. NCBI lineage: Eukaryota > Metazoa > Cnidaria > Anthozoa > Scleractinia > Poritidae > Porites > Porites lutea. Next base: position 10,159,452 of record NC_133205.1, read on the forward strand.
TACCTCTCAGTGGAGGAACTCCATATGACACTGGAGTTGATCTAGATCCGTCGGTCAGTTTAAAAGGTAACAATTCTTTTACTTACCTTCTCACTGTGTTTTGTGTTCTTGCTCAGGCTTCCCTCCTTGTACCTAGACAAACCAAGTTCTGGCTCACTTTCGACAGTGGGGAATGCGAAAATCAGAAAAGAAGTTTATAGTAAAAACTAAACTATCAGTTTAGTGGCCACTGTTGGAGAAGCAAGAATGAGACTGTTTCCCAGCTACTTCTTTGGGAACCAATAGGGACTTTAAGATCCAACGACGCGACAGCAACAAGAACGTCGCTTAAAAAAGTGAATTTGCGTTTTTTCAGTCTTTATCGCGATTATTCTTGCTTACTTACTTTGTCAAATGTAGGCGAACCCTCCTGAAGTTGAATTTCAAGGGACCATATTCAAGTTCAGAAAGCGAAATAAAATTTCGTCGTTGCTTGTTTATTTCTCCGTAAAACACGAAATTCGGCAATTTCACGTCGTAGTCGTGCAAAAACGGGAAAGAAATGTACAAAAAAGCGTGATGTACGTGCAAAGTTGTTGTTTTGGTGGAGGACCTATTGTTGATTTTAGACGTTCTCGTTGCCGTCGTGTCGTTGAATCTTAAAGTCCCTAATTGTAAAGCGCCGCAGACGCTCAAGGGGGCCCCCAGCAACAACATTCATGGACCAGCTAGAGAGTGACGCTACACCGGTCTTTCGAGGCAGGATCATGGCCAACAGACAGGAATGGGACAGACTTAAAATCAATGCGGGTGCGCCCGAAGTAGATAGATAAAACTATAGGCTTGTCCACGAGCTGCGAAGACCGAGCGGGGATCGCAAAAATGTGACAGATGCACGAAAATCGGTTGTAAAGTCTGAGCAAAGTTCCTTTATGTTTGTCACTGTTTCAAAAGTAGGTTTTTAAAGAACATATGCCAAAGACAAAAGAAAGAAAAAGGAAAGAAAAATTTTTGTCTTATATTAATGGGATTGATGGATTGATCGTAAGTAATTGTTATTCTTTCAGCCAGCACTAATCGTTTCCAACAAGCTGTACGTGCAAACCGACAGCCAAGGCTGACAGTAAAACTTGTCTCTTACCAGAGAAAAGAGATGTATGAGTAAGTATCAATCGGTGCATTTTTTTTACAATGCCTTTCCGTCATCCCGTGATAACCATGTTTTTAATTCCTGTAGCATGTTACCAGATACTCTGTTAACCTGTCACGTGTATGCTCAGTTCATCTCTTTGTACCGACAACTGCTGACCGAGGCTGTCATGGACGAGTGGCGCGACTCACAAGATGCAGGTTATTATTTAGTTACTTATTAAATTTCATCTTGTACATCTATTTACATTAAAGCAAACAATTGCTTGGGGACTGACCATTAGAAAAGTTATATGGTGGGGGGGGGGGGGGTGGGTGGGGGGCTAAGTAAAACAAAACGTTGTAGAGTACCGAAGTGTGACGTCGTAGAAAATGAAATTTGTGAAATTATGGGATTTGTTAAGATATTCTGAAAGAACAACGTCCAAGACGCTTACTCGCCAAAAATTAGCAATTTGGGGCAGACTGTCTCTGAGATATTAGCCCAGTTATGCTCCGATGACTCCATACAAATCCTTCTAAATCTTACCTGGTTCCTAATCTTATGAACCAAGCCAAATTTAGAAGGATTTGTATGGAATCGTCACACCATAACTGGGCTAATTTCTCAGAGACAATTTGCCCTGAATTGCTAATTTTTGGCGAGTAGACGTCTTGGACGTTGTTCTTTCAGAATATCTTAACAAATCCAATAATTTCACAAATTTCATTTTTATGACGTCATCACTTCGGTACTCTGTTCACGCAAGGGAAAATTTAAGTTTAAAAAAAACAATTCTTGCATGTCAAATAGCCCTGAAAACAATTCGTGCACGGCATTTTTGACGAAAAAAAAAATCATGTCAGGGAAGTGTTAACGACTCGAAAATCGCCCCTTCCCCTCATAAAAGAAGCAAATTTGGCCTTGTTACCTGCTTTATTGTTTATTGTCAGGAGCGCATGCTTCTAGACAAGCTTGCCTCATTGTAATATATCCTTGGAAAAGAAATAAAATCCCTAAAACCCGTATTTAAAAGTCATATGAGTTATCTTACTCAAGAGGCAACCTCGTTCATGGCGCTCACGTTTTCCTAGACCAGCGGTCGTGGAGCACTTGGTTTGTGAGTAGGATATTACTTACTGAGGTGCTCGCCTTTCGTTCTACAGGTTTTATTATGGATACACTTATTTCAACTTTTCCTAAGATACTTTATACCACAGATGTCATGGATGCACTGAAGGTGGGTTCGCTATGAGTAATTTTGTAGTTTCAAGCAATTTCTTTTTAAAGAATAAAGGATGGAAATCGGAAATGTGTGATGTTAGATTAAATATTTTTTGATCAGCAGATTTGCTGCGATGCGATGCTCCAGTTTGTTGGATTTAAAATCCGATTCTAGTTTTCGGATTCAGGTTCAAGAATTCGACCGTCCAAAACGCAGCGTCATTACAATATCCTATTGTTTAACTGAAAGTTTATCCTTTATAATTAACCGGTCTGATTTTCTTTTTATTTATTTATTTATTAAAATTATTTTTATTTCCTTAGCGTTGCTGGGACGAAAAAAATAAACGAGAACTCAAGAGATCTCAACGAGTAAGCAAATTGTTTATTTGTCTTTGTCTTAAATTTGCCTCTTATGACTTGACCATCATTAAGTTGTGGCAAACTCTATCACACTTGGAGTTACAGAGGCTGTGACGTCACGGTTGACTAGTTCATTTTGTTAGTAATGCCTATTGCCAGTTACGCCTTCTTTTTCTCTCTAACACTTAAGGCATTACTTGTGAATGGTAAAATTACAGTTTTGTGTCAAACTAATATCTCCCAAGCAATATATCAAATGTTACAACTAACAAAAATGAACTTTGAAAAACTGTTAGGCTAACAAGTTTCCAAAAACCACAGTTGTAATCCCTTTCAATCTTCTTCAAGTTTGTCCATTCTTGCCTCCTTTTGTACGTGCTGTGTTAATTATACCTTGCTTTCAAGTTTTGAGCAGTTATTTTTATGTTTCATTCACTTTGGTGAAGGTTCCTACTGTTTGAGTTTTGATAAATTCCGCGACACAGCTCCTTTAACTCAAAGTATAATTTTCGCGTAACTGTTGCAAGACGAAACATATCCATTGTGTTAACAAGAAGAATCTATTCCCTACTAAAACTATCAGTAAAGTTGTGTTTTTTTCGTTAGAGAGATGGTGCTCACATGCGAAGATTCTTTAGGGAGGTTTATATGGACAGTGTTTTCCCGTTGTTAAACTCCGCTGAATTACCGCCGTACATCTGGGGCAGCGACGAGAGAGAGAAGGTAAAGACGTGGTTAAATTTGTCGCAGGGTATATTTCTTGGAACTATAAAAATTAATAGAACACCTGTAACTTGAGGTCACGGATTTGCTTAATGCAAGGATAATGAAATACAACGCAAACAATACCAGAGATGAAAAGGGCACGAGAAAGCCAATTTTGAGGTTATTGACTTGTAAGAGATTTTATGGATGTTGGAATGTCTGCAAAATTAAAAGGGTTTGCATGGAAATGATGGGTCAATAATTTCTGGACCGCTTGGCGTAATGTCTTGCGACTTTTTCCATTGCTGCATGTGTTTTCTCCGTTATCCAAACTACCATACCATTTTAAAACCTAAAAATTGACAGACCAACCATTTGTTTTATACTCTATCAATATCTGGTATTTTAGGGTTGTGCACCAGAAGGTGCACGTGACACACTGAGCCGCAAGGGGCCCATTTATCCAGTGGATTTAATTATGGCGGACACAGTCGCCCGGACTTTCATTTGCTCTTAACTGTTAAGTCGCTATGAGGCATCAAATATGTATTCTATCACAAATCCTGCATTCTGATCAGGTGACGTACTCGTTACCTTACAGCTGCTGGTGAGCAGAGAAAACCCGGGTTTTTCCGATAAATTCTTTATAAAGAATTTAAAAGATTAAGTGCCTCTTTTTTTGCAACATAATATTTGTAGATTTTTACTCGATTAGAAAGCTAACTCGGGATTTCTATTAAGGCGGAAGATAGTTGACGAGGGGCGAACCTTCGTCAACTAACTGATGATTGAAATCACCACATTGTTAGTTATAGCATTATTGTGTTGTGGGAGTGCATAATGATGATAGAAACGAAGTTTTGGGCGCCCGTGCTCGGTAAGGGGGAACATCCGTAGATTTTGTAGGAAGCTTAAGAAACCTTTATCGTCTAAATGTGCGCGCGTAGTTAAAGCAATTCAGGCGCAGCAAGTGATGCCCAGTGCATGACTAACACACTTCACACACGAACGCGCGTGACGTTTGATTGTGGTAACCTTGTAACCAGTCTCTGCGCTTACTACGTCATCACTTCTTGCGCGTAGCCTTTACATCTTTCCGCTTAGGCAAGCTTGTCTAACCTAAACGATAGTATTGATCACTGTTGATTTTAGTTTCTGTCTTTTTTAGGAACGGCTATCGTGGATTCTGGCCTATTGTGAAAAGAGGACTGCATCGGAACTTTTATTTTCACCAGACAGGATTTATAAACCCTTTAACGTGGATCGCTTCACCCTCGACTTATCTAAACTCACTCCAACGTAGTAGGTGTGAACAGTGCCTAATTGACTTTCTTTTTTTGTAACTGCAAGTAAGAACGCCTAGAAGGAAGTCAACAAGAGTGCATTCACTTCACTGAAGGCTCTGAAGAACGTGTTTCATCGTTTTATTTCAAGTATTTTAATATTAAATTAGGTATATTTTTACATTAATGAATTGTGAACAAAAAATTTGCGTCTACATTGTTTATTTATAAATAAAACTAATTATATTTATTTCATTTCGGTTTCTTTTTCACTTAATCTAAACACAGTCTTCTCCTCGAAGAGGCCGTTGTCGTCTAAGAACGTTTCGGTCTTTTAGGCTAGCGCTATGGATCCTAGAGCCTAGCAACGATTGCGGCTCTGGGAAGCGATGGAAAGAACGAACTTCTCACTTTAATGTCTTCCGGTTTACAAGTGTAAAAAACAAGCCTGACTATACCATATTCTGCTCATAACTGCAAGACATTAAGCTCTTTGGCGAGATGTTAAACTTTGGCATCTTGAAGTAACTGACGAATTTCGTCCGCTGGTCTCACGTCTGTGATTGACACAGCCCTAAGCAGAAGTTTGGGAAGCACCAAGGTGCTGTGTTCTGTCAGGCCAAGGTGAATGCTGCGACTCTCATACCCTGAAAATGAACACGCATTTTATTTTATAAAAAAGGTCCAGTTCCATCCCTATAGTACAGTCAACTCTCATATCGACCACTTCTCGTAGGTGACGACTTTGGAAATAGCCGTTTTGTTTGTCAGATAAACACTCTTTCAAAAATTCTCTCGTAAGCGACCACTAAGTAAATTTCTTAAACGACTGCGACCACTTTTGACGCCAGAAATTCGACGTATCCTTTGTTTCCTGTTTCCGGTAAGCGATCACCCAGCGTAATCATGATGGTAAAAAAAAATCACTGCTTGAATGTGACAAAAGTTCAGCATTTTATTAAGTAAACTAAGTAAATTTCTTAAACGACTGCGACCACTTTTGACGCCAGAAATTCGACGTATCCTTTGTTTCCTGTTTCCGGTAAGCGATCACCCAGCGTAATCATGATGGTAAAAAAAAATCACTGCTTGAATGTGACAAAAGTTCAGCATTTTATTAAAATAGCGTTGATCAAACGTGCTGACAGATTATGGCAGTTGACTTACAAAAAGATGGCTGTAATAGAAATCTGTAAGTAAAAAGGTGGATTGTAACATTGATGCAAGATGTTTTGTACAAAGTTTCAAAGGTTTTAAGCGCTATTCGATGCAAAACATTATTGCCAATTGTTTATTTGCGTAATTTTAAGCTTCTAGGGTAATAACTTCATGCAATTACGTTAATCAAATCAGTTTGAGTTCATTTGCGCATAGTTAATGGCGGTGACTGGTTATGAAGCCCGGCAAACATCAAAGGAGCAAACAAAGATGCCAAGATTTATGTTAGAAGGTCCACGACCCTACACAATCTTTTGTTTTGCGTTCATACGTTATGCATGAATTACGTAACCAGCACGTTTCTATTGGTTAGTTCCTCAGTAGGGAGTAAACAACTATTGTGTTTTGTGCAGGGTCAAGGCCAAAAAAGAGAACAAAAACATACAACAAAGAACTTTGTCGGGTTTCATAACCATTCCCTCTATTAACTATGATTTTCGTGAGTTTTTCCCGTATTGTTGGTAATGCACGTGACGCCACAGCGGCCATATTGGTGATCAAGAACAAAAGCATTTCTCTCCTCTGGGAACTAAACTCCATTTTCATGTAAATTCTTCGAGAACAAATTCTATGGGACACTTCGAGTTCCAAAACCCTCACCTTCAAAATGAGGCTAAGCGCACAACCTTTCTTGTGAAAATGAGTTTTATATATTTGCATGAGATCAAATCTTCTTGATCATGTCAGGCTGAGCACTTGACCTCGTTTTGATACAGAGGCCCGGGGAAACTCGGAAATGGACTATTGTATTGACCCTCAACATGGCCGCCTTGTCACGTGGTGGCAAACCAAGAACACGAGAGTTGACTGTATTCAGTACTTTCTGTCGGCCCTCTCTTCACATGAAGCCTAGAGCGGTCTTTTACGCTCATAACTTAGCAAACCGTAACAAATACGTCTTACGAACACCTTCAGTTACGAAGCGCATAAAGATATAAAGAATAGAAAGCATGGTTGCGGAACATGCCTCTGCGACGGAATCAGTGGATCAGCAAAACAGACTCAACGGTCAGAATTGTTTGGGTTTGTTCTCTGAGGCAAAACGACGAAAGCCCCGCAGCATTTTCCTTTGTCACTATTACGCGTCAATGCAAATGGCTGTTTTGAGTTTTGGCAGGAGACTGGGTCATTGTCTTGCCGAACTGCACCATGGGAGTGTTTTGAGGATAAATTCGGACCCAGTTTCCCGCGCATGTCGTAATGGCTAAGGTTAAGGTTAAGCTTCAGGGTTAAGCTTAAGGTTAAGCTAATAGCTCCCTTCGGAAAAGAGTGATAGCCTGGGACCCGAACTAGGCGCGCGCGCATTTATACGATTATTTGGGGGTGAAGTGAATGTAAACAAACATGGAGGAAAGCGGAGTGGAATGTTTAAGCGGAGTTAAAACAGCTCAAAATAGCAAAAAGGAAGGTGTAATTGAGAGGAGAAAAAAACATGAAAACGTGAAGCTGAAGGAAGATGTTCCTGGGAGATTTCACTTCCAGAAAAACTAGAAGAATGCAAATCCGTGTGCTATCGGAGTTCAACTTTAAATTAGCGTTCCGAAACAAACGTACATATTCTCGCTGGATACGTCTTGTCTTTCAGGGTAATCTATAAAATGCCAGACCAGGGGAGTTCCTGAAGTTATTTGTGCACAAAGGCACACAACAACTTGCATGCCCGGTCATATCACAAGGAGGCTGCTCACTTTGTCCCCCCCAAACAATCCCATAAATGCGCGCGCTTAGTTTGGGTCCCAGGCTATCACTCTTTTCCGAAGTGGGCTATTATCTATTCTCAAATCCCCCATAATATACTCTGCCCCCTTAACTTTTGCATAAACTACTGTTTTCAGATTCTCCTTGGAGGAATGCATATTCCAAAGACCATTTGAAAACAATAACTTACGCAAAAGGAATCGCAAACAAAGTGTATTATGGAGGATTCGCAAATAGTTTAGAATAAAAAGATAGTAAATCAACAGATTCGGCAAGTTCAAGGCAATTTTGGGTGCTGCATTTGCTTCTTACCTTGATCAGTTTTACTAGCTGTACTCTTGCTAAAGCGGAAAAGTTTACAGTGCAAGACTACCAGGCGCTGTAGTTTTGAAGAACAACAATAATTCTCCAAGGTCATCTTGGCTTCAGCTTCTCTAGAAGATTGGTTTCCTTGATTGAGCTAATGAGAAAGAAGGTAGACATGTAGTTTCTGAACAGGTCTCAAATTCCACTAGACTGCTTAGCAGAATATCACTTAATATTATAATATAGTCTACCAGTGCAACCATGAACAATACTTAGTGGGGGAGCGGTCAGTGTAAAACACAGACTGCGGAATACTGTTTTCACTATGCAAATGAGTACGTGACAACAATGGTCCCATTGTTTTCTAAAAATATAGTCCGAGGTCTGCATTTTACACTGCCCCGTAGAGGAGACTGGTTATGAAAGGCGGCAAATATCAAAGATAAAAACAACGGTGCTGCTGTATATCTTGGAAGCACCCTGGTGGTCCACAATCGTTTTTGTTCACAGCAACTTAGGAAATGCAATGGAAAATTAGACTGTCTGATTTACCAAAAGCTTTTTATTAAGGAGAAGCACCAAGCTTAAACAAAATCAGATTGCACCCGGACCCGTGCAAAACTGTTTGTTTCACATATTTTCATTTTCATTTACACGTGAAAACATGTTACTTTTGTTCTCTAGTTTATTTTGTCACTTTATATTGTATATATTAAGCCAGATTTTAGTTTTCCTTAAATCTTGCCACTTGATAATGACGTCATGGCGACATCAAAATAAAATCTAAAATAAAATCTAAAAAAATGAAATCTTTTCGCTAATTTTTGTTCTAAGTGTTCACTGAAAAAATTAAATTCATCGTTTATATTGGTCAATAAAATCAAAATGATATGAATGCTATTGAACCTTATTCAATAAAGGTTGCTTTGAGAATATTATTGGTCATTAGCAATTGGGCATTTGGCCATAAGGAACTCACTCCAATGATTTGCTTGAGAGACCACCAAACAATAGCCTCTCAGAGTGCCATTGGCCAATGCCCAAAGCAACCTTCATTGAATCAGGTATACATGTTTACAGCTATTTCGAGAAACGTTGTCGGAAAAAGTGCACGCGATAATCCCGAAAGGCATTGTGGGTGGTTTTGAGTTCACTGTTTTTCAAAGAATTTGAAAGAATGGCACGAGAGACCATGGACGGTATATTCAACAAAAGTAGGTATGGCAGCTACAATATCAAGAAAAAGTGTGTTTTTTTATCTCCCATATTACCCAACCGGATTGTCGCGTGCACTTTAGTCCGACAATCTTTCTCGAAACAGCTGAATATAACAAAGGAGTGTGACGGGTTTCAAAACCATTCCGCTCTATTAACTATACATAAACCAGATAGGATGGTAAACTTCAGGCCCCGGTTGTTCAAAAGATGGATAGCGCTATCCACCTTACGAACAACTGGGGTCAGGAAAGTTTAAATTTCCGTTACAGTATGATACCACAGTTCTACAAGATTTAGAAACGGTCCCTGTACGGTCGTTCGATAAATATTATATATGACGACAAATTAAATAAATAAACTTCTAAATAAACAGATACATGACTTGCTGATCGTATTTTCCTGTCTTATTTCTGAACACCTTCCCTCTAAGTAAAAATGCGAAATTGAGTTCTGTCTGCGCTGTACCTGTGGATGACTGGTTCCCCCTCGCCAAAGACGTTGGTACAAAAGTTCCCCAGTGTGCATGGCCAAATCTTGAAGGTGGCGCCACTGTTGAGAAGACAGCTTCAGTAAAGTCTGAACGATTTCATCATAGATATACAGCTGCGCCTCTCCTGTCCCATCTTCCACAACACACCTGGGTGGTGACAGAAAAGAGTTTGAAGCCGATTACGAAAATACTTCTTTCACGTATCTGAAATTCAAACGTTTCGAAGATGTTTTCCCAAGTATGGTTTCTCTTCGCAAAACTTGACTCATGTAAGTGTCTTTGGATTTAGAAGGATCGTGACAGATGTAAGGCATGCATTTTTCTGTAGCCTGCGTATCAGGTGGTTTTTTTTTTTTTCTTCTTCTTTTCTTTTTTCTTTTTCTTTTTTGCGCCTTGTTTTTCGTTCGTGTTTCGCAAAGTAAGAGATCAAACGAGAAAACAATGGGGAGGGGGCGAGAGAAAGGTTATTCTCTACTTTTTTTCTCCTCGCCCCCTCCCTCATGGTTTTCTCGTTTGACCTATGTTTAGCTTTCGCGCGCTGCATATTACTGACATAAATTTCCTTCCAACTATAAGCCAGCCCAATTGATTTAGGGACGCAAATTTCCCTCCAAGCATAAGCCTAGACCATTTTGAAACGCATTTCCCTCTTTACAAAAGTCCCTCCGAATATAAATCCCGCCAAAAATAAGCCCCTCAAAAAGGGCCTTTGAAAGATATAAGCCCGAGGCTTATTTTCAGAATTTTACGGTACTTAAACAAATAAGCAAAACAGCAAATATATAAAAACCTATTTACTTTAGCCTAGAAAACTGGGTTTCCATAGTACAGTCCATGAAGTAATACCTTGCTTCAGCGTTAAATTTATATCCCGCTGAACTGAAACAGCCGCTGGTACATTCGTTTCTTAATGCCAACTCCCCGCATCGTTTACACAACCAGCGCAGACTTGCTTTCTGAACAGCGGTTACTCGACAACGTAGGCGTGAGATAGTCTGAATGAAGTTCCCTTGAGTCTCGTTCCGAATAAGATCGACGAGATATCGATTGGGAAGAACTGTCGTATTTTCTTCGGCCGATGTTGATGCTGTGACATTATCTGGAGGTCGAGGGTTTAGCTGAACGTCGGTGATGTTTGAAAATGTTCGTCTTTCTACAACAATCGATGAACAGGCTTCAAAAGTGCAGTACATGTTTCTCGTGCGGGAAAATTTTCTTACGAATCTTCGAAATTGGACAAAGGCACCTGAAACAGATCACAAATCACACTAATAATTATAACATGTCGTGTATGTGCTCATTACACCTTGTTCGCTAAAATATAATATGCTTTAGTAAAAGCCAATAAGATAGATACTACAGACAATTAACAATTACTCCACGCTGCACTGTTGTAATGTTGAAGTACGCCAACAATTTGAAAGACATCAGAAGGACCAGGAAAGGTTCGCGGAGAGCCTGGGGAGGGAGAGAAACTCTCGGTCCAAGTCCTCCTCCTTTTTCCTGGACAGATTTTGCGAAGAGCGGATCCCAGACCTCTCACGTTATTTCAAGCACGGTTTTTCTTGGCAGTTTTTTGGTGTTGTGGACGGGTGCAATCACCAAATGACGTCATACAAAAGACTGACAAGACGCAAAACAATACCCACACAAGACAAAGAAACACCCCCTAGAGGTACCCCCTAGTATGCATATTTCTATCACCAACATAAGAGGCACCAACTTCTTCAGTTGTCATGACTTTATTACGGTCTGGAACAGTGCATTTAACTGTCGAGTACAGACACCATTAGTAGTTATATAATGATGCCATGTTACTCACTCACTTCGTACTTTTCCCCTGTCATTTTTCAATTATTTCCCTCATTCGACCCCAAATTTCAATGACGGAAATTAGACAAAGAAATTTTTGTACTTTTTTCAAAAAATTTCTGAGTTTATCTTCTGTCATTGTTCAATTAAATTCTGTCTTACGTCATAGACTTTTTTCTGGTTATTTTCTATCATTGACTTTTTTTTCTGATTAAATACGTCATTAGCTGATTAAGTACCGTTATCAACTAATTTCTGGTAAAACCTGTTTTACTAAGGTTGAAGTGGAAAAATAAAATGATTTAAAGAAATTAATATAATAATAAAACACAATGATTAGCAAGGTTATTCCAGATTACGCAAAGGATTTTAAGAAAGAACATTTATTTGTTTTACGTGTCAATGATAAAATAAAATATTTTATTGATAATATCAAAGAAGCAACTTGTGGTTTATTTAATAATCCAAAAGTCGATGAAATAAAAAAAATAATTGAAATATTTTATTATGAAATAAATACAAGTAATTTTAAAGATTTAAGAAATTTTGAGATTAAAAGTGATGATATTTTAAACTTAGTTGAGTTTAAAAAATTTTAAATGATTTTATAAGAATTATTAATTATCGCAGAAGATATTATCAAAATTTTGTTAATCCTTTTCCTGGTTTTGAAAATATTTATCACGATTTTGAATTATTTTGTAGTAAGTTTAAAATAAATTACGAAGATTATGAATATTTGAAATGTATTGATTATTATGATTTTGATTTTAATTGTTATATTTAAACTCATAACATTTTTTTTGTTATGAGTTTTTTAATATGATTATAATATTAAATGGAAGAGATAATAAAGTTTTTAAAAGATGAAGGTTGTGAATTTGTGGTTGGATGTAGAGAGAAAGAAAGAAGAAATATATAGAAGGGAACAAAAGTTTGAAAAAGAATTAGGATTAGTATAAACAAATAATAAAAATGGAATCAAGAGAAACTACTCCTACAAAAGAGGATTTGGATTTTATAGTTGATGATGGTTATAGACAAGATGTGGACCCAGATTATGTTCCAAACGATAAGTATCTTGTTAGTGGAAAAGAGTTTAAAAAACTAACCAGAAATGCTAAAAAACTCGGTGCTGAATCACTTGATTATTCAACACGAAAAAATAACAAATACATGGTCACTCTTCCAAGTGGAAAAAAAGTTCATTTTGGATCGACAAAATATGCGGATTATCTTACTCACAAAGACAAAGATAGAAGAGATAAATATCTTGTTCGAGCTACAAAGATTAAGAATAAACAAGGAGAAATTACTCATAATAATCCAGAATCGGCTAACTATTGGTCAACAAAACTTCTTTGGTAGTAAATTGGTTTAAGAATTAAAAGAATTTTTAAAAATGACGCGCAAAAAAGTTTCAATTGACGGAAAGAAATATTATATTCATCCTATTTTTACTAATTACGCCGCTTCAAAAGACGGTGAAATTTTAAATGTAAAAACTGGAAGAATTTTAAAAAAAAATTTGACTGATATGGGATACTATCAGTTTAAAGTTAATGATAAAAAATTGATTAAACCAAAGAATTACTATATACACAGGTTTGAATGGGAATGTGTGAGAGGTGTTATTCCAGAAGGATTTGTTATTGATCATATTGATTCTGTTAGAACAAATAATAAAATTTACAATTTACAATTACTAACTTTGGTGGAAAATATTAGAAAAGGAAATAGCAAACCTATATTATCATTTAATATCAAAAATAACGAACAAAAAAAATATGAAAGTATTACTATTACTGCTTCTCTCGAATTAGATATTTCCTTTTCAATTATTTCTAATATTTGTAGAAAAGTAAAATATTATAAAACAGTGATTTCCAAAAAAGATGGGGATAGATACAAATTTGAATTTTTAGAAAAAAATGTTTAAAGATTAAATAATTATAATCAAAAATGCAGTTGTCCAGCTACGAAAATCTTACCCAAGACAATATTATCTTTAAAGAAGCCAAAGAATTTAAAGTCAAAGATAGCAAGATCAAATACAAACGTATTCCAATTGAAATCAAATATTCGAATGGAAAGAAAGGAGCTTTAGTAATTGAATCTCCAGTTCTTTTCTCTTTTGGAGTAAGTGAGAAGAAAAATCAAGAAACAGGTAAGTTAGTTGGTTATAGTATACCAGTATGTCTTTGGAGTAAAGATAGTGTCCCAAATTCTAAAGAACTATCATTTTTTGAAACCCTAAACAATGTTGTTTCAATGTGTCAAAATCATTTAGAGAGTGAATACGGTGCAGATCTAGCATCAACTCTATCTTCACCATTTTATTACAAACAGATGGAATATACAGATAAGAAAGGAAAAAAGAAAACAAAAGTTGATGAATCATCCGCACCAGTTCTCTACGCAAAACTTATTTACTCAGAAAAATCAAAGAAAATTTTATCTTTGTTTAAGGGAAAGGGTGGTAAAGATTTAAATCCTTTTAAATATATCGAACAGTACTGTAATGTTAAATTGGCTCTCATAATTGAAGGAATATTCATAAGTAAAACTGTAACATCTTTACAAATAAAAGTACATGAGTGCTATGTCAAACCACTCAAACCTAGAGAGTCTTTACTAACAATTGAAGAGGAAGAGGAAAAGGAAGAGAGTGAGAGTGAGGTTGATTATACAAAAGATGGTCTTGAAGCATTAATTGTAAAAGTTAATGATGAAGAGTAATAATAGGATTTATTTTTAATACGAAATTCGTATTAAAAATCAACCAAATCCTTAGAACTAACCCATGAGTTAAATTTATCAGGATATCCACTCCATTTTACTAATGCCATTTTTTTCTTATTATCCCTCCTTATAACTTTTTCTATTCTAAATGTTTGTTGTTTTGTTTTTTGTAATTCTTGGTTGTAAAAAGAACCCTTAATTTTTTCTCCCATCATATCAACAATGCTATACGTAACAGGTTTTGTAGGTAAAACTTTATCAATTACGAATATTTCTTCTGTCCAGTTTGGTGTGTAGCCTTTATCAAATACCTTCCTCTTATACTTAGAAATTCTAACACGATCACCAATTGATAACTTTGATTTACCAGGTTTTAAGTAAATCGAATCACCATACAAATTAGACCAAACTTTACTTTTATTTTTCTTTTTACTTGCTTCAACAGGAGTCATTTTTATACTAGAATGTCTAGCGTTATTGTAATCATCAACTAGTTTATCTATCTTATCCCAATAAATAGTGTTGTTATTTACAGTAAACATCTTCCACATTCTGTTTTTCATTGTTTTATTCCATCTCTCAACAACACTAGATTTCTCCTCGTTTTCAGTGTGATACAACTTGATACCCTTTCTTTTCAGAAAATCTTTAAAATGTTTGCTTATAAATTCGGAACCTTTATCAGTCCATAACATTTGAGGTTTACGTTTACTTTTGAATATGTCATCGAATGCTTTACTGACAGTTTCGGTTTTTTTATCTTTCAACCCCCTTATCCAACCATATTTGCTAAACACATCAATAACCATCGGCAGATATTTAATCCCTTTGTTCCACTTACTAAACTTTTGCATTTTAACTAAATCAGCAGCCCAGATATCATCAATTCCGTTTGAGACTACTGATCTCTTTTGAAAGTTTCGTGTGATTGGTTTGTGAAGTTCGTCGGCTAATTGTTGAGACCAATCACTACTCAACGCCGACTCGCGTTTTTTTGAATGCCAAGACCAAGTTTTCGTTTTGTATTAATCAAGAATCTAGCAGTTGAGCCCCACTTTGGCATTTCACCATATGGTATCTCATCCAATGATTGTACCATCTCTCTATCGCAATCACCTTTGTTTCTTCCCATGTCGTAACAAATATCGTGATAAGCTGCAATCTCATCGACTTTGTTATACGGTTTAACTTTCCACTCTGTCACTTTTCCGGTTTCAGGATTATAACTTAATTGTTTGTCTAGAGGATTGTAGGGACCCATATATTTGTACGAACCTGGAGTCCATCCTGCTTTTGGTTTTGGAAGTTTTCCAATCCATTTGTGAATATCTATTCCTTTCCCATCTAATTCTGGTCTATCAGTTTTATACTTTTTATTTGGTCTAACTTTTGTTGATAGTTCATCCATTGCTGTTCCAACAGAATCTTGAATAAATGGGGTGAGTTTATTAATCCCATAATTTACAGCTTTCTTCTGAAGATTTTTATTTCTCATTAACTCGCTTGCTCCATATCTTCCCATTTCAAATGCTTTCTTTCCCATCCAAGGTAAACCGTAACGAACAAATCCATCAACTGCTGTACCAACAACAGTATCGAAGACGCCCGCCCCTTCAGACGGGCTTACTAGTTTTTTTACTTCTTTTTAGTTTTTCTTTTTCCACTTCCAGTTTGAGAAGCTGTTCCAGTTTTCACGTATCTAACTTTTTTAATTCCACAAACTGCACAATGACAGAAGAATTGAGTGCGCCCACGTTTATCAGATTGGTAACCACTTGGCTCTGTGCAAGGAGTTACTCTTTTATCTTTAATGCAATAAGATTCTTTCATTTAATATAATGTTTAGATAAAATACATCTAATAAGTATGTCTACCAGATCTAATTTTGTCAAAAGTGAACTTCAAAAGATATATGATTTTTTAAACTTGAGTTATGAATATGTAGATCATTCTAGATTGGAAAACGATGCTAAATTTATAAAAATATTTGAGTTGCTTATGGAAATAAGTGAGAAATCAAATACGCTTAACAAAGTTGTAAAAGGAAACTATCTATTCATATAATAAATGGAAGCCAAATTCTTTTCTGAGATAGAAAAAAAGATGGATGTTAAAACACTCAAGGATTTTGAGAAAGAAGTAAGGAGAAAAATAAATAATGAGTTTGATTCTCTTAGAAAGAAAAACGACGATCGTTCTAGAGTGCTAATGGCTGGTGAATGTGAGATGTGGGGAAAAATCAGAGATGAGGAGTATTCTTGGTTGAAAATAGATAGTGATAAAAAGAAGAAACTTTATCGTCTTATTGACATTTACTCAAAATTTAATGATATAGTTGATATTGTTAAAGATCTTAATACAAAAGTTGAAAGAATTAAATTACTAAAAAATGCGCCGGATGATGATGATGAAGATTAAAAAAATAATATTTAATAAATATTATTTTTATCCTCCAAAGTATGACTTTATAAAATCGCTGTTGTCATTATCAAAATGAGGGTTATGTATTACATCTAGAAAACTAGTACCTTGTTGTCGCTCGAATAAATAATATAAACACCAATAACCACAGAGAACAGTACTGCGATTTTGTATTTCATCTATCGAATAAACAATACGTTTTCCAGAAGTATTAAAATACTCTAATGCTTCGTTTGGCATTATCAAACCAAAAGGATCGAAATATTCGACTACCGAATCTATATTTCTATAACAAACCCAGTGTGTTCCAGGCCCTGTTATATCATCCAGATTAATTATTCCACATTCTTTTTTGATTTTGTTTGGTAGACCATCACGACTATATATTCCTCTGAAATTTTTAATACCAAGTCTTTTTAACCATTTCATGAG
Source organism: Porites lutea (assembly GCF_958299795.1). Taxonomy (NCBI): domain Eukaryota; kingdom Metazoa; phylum Cnidaria; class Anthozoa; order Scleractinia; family Poritidae; genus Porites; species Porites lutea. The sequence continues at coordinate 10,176,472 of NC_133205.1, forward strand.
GTCAAAGTTGGATAGAGGTTTAATTACAAAATGGTGCCGAGAATGGTAAAGGGAGGGGGGTGTAGGGGGAACCGTAGGTTCCCCCACTACAAAATGGTGCCTAGAATGGGAATTGAGTTGAATGGGCTGTTTTTTCCTAATAGTAGACCCTTGCCTTTGGAATTTTTTTTTTTAACTCCAATTCCTATAGGGTTTTCCCATGTACCAATAAAGGGTGGTGAGTGATAAGGATAACCCTCTCCATGTGTGGGAGGAGGAGGAGGAGGATGAGGAACGTAGACGTTTGATATATTAGATGACCCACGTCTATCAACCTGAAGTCCCCCACCAAACATCTCAGATACTAAACTAATTGCCATTGGAATTCCAATAGAAGCAAGTGTACCTAAAAATCCTCCTTCTATCTGTTTACGAGTTGGTTTAATAACCAGTCTACCTCCTGTTTGATAAGCTTTGTTAATTTGATTTATTTGTGATTTGGTAAATTCTCTTACAAGAGGTGGTAGCATTGGGAAAAACTGTGGGGGAATTGTGATTCCTTTTCCAAATATTTTATTTAATCCAATTTCTCCGAGTGCGGTTGCAGCACCAGTTGCTAATGCGGGAACAACTTTTGAAACTCCTTTTACTGCGTAAGGAAGAACTTTTGCTCCGAGAGATGCGAGTGATGAAAATAAGTTTCCACCATGTTTCACAGATTTTCTAATTTGAGTTTTACTTATCTTTATATCCGTTCCTGTTCCATTTGTAAGAGATTTTTTTATTTTATCAATTTGTCTTTTTGTCAACATTAACTCATCAGAACCTTGAAGATGAGAATGTTTTAACCGAAGAGTTAGTGGTGTTTGATTTATTATCGCAGAAGCCAGTTTTGACTTTTGTCCATCTGTAAGTGTTACTCCATATTCTATATAAGTAGTCATTTTTTATTATATTATTTACATAAAATTTAATCACATCACTTAATCTTTTTTTATTTGTTTTCTCTCAGTTGGTGGTTAAGTTTTTTAATTAGTTTGAATGTTCTAGGTGTGATATATTTAGATTTTATTTTTAAAATCTAAATATTATGTCATAGTGACCTTCTAGAAGGTTATTGGTTTAAATCACGAGATTATCGTGTGATTTTTTCAACCAATCAAATGATTACACACATTTTTTTAGCGCTTGTATTAAATTCTGTGTAATCATAAAAACTAACAGAAAATTCTATGTATTCATAACCGCAGGTAGAAAATTCTGTGTAAACTTATCATTTCATATACAAATTTGAAATATGCCTTATACTTTGAGGCAGTTGGAAGGACGCAGGGATGCTTGTATTAAGAAAATACAAGAATTTAAAGACTCGGCTAATGAAAGAGGTGGCTCAGATATGGGAATTTTGACCTTTAATTCAAGTGCATTTTTCTCTTGCTTGGTTGATATGGCTAAAGAAGATATAGATACATTTCTATCCTTTTTCCCACAATTGCCAAGAATATTGGATATTGCGAGGCAAGCAGCTATCGAAGAAAAAAGAAGAAGAAAATTTGAAGTGGAAATTGCAAAATTCAGGAAGGAAAAAGAAATGAAACTGAAACGGTTCTTGGAGGCTGAAGAAAAGAAAGATCAAAAGAAAACAAAGCGTCTTAAGCGGTTGTCAGCTCCTCCTGCTTTGAAGGGAGGTTCGTCACAATCAATGGATCAATCAAGTTAACTCTTGAACTATTTGTTGTTTTACCACTAACTTTTTATCAATTCGCTTATGTAGTTGAACTTTTAATGTTACTTGGAGCATATATAATTTAGATTTAAGCTCTTAGCAATAGTTTTCCGCCTTGCTGTTCTATTTCTGCCTCTCGTTCGTGAAGTATTAAAGCGTAGAAATTATAATCAGCGTTTGGATTAGCAGATAGTTCGTAATGAAACGATAATTTTGTAACTCCATCTTTTATATCCAATTTTTGTTTTGTTAAGTCAAAGTAAACAAACGGGAACAAAGACTCAAAATTTGTTCTATTGAGAAGTGTTCCACCTTGAAAGTCATTATTTGCATATACGTATGACATTACTTCTCTGAAAACTCTTGCTGGATCTGTAGCTGGTTTAAAGTGAATATCAGGGTACTCATTTCCATTTCCAACCTCGAGATAACAGCGAGATATTTTAGCATTGTTTGGTAGGTTAAAAGTGTTGTACAGGAATGGATTTTCTGTTTGTGAACCAATATTGGCTGTGTTAATTCCAAAAACAAAGACATGACGTGGTTTTGAGATAGCACTTGTAATTCTAAAATGACCTGTTTGCTGTTGAGAGTTATTTGATCGCTCTACTACTTCATTAAGATACACCCATTTGTAGGGCTTAAGATAATTTTCCATGTATAGTTTTTGTCCTTCTGAGTTAAATGTTAATCTTAGAACAAATAGTTGAAATCTTGTTAGTATAACTCTACAAGCATTACCTCCAGTTCGCCAGATAAGATTGTTATCCGATTCTAGTTCTATATTCAATTCAATTTTTGTATTTGGAAGAAGTTTGTCCTCTAATGATTCAAAGAAAGAATATCTGTTAAGAGGAATTTCACATCGTACAGTTGCTGAGTCGCCTAATAGTGCTTTTCTTACTGCAAAACCGTTGTTATAATTAGCTTCAACATCATCTATCATCAATCCTGCTTCATCAGCGTTATTAGCTGCATTCCGTCTGTGAGTTACTTGCCTTTTTGTAAATCTATTTCTTTCAGCATTTCTTGTTGTATCAAGATAGTAAAATTCATTTGTGGCAACACTCTCAACATAAGATGGATTATACTCAAGCAAATTCTTAATATTTACTACATGATTAGCATAGTTGCAACTGTAAACATCTCTACCATTTGCTAGGATGGATAACTTTTCTATTAGAGAATTACTTCCATTTACTATTCCCATTTGATCTCCATCTGCATCTATATCAGCTCCAGCAGCCAGCTGATCAACTTTGAAATCTACTGAAAATCGCGCGTTATACCAATCAAAAGGAGTAGCTTCTCCTGTGTTATCAGCAACAAATCTATGACCTGTTTTAATTTGATGAGCATTATTTCTAGGCGTGGCTAAAGCCTGTTCAAGGTCAAAAACAACATCTTCATATCTTTCTAAATATTTTGGATTTCTAAAAGACTTCATTTTATTTTAATAATTATATAATTTTCTCTTACGTGTTGAACCTCCACTAAGAATGGCATTCACTCTTTGATTTATCTCTTCTTGAGTGTTTGGAATTGTTTCAACATTTTTATTAAAAGTAACTTTTTTTGTACTAGTACGTTTTTTGGGTGTTACCCCCTCTTTTGATAACAATTGCACTATCTTATCACCAGCCTTTTTACCTACATGTTCACCAGTTTTTGTTGCAGCTGCTGTCATCGCTTTTTTAGCGCCCCTTTTAGCAGCTTTTTTCATTGTCTTTCCAAATATTTTTTTACCAACCGATTTAAACACATCCATCATTCCTTCACCATAAATATGTTGTCTTGTATACCTACCAAATTCAGGGTCTAATCTCATTTTAAACTCTGATTGCCGCATCATTTTATATTAATAGTTATATAACTACGAAGTATTACATCGAGTGAAGTATCAAAGTCATAAACCAATCTATACCGTTGAAATTTACTGGTCTTCCAAGTGAGTCTGTCACATAGACTCTCATTTCATCAATGTAAAATGATGATAAAGGGCAATACAATGGTCTTTTAGGTTCGAAAGTAAATGGACAAGACCTTGTGAGATTATCAGTTGGTATTACAGCAAGAGTATTTGTATTTATTCCATTTACAATGCTATCAGTTATCGCACTTGTGTTGATATTTAACACATCAATCGAATTTGTGATATTTGGTAGTTTTGATCCATACTCTGTTTTTGTAATAAGTTTCTTTTCAAATCCAATCAGGTCTCCAAATTCTGTTCCTCTCAGATCAACTTGATAATCACCTTCAAGTGATACTAACACTCGATAGGTAGATAGTATAAAAGTTAGATTGATTGAGTAAGTCTTTTTTCCACTTGAATCTGTTGAGTGATGAGACTTTTGAGACATATATTGATGAATGTAATCATTGATATCTGAGTAGGAATACATTCCATCTACAAAAGTAATTGTTTGCCAGTTTGTCCCATCGTGAGTGTATTTAATTTTATTGTTTCCATAATCACTTCTAATGTTGTACCAAGAGTAAGTCATGGATAACCGATCAAGAGCAAGTTGATGTTTCTTTTCAGGGTCGAGTTTCAAAGAAGGATTAAATTTGATAGTAAAATCACCGGGTCTGCTTGTTCCTCTTTTTTCCCTATTAATTGAGGAAATGTGTATAGCTCGTTCTTCCATTTTTTTTATCTTATTGGTATATAACTTTTTAGTAAATCATTCAGTTGTTTTTTTGAGATTACTTTCATTTGGTTGAGAAGATGTGCGATTTGAGAAAACTCATTTATCACACCATTATTACCAGCTAGAATTGATCCACCGAGTAGTTCAAGTCTGTCAAGAAGTTGATTTGGGTTGTTAAAGTAAATCATTCCAGAGCCAGATTTTTCTTTGTAATACCTAAGATTACTTAAACTTGTTACATATATGCTTAATGTGTTATATTTATTTATAAAATTTAATGTTTTTTTATGTGGATTTTCACTCATTGGTTTAGCTATAGCATAGCCGTTTGGGTCACGTACAAAAATTGCAGTATTTTTTATTGCTTTACTAGTATCTTCTAAATCTTCGTTAACATCTTCGATTACTTTATCAATAGTAGAAACATCCTCTTCAAAATACTCAGAAGGGAGTTTGTGATATTCATTAACTTTGAGTATATCTTGTGCTTCTTTACTCCATAAATATCTATCTAGGTCTTCAGGTGTGAATTTTGCTATTTTTGGTTTTTCATCTGATGTAGAGGGTAAAACTTCTTCGTCTTCTTTAGACTCTTCAATCGCCTCAAAACCAGGAAATTGAGCCAAATCCCATTTTTTTACTTCATCAGGTTTATCAAATCCTTCAGTTATAGCAAGTCTGTTTTGATTAAGTCCTTGTGTAAGAGCAAGTTGATTAGCTTGAAGTTGTGCTATAGTTGCGTTTTGCTGCTCATCAATACTTTTTTTAATGCTATCTTGAGATTTAATAAGTGGTTTAAATGTCTCTTTAAAACCCTCTCTCATATCTTGTTTTTGCCATTTTGTTGTTTTTATAACATCTCTCACCTGTTTAGTCAAAGTTTCAGCTTCAATTTTATTTCTTGCAAGTTTTTTGTATTCTTCTATATCCATTTTTATTTTATGTACATATTAGATAAATGGAAATTCCAAACTATGATAGTACCGATGACAATGATAAAAAATATAAACAGTTATTTCCTTTTATGCCGGCGGATACGTTTCGAATGTTAATCTGTGGAAACAGTGGAAGTGGTAAGACTAATCTGTTGTACCACATGTTAATCAAACCACTGTTGTATTACGATGAGATTTATCTTTACGCGCGTAATCTAGAACAAGATAAGTATCAAAAGTTAATTCAAAAAATGAGGGATTTGAGTAGTAAATTGGGATATGAAATACTTCATGTGAGTAACGACGAAATAACCCCGGTTACAGAAATGGATTACGAAGACAACCAAAAACTTGTGATATTCGATGACTACGTTTGTGATAAAAACCAGAGACAACTGATTGATTATTTCATTCAAGGACGACATAAGAATTGCTCTGTAATCTACCTCAGTCAGTCTTTTTACAAAACTCCAAAGGATATACGGCTAAATTGTTCTCACTACTGTCTGTATGAATTTCCATCATCGAGGGAAGCCAACAGAATATCATCTGAGTTAGGAGTTAGTAAAGAAGATTATAAAGCAGCAACAAAAAAACCCTTTTCATTTCTATACGTTGATAAACCAAGAAAAATTATTGCTAAAAACTTTACAGATTATCTAAACAATAAATAAAATGGATCAACCTGTAACGAAGAATTATGTTTATGATCTTTGCGATTACTTAAAGAAAGATGGAACCGTTCGTATGATAGGAGATATTAATCTTGGTGGTAATAAGATACATAATCTTAAAGAACCACCTTCAAGCTTCGACACAGTAAATAAAGAATATGTCGATAGACTCTTTAGTCGTCTTAATGATAGAATAGATGAATTATGTAAACAATAATTAAAATGGGTATATTTAACGAACAATCTTTTGATCATCCTTTTGCTAAAGGAATTCAGGGTGCTCCAGGAGTTGGATTTAGTCTAACCGCAAATGGTAATTATGATATTAATAAAAAAAGACTCACAAATGTTGGAGCACCTAGTGATAATAATGATGCCGCCACAAAGAAGTATGTTGATGATAATTCCACCGGATCATCAACAACACATCTAACAGTTGATTCAAACATTGGTATGAATAATACATACCGAATTACAAATCTTAGCACACCACTGGATGCAAAAGAACCTCCTACAAAATATTACGTAGACAACACATTTCTTGACAGAGATGGATCTTACCCAATGAAAGGAAATCTTAATATGGATAATAATCGAATATTAAATCTGCCAGCTCCAACAGGTTCCAATCAACCAACACCATTAGCTTTCACAGATATGAAGTATCTCCACGTTGCTGGAACAAATAAAATGACTAATAATCTAAACATGGATAATAAAAAAATAATTAACCTTAGACCACCAACATCAGACACTAATGCGACAAACAAAAAGTATGTGGATGACTCAATACCTGATACTAGTTCTTTTATAAAAAAAGATGGAAGTGTAGTAATGACTAATAACCTAAATCTTGGAAACAAAAAAATAGTTGATCTCGCAACTCCAACATCAAATACAGATGCGGCAACTAACAAATATGTGGATGATAACACAGCTGCTCCAGATTTGAGTGATTACTTGGAAAAAGATGGTACCGTCGCTATGACTGGAAACTTAAATCTTAACAACAATAAAATAGTTAACCTCAGTGACCCCACCACAGATCAACAAGCTGCTAATCGCGGATGGGTTCGTAAACAAATAGAAAGGTTTGATCATCATTCTGGAGATGGAACAAGTGGTGTGTTTACTATAACAGATCCAGCTGCGCCCACGACTTTGTATCTACAATATATCTCAGGTTCATCATTTGATGATTTTGTTTTTACAACATCAGCACCTGGTCAACCTCTTGTAGGGTGGACACCAACTGCTAACACATACATTAACAAAATAGAATTTCAATTTGGTTCGCGAAATATAAACGTTGACTTTTTGTGGTTTATTCCTAGAGATGACTCTCATTCCAATTCTAATTTTTGGGTAAGTGGAAATCGCACTGGCACTTGGTCATTAAATATTCACAAGTCTTGGAATTATAATATGTCAGGAGTAAAACTAAGAACCCATAACAATTCAAATCACACAGCTATCACTTGTCGGCTATTCACTGATCTACCAAAAGCAATAACCAAACCACTTAAGAGAATAGAAATCAACACACCTAAAATTGTAATAAGTGGGGTTGTAAAAGCTGATGTCAACTTTGGTGGTAATAAAATAAAGAATCTGGGTGGACCAACCCAAGACAATGAAGCAGCAACCAAAAGTTATGTTGACAATCTAGTTCATCATACTGCAGTTCAACCAAGCCATTATAAAGATGAGTTTGCTTATCTCATGTCAAGTGGGGCTCAATGGACTGTTGAAATAGATGGAGGAGTTAGTTTTGTTATAAATAAGAAAGGAGACTTATCTCCTTCTAAAGGTAATTTTCATGACTATAACCACAAAGTACTTTTCATGACTATAATCAAAAATGAGCTAAATAAATATATTTATAAGATGGGAATTAATTTTTTCAGACTAGCTGCAAATACCGAATACACGTTGTGTTTGGAAATACTCAACACTGATTATAATCTTTGGTATAATACTCAAATAAGTGTTGACAAAGGAACTTCAACAGGATTATCAATTGGAAATTTAGGCGTAAAAAAACTATCCCATAAGTATACTGATTCAACAGGGAAAACACAAACTATGTACTACCACAGAATAATAGTTAATTTCCGGAAGTTGTCATCTGGGAATAAGTTCTTTCTTCACATTTTGGTTGATATTCTTCGGGGTGGATATAACCTGGCTACGTATCCGAGACAGTTTTCAGGAGTTTATATTATTGCTTATGGTATTATGGGTACATTTAGCAATATCGATCCAGATAAAGTTTACGACTATCACACCGCATTTGATATTAAACCAACAGAAGTAGTGTACAACGTTGATATAAATGCAAATCAAAAAGCAATTAAAAATATTAAACTTGATAGAAACACTGCTAACAGTGCTGCAACAGTTGCAATGGTAAAGGAATTAGCTCCTTACACTGTAAATAATTTGTACAGAGAATATTTCGAAGAAGTTTTTGATTTTACTGATGCAGCTAATTACAAATTAAATAAAAGCTCATCTGGCGTTGTTTTTAATTATTTAAAATCTATAACTGGTGATACTACAAGAGATATGGGTATACCTAATAGAACCATAGATGATATAAGAAAAGAAGGTTTAATTATTAAAAATTATAAAGTTAGTTTTTCTCCTACTGCTGGTATACAAAAATATACTTTTTGTGTTATTTTTTATCTTTTGAGAAATAGAAATTTTAGTATAAAGAAAAAAGATCAAAATTCTCAAAGTGATTTATTATCTTTAATCTATAATGGTAATAACAACAATTGAGATTTATATATTCAGGGAAAATATTTTAAACATCTTTACTTTCCAAGTAATTTTGATAAGAAAAAAATTATTATATGGTTAACAGAAAATGCTAACTCAAATATTACAAAAGTTAAAATAAGTAACTACAGCGCAATATTAAGTGTGCCAACCATTCGTTACTCCCGCGAACAAAATTTTGAGTTTACAACTCAAGATGGAACGATAAGCAAAATAATGTTTTCTCCAAACTTTTACGACACCGACTCTGTTGAATATCATAAGATAATATTACAAGAAAAGTTAAATGGAAGTTTTATATTATAGTGGAACCAACACCACATTAATATAAACAAAAGAATAAAATGAAGGATATCTTTGAATTCAATCACATAGATAAATCTCTGTCAGAATCAGACGTTAAAACCCTCAAAGACTTTTATAAACACTACCACAAAAAATACTGGTGTTTTAAGAAATCGTATAAGAGTTATAAATTTCTTGACGATGTTTTTACAATCTCTGGAATGTGCTTGGTTGCGATTGGAACTATTGCTGGAGGAATAACCCTAAACCCTGTTGTTCTCGGAGTAGTAAATGGAGCTGGAGTTATTGTGACAGGAATAGGAAAGAAAAATAATTATAAGAGAAAAATTGAGATGACAAGAATTGCATTCACTACTTATGAAAAAGTACTTGTTGAACTGCGTGCAGCTCTTCGAGGAGATGAGTGGGATAAACAAGAGTTTGTTGATCGCATGAAGTTGGTAGATGAAATGATAATCGATCAAACACCAATAGCAGATAGATTTTCTAGTAGGTATAGCAAAAAGTTCGGACTAAGTAATCAATAGTAAGATTTCAATATTAATTTAATATTGAAATCTAGCCGGTTTTGAGTGATTTATAACTATCCCACCACTTTTCATAATTATCTAAAGTTTTTGGTGAAATTTTAAGATAAATTAGTTTGTACTTTTCACAACCCATCTCAGCCAAAAGTTTTTTGATCAAATAAAAAATACTTATCATTCTCTTTCTACAGTATTGCTTGTTTAGTATTTCCATGATGTAATTGTCTATTGTCATTAACTTACTGTAAAGTTCGTATTTTTGTTCATCATTTAGGTTTATTCTTTTAGAAACTTGATTAACCTTTTTCTCATAGTGATACTTACGCTGATATACACTCTTTTTTCGATAATATAATCTATCACAATCTTTAATATCGTAAAATCCTAATACATGTCCGTTTGCTACTCCACATTCATCACAAATTTTATAACCGTAATCAATGGTAAAAGATTCTCTATTTTCACAATTACTACATTTAGCTTTCAAATTTGATTCCTCAATGGGTTTACTAGTATAATTATGTAATATTTCTAGATAATTCTTTATTTGGTCTTCTGTATATGACATTTATTATTCATTAAATAACTATCTTATTATCTTAAAGCTATCGCTTTTACCTTACCCAAGAGGACTTCACGCTTGTCATCTTCATTACTTAGAGCTACTTTGTTAACTTCTTTCGAATATATATCATGATTTTCACTTCTTATTATATTCATCTTTCTCATTTCTTTTTTACCTGAAAATAAACATTGAACATAGTCATCAAAATCTAATTTCTTTTTCACAACATTTTTTTTTATTCCTTTACATTTTCGCACCTCTTTATCCTCTTCTATTCTAAAACTGTAAAGTTTTGGCCGTAATCCAACAAAACAAGTCATTTGTTTTCCTGCTACTTCATCTTTTAACATTCCAATTACTTTTTTGTTAACTCCTGTCAGTATTCCAGATGGATGATTGGGGGGGTAATCAGATGTGTCAAACTTGTTTTTTATGTCATGGGATATATCTTTGTAAAAATCATCTGTGTAAATTTGGTACATTAATGAGTCTGTATCTGTAAACAATAATTCGGCTTTATTTTTGTATTTCTTTCTGATGTAATTATAATGAAAATCAAACATTAATGTTTTTGACAAATCTAGAATTGCTTGACCGACATATAATGGTTTGTCAAAATAAATTTCGGTTTTTTTCATATGAACTGCTATAAGATTTTTATCAAATATCGTAGCCCTATCAAAGTTTGGACGACTTGTTAGTTTAGCAGCTTTCTTACGATTATCAACGAGTTCTATATTTTGTCTTTTCCTTATATTTTCTATTGTTTTTCCAAACACTGAATTATTCATAAGTTTAAAAAAGTCTTTCTCAAAACTGTTAGCTGCTGTTTTTCGAAGTTCAGTGTTTTTGCGTATATATGGTTCCATCCAAGGTCTTTGGTAAAAAGATATTCCTCTATGAACCGCAGTTATTCTCATTCCCATCTCAAGATACTGCCTTAAATTTCGATAATGTACAACATAATTTTTTCTTGGTTTAAAATGACAAATTAGTTTTTCAACACCATTAACAATCAACTTTTCAGGAGCTAAAGGATAGTCATTATGTTTTTCCCATAAGGATGAAGGATATTCCAAATCAACTTCAAATATATACCCTTTTCTTCCACGATTCGACATACTATGATTTACTTTTTCTAGGATTTCCATTAATGTCTCTTTTGTTAGGTTTCTCATCCATTTAAATCCATGTGTTGGAAGTGATTGAGACATTGCCCAACCATAAAGGTTATTTGCATCGAGATATTGAATAAATGTGGACTCCTCATCAGGATTGTAAGATTTCATATATTTGTTATTCGCTTCTGCGTATCTTTTTGATATATGAGTAATACCTCCACGAATACCTTTTTCTATCATCATTAACATATCATAATCATTTAGTAATTGTAATTCCTGTCCAGTTTCTTTGAGACATGCATCCCAAGCTAAACCAGGGGATGTGTAATAATGAGCTGGATCTAACTTGTAATGTTTTAGACAAGTTTTTCTAAAGTTTTCAAATACGTCTGCCAAAAGTAGAACATCAGTCTTTAGGTAAAGATCATGATAATCTCTTAATGATTTACATTTAAAAGTATCCCATACATTACTTGCGTGTTGGTAATCATCATCACTTATTTCTTCGTCGTTTAGTTTTGAATAAAATTCTTCTTTTGGTGGTAATTGTGTTTCGGATAGTTTTTCAAGTGATGAAACATAATCATAAGGATAAACTCCCTTACGAGTAAGTAGATCTACATTTTTCTTAAATTCTCGTTTTGTATTATAAAAATCATCTGGTTGTAAATTTGAAACAAGATTAGCAAGTGATGTTTGAAGAAACTTAAATGAATCTATAAAACGAATTTCAAAATACAATGAAACCATTTCATCGTTTTTTTTAGACCTATACTCATCAACTTTAATCTTTTTAGAAAAGGATATGTATTTTTCTTCCGTTGAAGGAATGCAATTTAACTCACCTGGTAAAGTTGCGAGTTGTTTTATAAACAAATGAGCGTCATACCCTTGAAGATTATGAAATATAACTGGTAAAACTAAAGGTTTCCTACACTTAAGATTACAACTGTTATGAGCAGCACCACGATACTGACCTGTAAAATGACAATGATCTCTAACTTTGTCTTCAAATAAATCTTTGTTACATATGTGACAAATCATTGCTTTATCAAATGATTTTTGTTCGTCTTTTGTTAGTATAAGAGGTTTTGGTCTACGATAAAAATCATTATAAATACTTTGTGTTGCTTCTGTTAGTTTTTCTACGAATATTTTTGGTATATTTTCGTCTTCTTCTTTTTTAGTATATGTAATTGGTTTTATTCTTTTATCAACCACTCCTTTAATAAAAATACAAAATCCTGATGGTTCGTGTTTTTGGTAATTATAATTATAAGAATCTTTTGGATTAGGACAACAAGTATTCATTGGTTTGGTAAAACATTCAAAATCCGCATAAGCTACAAAAGGAATAGGTATTTGTTTGTTATGATTTTTGAAATGTAAAATCGATCCGGTTTTTGGCATTTTCACAGAAACTGTCTCGTTATTTGAACAATATAAAATATGTTTTTGTAATAATTCTTCTTTTGTAAAATGAGTAAAACATCTCTTACAAATATGAATTGGCTCATTTGTTCTATAAGTGATTTGTGACCGAAAAAGACGAGAAAAGTTTTTAATCAGAGAATAATGACATTTCCCATTCTCTTCATAAAGAAATAAATCTATTGATTTTTGAGGGTCACGTAACGCCATCCGGAGGGGATAAAACTTTTTGTCGTGAGTAACTGAAAATACATTTATACCTGGTAAATCTGGATTAAGAGTTTCAAATTTGGTAATGTCTCTGATTTTAACTGGAAAAGTAAATCCCTTAGGAATATTAAGCTCATGCTCATATTGTTTTAAATCTGTCAAACGACAATCATTCTTTTCTCTTGGATGGAGATATCGAAGTACAGACCATAAAAAACATTTAGAATCTTTATTTCGAATACTAACAATTGCTTTTTTTCTCATAATCCAATCTGGAAGAGGAATATAAGAAGAACCTTTCATTGGTCTAAAATTAACAGTATGAATTTCTAAATGTATGACTTCTTTAAAATACCACCCACTACCATTTAGTTCATATATACTAATCTTTTCAATGATTTCACTGATAACTTCATTAAGTAATTTTTTTACATCGGTTGATTTAAGATTAATATAAGTATTTGAATGAAAATATGCTTTATCCTGAACTTCAATTACTAATTTATCGTTAGTTTCCTTTTTTTCCATCATACAAACCAGAACAAACTTCACTTTGATATTTCGATTATTTCTAAGAAAATCTTTAATAATAGGTGATTTATTTTTAAAGAACAGTAAAGGAGTAACATTAGATTCTCCATTGATTATATGTTTTTTAGCAAATTCATCTAAAGCTGATTTTTCTTTTACAAGTCCTTGATTATGCTCCTTAATAGCTCTCTCAAGAGCTTTACGAAAATAAGGAGGGGTATCTTTTGGTATTTCTTTGTTTTTTATACATTCCTGAAAATAATCATCAAATGATTTTATCTTTTTATTTTTAGTGGGGTTTTTCTTTTTTGATTTCCATTCTTTTTTTATATCAACACCTTTTTTTATTTTTTCATTGAGTTTATCTACTTTTCTAATATGACGAATTATTTTTTCTTTTTCACTTAATTCTTTATAATTATCCTTAATTACTTGTTTCTTCTTGTTTAATATTTGTTTTAATTCATCCAAAGATAAACTCTTATACTCTTTATCACTTATAAAAGAATTAGAACTGTTAACTGATTTTTGAGTCATATCTCCTTATAATCTTATTATATTAATTTCTTTAAATCATTTTATTTTTCCACTTCAACCTTAGTAAAAGAGGTTTTACCAGAAATTAGTTGATAACGGTACTTAATCAGCTAATGACGTATTTAATCAGAAAAAAAAGTCAATGATAGAAAATAACCAGAAAAAAGTCTATGACGTAAGACAGAATTTAATTGAACAATGACAGAAGATAAACTCAGAAATTTTTTGAAAAAAGTACAAAAATTTCTTTGTCTAAATTCCGTCATTGAAATTTGGGGTCGAATGAGGGAAATAATTGAAAAATGACAGGGGAAAAGTACCAAGTGAGTGAGTAACATGGCATCATTATATAACTACTACCATTAGAAATCGCACTGACTCCGGTCCTTCGCACATTAAGGTGATGTTACACAGGACGATTCGCTACGACGAGTTTTAGCGTAACACAGCGTTGCAATGTTGGAACAATGGTTTACCTATTCGAAACAATGTCGCAACAATGTTGCAACACTGTGTTGCGCTAAAAATCGTCGTTGCGAATTGTCTCGAGTAACATCACCCTTACTTACCAGGCAACATGCCATAGATATAGCTTGTCCTCCTCACGTCCAAATACACAGAGATTGTGTTTGGAGATCGAAGGTCTTGTACTCTCAGTAGTATAATAGCATTGCTAAGCAGAGTGAACCCCAGCTGTAGATCTTTAACCGCTGTAACCTTAATAGGACCAAACTTTGGTACTTCTACCAGTCCATTTGGCAACCGCTGGCTGGGAGAGTCAGACTGGCGCAGCTCGCGGCTGACGATGACACCTCGAAAGCTGATCTGCATGCTGGAAGAACGACTGGGATGAGAAATATAAAGGAGATACATGAAAATTTGGCGTTTGACTGCACTTATTATAAACATTTTGGAAAATGGAGCTGAACCGTGTAGTCTAATCCTAGATATACATGACATAATACAAACTAATCACTGCCAATATATAAGGCTTTTAATTTTCAGGCTATCGCAAAAAACCATCCCAAACGAGTTTGTGTAAACCTTAAACTTAAAGTTTTCCAGCTTTTTAGAATTTTGGCGGGGCTGGGGCCCGTTTCTCGAAAGTCCCGGTAACTTTTCGGGCCCGAAATCAAATATTCAAACCCAAATATAAAGAATAAGAGCGCGGGTCCTGGCTAGCAAACTACTCCATTTTGTTTCATTAACTCATAGTTTTATCATGTTAGATGGAAAACTATTGAAACCTCGATCTTCAATGTAAACGGAGACAGCTTACTGGGCACGTTAATTATCGGGACTTGCGAGAAACGGGCCCCTGGACCAAAATGCAAAATGCTGGACACCGCCACAAATTTCGTGAACAACTATTAGCACAGTCGTTAGTGCACATCCTTAAGTGCGGGAGGTTCCGAGTTCAATTCCGAGGTATAACGACCTCAAATCCTTGTTTTGATTTCTTTCCTTTTTGTGCAGCCTTTAAGTAGCTTTAAATACCCGTAAAACAGGGCACTGGTGGAAAGGGGGAGGGGGGGGGGGGGGGTAATGAGCGCACTGGACCTTTAGCTATGTTTTGAATCAATAAAGTCAGTGGACAACAAAATACCATCTAACTAACTTTAAATTACACTAGGAAACAGGGCAGCTGTACTAACGCACAAATGCCATGTCAGAATCAAGTTAAATAATATGATCGTCCAGCTGAATGTATTTCTGAACAAGGCGGTTGATGACAGCAACCGACGTTCGAAGTCATCTTCACAGATTGCACTGTAATCAACAGCCTTGCTGATGACGTACAGTTACTCGAATGCTCATACACCACTCGTCAAATTCAGTTTCATACCTTTGTTGCATAGAATTCTCACTTTCTTCTTGTTGTCCCGCAGTATCACTAAGAATGGAGTCTACAGTACATAATTGATCATTTCTTAAAAAATCCTCTTTCAGATCATCCAGCACTTTTCCAATTTCCTTACTGTTTCTCGTATCCGTTGATAAGGCAACTAGCCTACAGCTTTCACACCAGCAAATTCTTTCTAATTCCATATTGGAACTGACGCTAATTAATGGCTCCAAATTACCATTTCTAAAGATCCAGGAACTTTCCTCCTCCGGGACCTTTTCCGTGATGACGTAAAAACAACCCGGGTGAAGAAACCGGGACCAACACAAGCTTTTCTTCACAAGTTTTAGGGCGGAGTTTTTTCTTTGGAGCTGAAATTCTGAGAGAGTAAAACAGCTACTTGGACAGGAGTCACCCCGTTCTGAGGTAGTGCTCTTACTTCCCGCGGTCACATTTTCAACGTCACTTTTTTGAACAGCAACAATTTTAATTTCTACACCACAAGGGTAGGAGACTTCCTCTTTAAGTTTTCGGAGTATGGGAAGCTCACAGTTTCTTACCATAAATAATATCTTGCACATAAATTCACGACCCTTCGCGTCTGTAACATTCTTAAGACCTTGATCCACGCTTTCATCTGTTTCCTTCTTCCTTCCAGAACCTCCCTTCTCCCGCTGGTTACACGTGTCTTTAGAAATCAAAACTTTTGCATTTTCAAATGAGAATTGGAGATATGTGCGGCCTCCACCTTCAGATAAACTCGCTTGACTGAGATCACTTGACCTAAATTTCTCTGTGATCAATTCAAACTTGCTGATTTGAATCATGGCGTTAGAATGCCATGTCTGTACATAAGGGCAGTTTGTCTTGCAGCAATTTCTGACACAGTCGTGGTCCGCGGATTGTTGGTCAACAGGGATAACAATACAACTGACTTCTCCAGTTTGATCAACGAGTCGTATTCCACCAGTTATTGAAGAGCTTCGTAACAAACCCGCAAGAAGCTGTGTATAGAAATAAACACACAGATATAAAAATAAATAAGTAAATAAATCACCTTACTAGATGATAGCACAAAGAGAAACATTAGTACATGCATGTGTAATACCCTCTCGTATTCTTCCAGTTATGTCTGGCATCAATGTTTGCTCTACACTATACTAACACAACTGGCATGAATACAACAAGAAACAGTAGGTTTGCATTTTCGTTGTAATTCTTGGCTCTCTACTGTCTATAATTACCTTCGAAACCTTCCTCTCTACAAACCAAGCAGCTCCATTTCTTTCTGATCTTTTTATAATGATCTTAAGCTTAGAAGACAATTTAGGAGTTGCTATTATTCTTTGCGTGGAAGAAATCCTAGTACTTGTAGTCGTGGCTGTTTTTCTTCTTCTTCTTTTTTTCTTTTTACCCGAGACAAGATCAAGGAAACAAAGCATATTTGTAAACCTACCACTGGATGGTTGAAACAATCTTGAGTCAGAATCTTGTACATCCATTCTTCTTTTTCCTGTGTAGCAGTTATGCGTTTTGATTGCCCGTTCAGCCAGGGTTCCTCCGCCCATTTTTGATTCACTGCAGCAAGAAACTCCTTCACAGTTGGAAGCCAAGGAAATTGCAGTTCACTAATTCTATTTGGGTGGCATTCATGAGGTATCTCAAAAAATTCATCATAGATGTTTCTTGGTAGAGCTCTGTTCGAAACTGAGCCATTTCTGATGAAGGACAGTAGTTGTTCCAAAACACTTTCCTTGTGCCGTGCGTCTCTGATTTCCTTCCTGTCAAAACAAATCAATTTCACTCTTACAATACTAGAAATTACCAGAATTTCCGTCTACCTTATTGTTGAACAATCACTAAGACGTTTTCGTGTTTTTTCAAGGACCCAAGTTTTTCAATTCACCTGACAACGAAGCCACCATACTAAGGGTTAAATTTTAAAATGAGTTAATATGAAAACCGATCTTAATTTTTTTCCAACTCAGACTTTACGCCATCTTTTGCTTGACCTGATGTAAGCCCGTAGTTCGAGGCGGGCTAATATCGCATAACATTCCTATAGTTTCTCTTAGATCAGTTAGATCTCCTCACCACTTCCCTTTTTCGTGTGGCAAATATACAAATAATAAAACGTCTTAATTCTAATGAAAGAATCTGGGACGAGATTGAGTAAAGTATATAAACATCTTTACCGGTTCTGTCTGGCAGAGTAAGCAACCAACTGACTTGTCCTGTGTGAAGAAGAAAGGATAATGTTCATCTAACCGTAATAATTTTCATCTAACCTTGTTCCCTCCATCATTAAGTGATGTACAGTTAATAGTTAACTATAGAGGACCTCTTGTCTCAACGCATCAGCTGAGCAACAAAATTTTGCTCATAACGAAGTCGAAGCGGCTATCTCTATAAAATGCTATTCTGGACAATGCCAGATAATGCGCCGAAACATCAAATATATTTTTACATTTATTTTTGCTTGTAATGCTTTAAAAACCGCTTCAGTTCACTGTTAATTTTTGCTTGTTTGTTTGTTTGTTTTTTCAATTTGAAGTTCCTATGGGTGAACGATCATATGAAGCCATTTTGTCTCGTCATGGTATGTAGGATCCGCGGATCACACCAAGTGACCATTTTGCGACGAATGGTTTTAAGTTGCGTATGACTGGGTCAGATTCCTAGTCTCTTTGACCTTTCGACTATCAATTAATTAGCCACTCTATACCTTAGCATCTTCACTGCTGGGCAAGCAAATCAGTGCTACGGCATTTTTCAATTGAGAATCCCCGGTGAATTTTATACCGAATTAATCATTTGCACAATGAAATGCCTCCAGTGACGTCGTCGTTGCTTAAGCTCTCTAGTGACCCGCGCGAAAGACGTGCCGGCCTACAGTACGAACAGACCCGAAACATCTCCGCCGCACTCGATCGCCGCACGCGAGAAAAAACCTCTAAGTATCTAGGGTATGTTGCAGCGTGTTAAACGTATTACCTGTAAGAGGGCGAAAACTTCTCAATAACTTTATCACACATCTCCAGTAAGTCTACGTAATCAGCTAGAGTGAGGTTCTGCCCTAACAGCGCCAAGGGACTTTCACAAGGGCTGAAAGGCTGGATGAAGGGAAAAAAAGGTCACTTCTAAAATTAGCCAATTCAAGACGAAACGGAAACTTATACTGTCACCTTTTCTTCCACTAAAAAATCCCGTCAGGGATCTCTTCTTCTAACTTTAAAGTTAAGAAAAAATCTAACCTACTAGTCAAAAAGCGAAACTAACATGTGACCAAGAAGAAGCCTATAGCAGGCGCAGGAAAATCGGGCGTTACCTATGCTGGAACCACTTTTTAATAATTTCTACACATTTAATATATGGAAAATCTAAAGCAAGCGACTTGCGAAATTTAAGCACGGGTATGGCCCGCAAAACTTGTTAGTAGAATCCTTTGCTGTGTAGCTCTTTTTCAGAATAGCCGTTTTACGGAAATTATTGAACATTAGATTCTTATACAAACACTGTAATATCTCACACGATTGCCTACCCAACAAGATGGCTTCCAAAACCGTGATAAGGTTTATTTATCTGATCACTGTGCATTATTTTAGCAAAAATAACTATTTCAATAGTACCTTCCAAGGTGATGCAAGGGATGAAAACTTGATAATCTGCACTGTACTTTGTGTGCAGCAAGACAATCCAAGAACTTTCTAAAACAATAAGAAAAATAAAAGTTTTTGACGGACTTACTTTATATTTGCTAACTGTGATTAACCACCCACGCTTACTCAAAGAGGAGGAGATCTCTGTCACGCAATTAAAGGTATTTCTTCCGACAAATCGAGACAACAGTGAATGGAACAAGAGAAGCATAGGAGAAAATATCCCGAGTCTTAGCAGAACAGCCACTCCAAAACCACAAGAAAGGCTAGTTTTTTGTAGGCTTACCCCCAATAATATGTTGCTGTTCCCATTAAGGAACACAATTTTTTGTCTAGGGGAAAAACTCAAGAAGAAGATCTTCGATAAGTTAATTTATACTTTAAGCTTCGTTCCAGCACTTTCAACGTCAACAAAGCCCAAGTATACGCCACGAAAGCGTCTAGTTACTTCGTTTTAAGTAACGACATTCCACCAATAGTGTCATATCAAAGCAAAAGCACCACTAACCTTTCCTTTCCTACACAAATGAACATTGTGAACAGTAACATGAGCACCAACACGCAAGCCACGACCCAGATTTACACAGGGCTGGTGATTAATGTACAGTCTGCGAAAGGAATTACATTACAAAAAATATATTTGAGATAGTCAAGTCAAAACACTAAGATTTCATACAATGTATGGGAATTTTTTGCTGTATACGCTGTACGATCTGAGTTTTAGTAATTTTGACTCTAAGATAAAATCAATAAAAACGCAACATAAACAACATAGCCCACAGTAAAATACATTACCTGGCATTTCGATTTCCCACTACGCCACTGCCAAGCGGCAGTGCACTGCTTAAAATTCCTGAAGAATCTTAAAACATCGCAAAACAGCAAATCTTGCCGTTCTCCACAAAAGCACACTGTTATATTACATTTAAACTTATTACACACCTTATTTTTTCGTCCAGTTCATAAACTCCAGCTTCAGGTTTGAGACATTTCGTTATCACACCCTGTAAGTATACAACACGTAGTCAAGGAGTAGATGTACGCTTTTAATATGCATTATAATAAAGTTTAGATATAACGCGCACTTTGATTAATTGAAAAAGCGTACTTTGTGAGAGTATAAAACACGGAGCTAAAGCTGTCACGCCACGTTTTGAAAATTAGAAAGTAATGCGTGTAGAATTTAACGGATTCTTTATCACCAAACAAATAAAGACGCCTTGACTGTGCTCTGTTCTGTTGTAAGGCTTTTATAAAGTGGCTACAGCAGTCAAGAAGTAGGGAGAAACACTCGACTACATCTCGTGTTCCCCCTATACTTATTTTTTGCTCTAACCACTTCCTGCGTGATTTAGAACAGAACAGAGCACAGTCAAAGCTTCTTTATTTGTTATTTATTATTCCGCTCAGAGAATAATAATTACCTAGATATTGTTTACCGACCTACCGTGTAAGACATGTTAACTGGGGGCTTTGGTTTTGCTGCTGCAACATCTCTGTATAATGGTTCCTGAGCAGTAACACTTCTTGATGTTGTAGCTAACTTTTGCCTACTTTTTATCGGACTCATATCCTCTCCTTGCTTGTCAATTTTCAGGCGCTTGGGTTCTGTCTGAGAAAAGAAAGTACCGGTAATAGTTTCAACAGAAGATTAAACTGATGGAGTACATAACTGTAAAACTATAAAAAGGATCTGGCAGATTTACAGGGAAGGTTATAGTCCGTTAGGTTCCTGGCCTCAGCAGGTAGGTGGTTGAAAACTGAGGCAGCCGAGTACTGAAAACTGTTGCTTTCATTAGTCAGTGATTAGTAGGGCAAGGGACTGGCAAAATGTGTTCGCTATATCGTGGTTCTTTTTCATACATCTTACTATGACTGGGGTAAAGAAAATCGTTCTTTATACCGAGGACTTCGTTATATCGAGGTTCTTTATATCGAGTTTCCACTGTAGTTGGGGCTCCTGAGGATCTTAAGTTAAAGGAGTCAACTTTGTGTAAGATTCAAATAATCTGGAAAGTTAGTAAGTGTCATATAGAGTTTCAGAAGTCAATTTCAACATTGCCATTTTTCTACTGTGGACTACATTTAACCAATTCAACGTTCGAAGATCAGCCTCCTTGGCATATTTCTTTAGAACAAAACTAGCCCACGCATTCTGGAGCCGTTGGAAGCGTTTTTGTTGATAAGGTGGTAATGGATAAAAAACAATACAGCCGACTATCTCTTAACCGACACCTACAGTTGGCCCCTGCCTTTCTCACTCCCTTTATTTTACTCTCTATAAGACAGACATCTCTCCATAACTGCCCCTTTTTAAAAACTACTTAAAGATACAGTCTCAGTCAAAACTGTTGGGACACTTTACTGTCTCCTGGCCCTCCAATATTGGTGCACAAGAATTGGTGTGTTAAGTGCGATAAACAACATTTGGAGGGAGAGGAAACGGGCAAGAAGGAAAAAAAACAGCGTTCAGTGGAAGCGCCCCAGCTATGTTTGTCTGAGACTGTAGTTAAGCAACACAGAAAGCAGAGAAGTCAACACAAGGATGTAGTGGCACCTGGAATCGAACTTGGGACCTCTCGCACCGAAGGCCACGTATTAATCATCGTCGTTCCTAATGGTAAGCAAAATCTTTCCCATTCTCTAATTCATGTTACGATTCCCGGCCGCATCTTCATAGATTTGTAGTAAGGAAGCGGGAAAGGGGGAACCCCGTTCAAGGCCTCCTATGCAGGCTACTCCCCCCTTCCCAATGCCCACCTAGCGACCCCCTCTTCTTGTGGATAATGGAAAATGGTATAAAGGATTAAGGCCCCAAATTTCACATTTTCAGAGATTGGCCTCTCTAGATTTAGAGACCCCAATGAAATAACAGCTCTCACCTTATCCTCTTCATCACTTTGAAGACGCTTGATACTTCTTGACGATCTTACAGTTATTCCTGGCTGATATTTTTGAAACTCTGAATGCCGAGTTGAGGCCAGAATTCGTCGTTCATTTCTTGTTCCCTTGGTGGTAAAAAATAAATCATCATAGAAAATGATGCAGTCAGAGAGCAAAAGAAAAGTCACTCAAAGCCAAGACTTAAACATGATTTCAAATATCACACCTTGTTCATAGTGGTTTCTCTTAGGTTTCTGAACACATATGCCTCGCCAACTTGCAGGAAATTGTGCCAGAACATAAATTGGTCCCCCTGAAGAAAACAGAAGCACTTTCAGCTGGCCTTGGCCCCTTTTTCAGCTCTTCTACATACTACGCATGTAATAAATGGTTCAACAAACAAGAACAGTCAGTGTAAAAGTCAACAAAGGGCTCTATCCATTTGTCAGAACTGGCCAGCCGAACCATTGCCGGACCAGTCAGTAAACAAATGAAATCAGCTTTTTCAAAAGGGTTTTTGCTGAAAAACCATCTACTTTGTGCATACTATTATTTTCGGATTTGACCGATCTGACTGGATAGTTTTGAAAAAAGTAGGAATCGCATTACAATGAGAATGGTCTGGCCAGTCAGTTCTTACAAATTCAAAGCACCTTAAGACTTTACCTTTTACTTTACGTATATACATGTAATCTACACTAGAAGCTTGCCCTCGCATTTGGAAAAAACTCAGTTACAGCGTGCAAAGAAAGTAGTGTCCGATAGCCCGGGGCTCGTGGATTTTGCTATCGGGCTAGTGGATTTTGTTTTTAACTTGCCCGACAGGCAAGTGATGTTTTTTGAGCAATTCGAATAAAGGAAGAACTGTGAAATCAATTCTGCTAGTCAAAAAGCTTTTAGGGCTAGTTGAAATGATGTTTGGGCTAGTAAATGCTAGCTTCAGCTTGCCCGAATGGCAAGCTGTAAAAATGATTTTCTTTGCACCCTGAGTTATTCCTTTAAATGCCAGATATTGTGAATTTTCATTGACTACAACAAGCTTGTCAAGGCACGTACCATCTGTTAGGCTTAGTTATCTAGAAGAAGAAATAAAAATAAACTTTCCACCCTTTCCTTGTCAATTATATCAGGCCCTTACCTACCTGGACTACGACTGAGGTTGTAAGATTTGTCTCAATACAGGAAAGTTTAACCAAGAAGAACGGCTTTCCAATACTCATGCTGTGGTGAAAAATAAATAAACAAAAATAAGACTTTGGTAGATTTTGCATGGGATTCAAGACAATCTAAAGCAGAGTCAAAATGACAAATTCACTTTAAAAAAATAATAATTAAAAATATGATTCGAATGCCTTAAAGGTACAATCACAGTTGAGTCAATTACATACCTGTGGACTGGGCTTAGTGCAAAGATATTGCCACAGATGTTTAGATTGACAGCTGAGCTGTACACAAGAAAAAGGCATCACATGAAGGTCAATTACCAAAAAAATAATGATCTAATAGATACCCTCCCAAATACATGTAAATGCTTCTTGTCAAATAAATGCACCCTCAAAGATGTTAATTTTTTAATTAGATGATCTCTAATTAGGCCTGCCGTCTAACAGACTCCCCCCACCACAGCAAATAAATACTAGGAATTAGCAAAAAGTACTAAAATAATTAGAGTTTGCACATTCCATTTTGTTCAATGTCAAGTTCAAAGTAGGGATAGATTAACAATGACAACAAAATGACCCATAAGGGCAACCCTGATTGACCTCTCCACAATATTATTTTAGGACAGTCTTGGTAGACACTAGGGAGCATATTCTAATAAGCAACTTAGGCATTTTTCAACTGCGCATGTCACCTGGAAGTGGGGCCTTTTCCCTGGCTTTTAATTTTCCTGCAATGCACTACCAAATTTGTATAATCGGTAAATGTCTTTACTCTTTTAAAAGAGATGATTCTTGCCTGAAAATTTGGACAAAACCACAGTCCAAGAATGCAAAAATCCACTTCCAGTTAACATGCATAGTTCAAAAAACAACTTTACTTACGCTCTCAACTATCTATAAAGGATATAAAGAGGGAGAATTTGATAAAACAAAGACACCCAACTTGTATCAAGAAAGTTAAAATGTCACCCGTGTGAAAAGGCATGGGACAAAAAAAAACATGAAAACAGTCTTTTGAATCCTTGTGATAGGACTTGAACTGAGACAACATTTCTGCACTTTCAACACTGCACTTAAAAGGGATTTGAGGCAATCTTACATGACACACATCTTGCCTACTGAGAACCATCAGCTGTAGGGAAGTCATTGGGTAATATTATTGTCATCCAGCTTAAAAATTTTCCTTTTTAAATCTGTGAAGCTACAATGACCAAGAGGTCTGTCTATTAAACACAATGTCAGCAGCTCACATCCTTTCCCAGAAAGATACATGCAACTATTATCATGGTGAGCTTTAATTATTTAAGCATTTCTAAGTAAGTTTTTTAAAAAAATAACAATGTTCTTAAGGTTTTTTCACCTTAAAACATCTGCTTATTGTGAGCGAAAATGTTAAAACGCAGACTTACCTTCTTTCTTCTTGGATCTGCTCAATGGTCAAGAACTCAACAGCTTTGTTATCATGTGCTGTTCTTGTAGTGGCCTTGACTGGAATACATTTCCCAGTGATCTCAATGTAACCAGTTTGTACATCTTTCACATGTACTAACCTCTCTAAATTAAATGACATGGCGTTAGGCCTCTCAATCCGAAGAACGGCTATGCAGCCATTACCCAACAGGAGAAAAAAATCCTAATTTTCCTATTATTTTTTTTTCATTTTTGGAGTGGAAAAAAGGGGAGGTAAGAGGATGTCTACTTACGTACAGTAACTTCAAACTTACTAACCAGATAACAATAATGATAAATTAAACTGAGGAAGCTGAGACAATCAAACCTTACTTCATTGCAGCACAATTTTGTTTTGAGAAAAGTAATATTGTTGACACAGATTAATTTTAATATGACCCAATCTAATTGAAAAATGCCTACACTCTATGTAGAAGGTAACACAAAGATTCCCACCACTTCTCATAATGAAAATCAAAAAGTACAAGTCATTGAAAAAGATTTACCAGAATTAGCACTACATTTGTTGGTGAGTTTCACTGATGGTAAACAAGACTGAGGAACATAATTCCATTCAGAAATCACAACTAGCTTATCAAGGCACCATCTGTCAGGGTTGGTTATCTAGAAAAAAAAATAAAAGGACAAACAAAAGAGTTCACTCAGTTATTTTCATGAAAAAAAAAATCTTAAAAAAATCCCATATAAATCCAGAACTGTATTTTCAGAATAGACTAATGTATAATTAGTGACTTGTTTACCCAGACTAGCCCCATAAGCAAAACCAGGGTTTGTGCTCAAAGTTCATTATGTAAAATTAACGTACAAAACAAGAAGAAGTGGGTAGAATGGATGTTTTCTGAAACAAAAAGTCAATGATGTACACTTACATTTTCGTTATCAACAATAATAGATATTTACCTCACAAACAACTGCAGTGTAGTTATCCTCAATGTACGAAGCACCTGATGTTGCAGGGGGTTTTGCTGATTTGGGGTGAATAGTTAAGTATCCAAGAAGAATAGATGGTATCCTTGAAATAGACCTGTACCCTGAAACTTAAAAAATGATTTATTTTGTGTCCTTAAATAACTACACGTGTATCTATTGGACAAGTTATAACAAAAATAATCACTCCATCTGCTGGACAGCAAAATTGAAATAAAATGTGGTCAGATATCTGCCGAGTTAAGTGCGTTAACCCTGGGTCCAACCTTAGAGTGTCTACAACCATTGTTTGCACTCATAATACATGTATTCATTAAAACTCATAGCTGAGCAGGTTTGATACTTGGAAAGACAATTACATGAACTGCACAAAAACTCAAAAGAAGATCAATTTAACCAGTTGGTCATTAAACCAGAAAAAGTTTTTAAAACCATGGCCTCTGGCATTCTGACTGGCAGGAAAACTTTTCTCAAGCTGTTTAGTTTTCCCATTACCTCCCAGGAAATGAAACCCAAAGCAGTCAAAATGTTTGTTTCAAAGTTCATTTGCAGGGTTTTTTTTTTCTACCCCACAAAAATATTTGTTACAAAAATTGATTTACAGTTGAGCCTCCATTAAGCAGGCACCCTCCATCAAAGTCCAGAATATTCAGCGGCCACCTCTAATAAGCGACCGTGGCCATCTTTTTGCCGTCCCAATGACAGTTTCCCCATTGTTGTCATGAGGCCATCACGCACTTGATTGATTAAGTTTAGCTTTAGTTTAAGAATACAGTTGACTCTCTCTTCACGGACACCTCTATAAGACGGACTCCTCCCTAAAATGGACACCTGGAGCTGGTCCCTGCCTTTCTTTACTCCCTTTATTTGACTCTCTATAACACGGACATCTCTCTAAGATGGACACTTACTACCAGATCAGACAATTAATTTTCCTCTGACTTTATAATAAGCAGTGTGTAAAAAAAGTCATGCCTGATAGCCTGGGGCTAGTGGATTTTAAAATTGGGCAAGTGAATCTTGTCCTTAACTTGCCCGAGAGCAAGTGAAGTTTTTGGGGAAGTTGAAATTTCAGAAGAACTGTAATCAATGCTGCTCAAAAAAATTTTTTTGGGCTACTTAAAAGACTCTTGGGCTAGTACATACTACAACAACTTGCTGGAAGGGCAAGCCATAAAACCAACCTTCTATGCACCCTGATTAAGTCAACCTAAAAATAAAATCTTGTAACATCATCAAGACAGCATTCTGAAGTGTCATGTAGCTATTGTTTTCAGACTCTAATTCAGTAGTTACAAAGCTACACGGTAGTTTGAAAGAAATTAGGAACTTAAAGCAAAGCGTTACAGGAAGCTCTCCTACACCAACTGGAAGTAAAAAAGCCCAAAAACACCTATCATAGATTGTTTCCCACTTTTTCAAGAAAGTATTTGACGTTTCTGGTTTTCCTCCCTGTGTTTTACTAACAGCGAAAGCAAATGAGCGAGAAACCTTGTAATCACTATTTGGGTGCCACTTCCTTGAAGTGAAAATTTAATGGCAATGGTGGTATCTCTTGGACGTACATGTTCTCTCCCCAGGACTCCATATCCACAACTGCTGTAGTAGAGGTCATTGTAGCAATTTGCTTAAAGTCCCTATTGACTCTTGAATGTTACAAACTTACACGGGAAACCAGACGTTTCAATACCAAGTTGTTTCCGTACAAATTGCACAAAAATTTTGTTCACTTCAAGTATAGTTTGCCAGTGAACAAGAAAAACATCTTGGGTGAATATCTTCGCTCTTTAAGCCAAGTACGCGGAACTATTTACACCTCGAATGAATAAACTTGTATCGAAACGACTGGTAACCCTTGCATGTGACTCCAACCACGATTTACCTGAAATGTTACATGTATCTGCTTTTGCTGCATTGGAAACGAGGAAACCACTAACTATATCCTTGTCCTTCTTCATCAAGGTATCCAGTGAAAAGACTTGGTGATTTAAGAGCCAAGGAGAAAAGGCTTCCTTTTCATCATGTTCATTTTGATGCTGATTAATTTTCTGCAGTGCAAAGAAGCAAACTTCGGCAAACTCAGCATCACTTTCATTTTGACGGATACATTTTTCCACGTCATAATAAAATGACCTCAGCCATGACTTTTCCTGCAACGCACAACATTTCAGTGATAGAACCTTTGATCTTTAAGCTTATTTTGCACGTTAAGCACATGCACAATTCAAACCCAAACCTAGAATCAAGCCTATTTATCGTGGAAACCGCTATCTACAAATACCTACATTTCGCTCCAGCCCAAGGCAGTACTCTTCTTTGCAACGTCTTAAGAACTCGTCCATTTAAGTACATTGTCTACATTCTCTGCGATACGATAATTGGAAGGTACTCGTTGAAAAAAATGAAGCGAACGCAACGAGTCCCCAAGAAAGGCGCCATTTTTGTTGTTGTTCATGGTAGATACGTCATACATGATTCCTATAGTGTACGATACGAACAGCCGCTGGTCAAGTTAAACAGACTGGCTCGTCAAGCAACTGGTCGGGGTGGGGTAAGGGACCGGTCATTATTTATCACCTGGGGGGGGGGGGGGGGTCGGAGGATTTTGGGGGGGATCACTTGATTTTTAGGAGAACAGAGGGGGGGATCAGTCGTAACTGAGAGCCCAAAAGGGGGGGATCACTGAAAATTTTGGAAGGATTCAGAGGGGGGACCACTCAAATCTGCTTGAACAATGCCAGTTTGAAAGCATACCACATAAATGTGCCCATTCTGCTGGGAGATGATAGCATTTGCAATCTCAATTTGTTTTAACACAACTTTATTTAAAAAACGGAAGTCTGTCACACTGGCGAATGTGTGCATTTCAATTTATATCGAGAAAGCTTTGTTTTAACGCTTTTATATTTTTCCTTTTATAACGTGCTCATGACTTAGCTAATATTCATCTTTAAATATGACAGGTGAATTCTAAATTGTGAACTATATAAACCGTCTGATAACTGAAACATTGTAAAAAGCGTGTTTGTTTGTTTTTTCTGAGTTAAATACGTACCGAAATGCTTCAGAAAACAGTAAGGCCGAAATACCCGGTGCGGCATATCTTAGTAAAATAGAGAGTTTTATTGAGGACCACTACGTCCGAGGAGAGCTCTTTTTTGAATTTTGTCGGGATGCCTGCAATAAGCAAAGCGATGCAAGCTCCACACTCTGTTCCTGGTGTACCAACAACAGATGGGTGGGACCAGTAACAGAAAGAATCCCTCAGCCTGTGCCAGACAAGCAAAATCCCGGGCACTTTATGGATGTGTACGAAACGCCGACAACAGGTCGTGCTCCAGACGATTATCAACCGAGGAAATGTCTGAAGGACTTGTACGAACAAAACGCCATCTCTGCGGGCAATCCAAATACCATCGCTGCTTTCTGTGCAACCTATAGTGTCGAGGAAAAGCATGTCATTGAATACCTAGGCCATCTAAATGATATCAACATCAGGAAGGATATTAGAACAAGAGAGGCTAAGGAGAAAAAAAGGTTAGAAGAGGAACTAACATACAAGGACTACCAGTGGGGCATACTTATTGAGAATGGCAAAGTTGAAAAGCTGAAGGTGAGACAGCTCGACCTGTACCTTAAGGAACATGGCCTGACCACTGTTGGTATAAAGCTGGACAAGATAAAGGCAATTCACTACCATTACTATCGACAGAGAAGTCCAGGCAACGGGAATGAGTTGTCCAGCAGTGAGGAAGAGAGTGAAGAATCAGATACGGAGTTAGATGATGACGAGGATAGCGAAGATGATCTTGTCATTGCTGATCTCGATGAACAGTCAACTGTTCGTATGCCAGTTTTAACTTTTGTACCAGATGACCAAATAGCTGAAGTTACTGTACAAGCAAACACTGGATGAAAGAAAAAAAAGGAAAACAAAAAGAAAACAAACAAAAAAACGAACAAAAAAAATTATAAAAATGTGAGCAAAGCTACAAAGGCTGATCTATTACACTATAGATGAAAATAAAAAAGGAGACAGGAACAGTGGCCGATCCTAGCCCTTCCAGATGGCCGAATTGTCGCTAAATATGACCTGCTGATAGGGACTTGGCGGACTGCTATTTGGCACTCTAAAAAAAGTAACTTTGCAGTTTTAAGCAAGATTGCTTGTATGTCAACTGAATTCAGATGTCTGGATCCAGACTAGAAAAAGACACGGATCAAGAGACACTTTTAAAAAAAGACTGCGCGATAACGGCTTTATTATGCTGTAAGTACATCATAGTTAGAAATACTACCTGTATATGAACGTTTAAAACACTAAATATACACGTCGAAAGGTGAATATGGGTACAAAGACATGGGGGGGGGGGGGGGGGGTCACGAAAGTTATATATAGTTATGAGGGGGAATCACTTCAATAAAATAACATTTAAAGGGGGGATCGGCTAAATTTCATCGTGTTTAGCCCAAAATCCTCCGACCCCCCCCAGGCGATAAATAATGACCGGTCCCTAAGGTGGGGTAAGGTAGAGAGGCGTTGAAGACCAAGTTGAATATTTGCGTTAAAACTGATGGAAAGGGGTAGGGTCACCTGTGATTGATTTGACAGCTTAAGAAAGACAGTTTGCTAGGGTCTCTCAACAACAGGTCAAAAAAATGGCAGCGACCGTTTTCAATAGGGACAATTGCTTCGGTGTCTAGAATATGACGACCTAGAAAACAAAGACCTACTCCCTTAAAACAATACGGTGGCCCAGAAGGGTCACACATGCAAATTAAAAATGTTGCTACAAATTAAAAATTGTACATGCAGACTAAAAATATTACCTGCAAATTAAATATAGTACATGCAAACTAAAAATTGTGTTGCAAATTGAAAATAGAAAACATATCGATGCAAATTAGAAATGAAAATTCCTGCGCGCGCAGTATTAGTGATGAGGACCTGGTCTGAGCGGTGCCACCTGGCCTTACAGCCATCGGCACATTTATGTTTTATGTTTGTAATATTTTTAGTTTGCATGCATGACCCTTCTGGGCCAACGTAAAACGACGACCTCTTTATGTAGCTGATTCAAAAAAGGTTGCTTTGTACATTGGGAATTGGGCATTGGGAAGCCCGCGTTTATCTTTGTTTGTCGACAGTTTTGTAAAATGTTTAGAGCTTGTAGTATTGGTTTACAGTCAACAACGCAAAGAAAGCAGTGAGACACACCTAACAACTCCGTGGTATGACCTTTAAGGTATGACCAATATCGTGGTTGTGCGCATGCGTTAAGGACATGGAATGACTGTGGATTTGTATGTAAGATGGCCTGCGAAAACATCCGTTTCTCCTCGCTCTTCGTCTCTGGGGACGTTTAAGGCGAAGAGCGAGGAGAAATGGATGTTTTCGCAGGCTATATGTAAGAATAAAAGCTAATAAATAAAACTATTTTGTTTGAAAGTTTCATGGCATAAGAGATTTTGCTGTTTGATAAATTTCTCGTCATTAATGATAATTGTTTTATTCATATACTGTATTGTGATTATTTTTTCACGTTAACTGATTGGGAAGCTTCAGTCTAAGATTTCGCTTACCAGGAAGTCATGGTTGGCCAGGGTTTTTGGGTATACAGAGTATTGGGGTATATCATTTCAGGAATACAGCCGATTTTTGTGCTTAAAATTGGGTAGAAAGTATTCCCTTACGACCAATTTTGGGTATAAAGTATACTGTGGTTTTCTTAATTTTGGTATTTTACACGAGTTTTAGTATAATTTTTGGTATATTGGAAGGTTTATTTCGGGTATTTTTGTATTCCACTACCCCCCTGGCCGACCCTGGGAAGTACGCTTTCCTCCGCCCCTCCCATTACTTCCCCACCCACCCCCCCCCCCCCAAAAAAGTGAGCTCCCCGGGACGAAAATTAGATACAGAGAAATGAATATAATAACAGCCGTATTCGGCATTTGCTTTTCACTTAGTTCGCGCTTGTAATCTTTCAGTGCAGCTAACTCACTAAACCGGAGAGCTTTGATTCCGGCAAGAAAACCATACCGAATAGGACTTCTTCTGTTCTTGTGACTTAGGCGCGATTTCTGGAGCGTAGCTGGGCCACAGCGATCTCTATAAAACTAGAGAGTCACAAATCGGATAGCAGTTCATCAGGCTATTCTCGATAGCTTTCTCAGTGGGCACGATAAGTTATCCAGTATAGTGTAAGCACAACCTTAAGATATTACAGATGTGCACGGCCGAGTTGTTCAAAGCTGGGTTAAGATAACCCAGGGTTAGTGTGAGATTTGAATTCAGATTTGAAAGCTTAAAAAGTATTTCAGTTTTAATTCTTTTTGTCTACAAGTTGATGATTGGGAGCTCTAAAAATAATAGAGGAAATTATCCGAGAAAATGCTTTTGAACACAAGAAAGAGAAACCCGATTCAAATTTAACCCCGGGTTAAGCGCTAGTCGACTTTCGAACAACTGGGCCGTGGAGTTGCTTTCAGTCTCACTATCATGACTGTGACTCGCCGTCTTGCTCGAAAAACAAACAGCACCATAAAAGCTGATAGAAGTAAAAATTGTTAGTTATGACACCATAGTTCCAGTTGGATTTCAAAAATTCCAGTGATATACTTTCTTCTTTCAAGGATGACAAATGACACGTTCAAAAGTAAAGTTCGTTGATCTTTGCAGTCGTGTGCAAAAAGTTAATTGGATGAGCACGCGCGCTTGGTGAAAGATCACCGCGCTTTTACTGCACTGGAAAATATTCTGAATTTAAAGATTTGCCTCGTCTCCTGGTGCTATCGGACGTCCTTTTTTTAGTAATCTTGACTATAATACCACAACTTGCGCAGCTACTGGAGGTAGGTAAGAACAAAAACTGAAAATTTCAACTTATTTGAAAAAACTGATATATTTAAAGGCGTAGGTTCGAGACTGAGACTGATTTAAACATGATTAAAAGGTTCTTCGGCGAAAAGCAAAAGAAGTACGAAGATAAATTTTGCAAGTAGCGTTTTTCCCCAAATATGCGTGGTCGCACAAACTATCAAAGCCTACAAGCGAAAAAAAATCAAAAGCACTGTGAGGCATGGATTAGTGTAGTCTCAGCGGAAGATGCGTCCTAATTCCCGGTGTTGTTGGAAACTTGTGTTTGTTATACCGCCTCGGTAACGAGAAACATCTTTATTTTTAAACCACTCTACTACCGTTTAGTGATGACGAAGAAAAAAAGAAATCACGCGCGCTGCGTTCCAAATTCCATAAATGACGTGATTGATGATTATGACGTATCAATGGAAGTTTCAAACTTTCTTGCAAAGTAGCAAGATGGTTTTCGCTTCTTTTTGGGTCGGCTTCATTGCCGCGAATAAACTTTGGAGATCCTGTTTTCATTCAAGAGTGCCTACAGCAGTTAAAGTGATACCTCAACAAAGGTAGTTTAGGTTTTATTACCGTTTATTTCGGCTACAGAAAAGTGTGTTGGTGCCGGATGCCTTGTCAAGCTTTAGCAAAAAGATACAAGAAAATTTAATCACGAACTGTAATAGATTGTTCTACTGAAATTCAGATTTTTCCTTTTTTATTTAGGGACAAGGTAGACTTTAATTTTTTTATTATAGTAGGCTTGTTTATGAACTGTTAAGGCCATTTTTCCATTGAATAACTTCTTTTCATTTCTAAGGAGACGCAATTAGGAAAACTATTGAGAGTCGGTCGGCATGGTAACGAGACAGACGTCACAGTCTCAGTCTAGTCATAATTTGATAAACCATTTTAGACATTTTTGATTATTTTTTGATAAACCATTTTAGCAATGTCTGATTTTCTCACAAGGAATCCACCAAATAATTTTTACGCTTCTCAGCTGATGCACTGAAAATTATTCGGCTTATCCAGAAGCATATTGGAGTCAACATATAGTTCATCGAAATTGTGATCAAATTTTTTGCGAAGGCTTTCTTCTTTTGGAGTAAACCCTTTTTGCGGCCATGAGCGAAACAGAACTCGCCAAAACATGGCCGCATTCACACGCAGGATGACATCATTAACAGCACACTTTAAAAAAAATGCAATTCCGGTTCTGTGCGCGTTTGTATCAATTGCTTGAAGTAAATATTAAATTTCAATAAAACAAAAGTAAAAATTCATTTAGTTTAAAAGTTCCTCTTAACACTTTGAATTGAGATTTCTTTTTCCCTAAACCTCTAATCATTAAAGTAGAAATTACAAAATCATAACTAGCTTTTATGGCCAAGTAAATAAATTCTAATTATTTATTTACTTTTTTTAGGATCAAGGACAGCAAGTTTAATATACATCGGAATACAGATCAATCGCAACAAATGGTAATGAAAATGGTTTTAAGAAAGATTAATCAACAGATTTCTAACCTCTGCATCTTATAGCTATTGTATCTGCTGCGCATGTGCGAACAATCTCGTTCTCAAAGCCCCCCTTTACCTTTGTCCAGTAGACAGCGGACAGGGAAACGCGTCTGCGGTCACGAGATTAATGATGATTGGTTTAAGGGCCCGATAATTTTCTCGAGGTAGATATTAATTATTAGCAGTATTAAGTTTTAGCAAATAAGCAAATATAGATAACGTAGCAATTTATTTCGTCAAGAAGCATTACTGGCCTCACGATCAGTTGTTCAAACATCGGATGGGGCTATCCTGCGAATTAATGTCAGGAAAACTAATAACGTTATCCATTAGATAGCTTTGTCTAACTTTTTAACAAATGGGGCCTGATGATTCAAAGCTATTACAAATTATCGGGGGCGGTTAGTTGGCCTCTTGGAGTAATAGAAATCAATACTAATAGCAAAATAGTCAGATCAATAGTTAATGGTTGTAAAGGGTCGGTAGCTCAAAACAGTCATCATACCACTAGTCAGGATTCTCGGGAGTGGGGGGAAGGCACTCCCCATAATGGCATATACGGGAAGGATACCTTTTCAGGTTTCAGATATCTCAAAGGGTAGGGAATTTGCGAGTTGAAGTGTATGAAATTGTAAGGGAAATTAACAAGTAATTATTTAAAGATTGACTGAAATTGAAGTTTTCAAAAAGATGAGCCTTCTGGCTAAATATTTCAATTTATTAAACGTTACACGAAAATGAAGAGACGACTTGCCTTTTCAGTGATTTATTTAGACTTGTTTAAATAAAAGTATGTGAAAAAGGTTACCTTCTTGCAATGAAAGAGTAAAGGGCTGACCCTCAGAGCGGAGCCTCCTCGTATAAGACTTTGGTGAGAAACCCTCTGCCCCCTGCTGGCCATAATAAGCGGTCATGGCTGGAAATCGAGCCCAGGACCTCAGGTCTTGCACAGGGCAATCCTTGCTCGTAAAGAAAAACGTAGCTTACTAAATAGGTGAATTCAATACGTGTGAAAAGGGGTAACGTTTCCGTCAAAAATGCTATATAAAAGGGTAAGAGGTATTTTCACTGTATAAATTTGTTGAGTAACGTTCCACCACCCCGCCTCGTCCTCCCACATCCCACCAGGATTAGAGGTAACAACGGGGAAGCGAACCCGGGACCTCTTGCACAGGTCAATCCTTGCTCTCAAAGAAAAACTTGTAAATTTTTCACCTTACGAGGCTATTGACTTTTATTTTCACAGGTTCCTACCCTAGCACCTGAAGATGTGATGGCTGAAAACTTAGCAGCTGAAGTAATAAGCAGCAGTTTAAGAGAGGTTGCTGAAATGGATTTACAAACAGAGGTTGTCTCTCTTGTGGCACATGAGTTTGGTGAAGCGAGAGAGAAAAACAACGCTATAAAACTGGTTCCCGACTTTGCAATCGAGTTAGAAAGTGTACGTGGGGCGACTGAGGTACTAGTACGAGAAGAACTCATAAACGTGATCGCTGAAGACTTGGCAACGGAAGTAATTACCAACAGTTTAAGAGAGTTGGAAAGCGCCTCTTTGGTTGAAGACATTGCATCTGAGGCAGAAAAAACAATCCCACAGGTCACCTGCAAATTGACTGATAATATGATCGAGCCTGAATCTGAAGATCCTGAGGTGCATGAAAGCGTCGAAGAAATCTTGAGTGACGTCCCTAGTGAAGATGACAAGCTCAGCAACAAAGCGCATGAGTGCACATTAGAATGGGAAACCGTCAGTGCAGTTCAACCAGAAATTGCCTTGGAGTTTGAAAATGTAACTGCAGTCACTGAGAGTCATTTGCAAGAAGAGGTTGTCTCTGTTGTCGAATACGAGGTCGGTGAAACGAAGAAGACAAACGACAATTTTAAATTAGTAACCGACTTTGCAATAGAGTTAGAAAATGTGCGTGGCGTCACCGAGCTACCCACACAAGAAGAACATATAAATGTGATCGCTGAAGGCTCGGCTGCAGACGTAATTACCAGCAGTTTAAGAGAACTGGAAAGCGTCACTTTTGTTAAAGACATCGCATCTAGCTGATCTGAGGCGGAGACAATCCAGGCTGTCGTCTGCGAATTGACTGATAGTGTGATCGAGCTTGAGACTGAGGATCCAGTGGTGGATGAAGTCAGTGAAACCTCGGTTGATATTCTTGTTGACAAACTCAGCGGTACAGTGGAGGGGAGTGAGTGGATGTCAGAATGGGAAACCGTCGGTGTAATTGAGCCAGAAATGGTGGTAGAGTTTAAGGGTGTTGCTGAAGTTAATGACATTCTCGTACAAGATAACATCGTCTCTGGTGTCGACCATGAGTTGAGCGCCGCAGAAGTGAAACCTGACCTCCCTTTCGAGCCACAAAGTATTACAACCGTCAACGATGTTCCTCCCGAGGAGGGAAATTCTACAATAATTACTCTCGAGTTAGTTTCAACAAAACGTGAGGGCGCGTTTTTGCCAGAATGTTCACTCCAGATGGAAAATGGCAGTGATGTTTCCGCGATCTCCAATGAAGCTGCAGCTGCGGAGGTAAAAACATCCTGCACGCTCTGGCGTGAAAGTTCATTGGACTTGAAGAGTGTAAGTGAGGTCTTACAATTTCCTTTAGAAAAAGAGACTGTGACTGGTCACTCACGGCCTCACTCATACTGGGGTGCAGGCAGGCAGTTCAAACATAGCTGATGGTAACGAGATCGTTTTGTTCACTTTAAATCTAAAAGATCTGTGTCTAACTCCAAAGTGCCTCCAAAGTGCCAATTTAGCCTTGCAGGACAACGTCCGATTCATATACCTCTCTTGGAGCCATTTGAGCATATTTTAAGCCGAAAATGGCCCATCTGGTGTCTAATCAAGGCCACGTTAGGACTTTTTCCAAACTATGAATCAGTGATTCATAGTCTGGAAAAAGTCCTAACGTGGCCTTGATTAGACACTCGATGGGCCATTAAATTTGAACGACAAAAAATAAAGAACACCCACCCATGTATCATGTTTAAAAGTTGTCCTAGGAACTACTTTGTATTAATATGATTTTTTTTTGTCTTCAGTCTGAAATGTATGCAGCAGAATGCCTAGATCCCAACGATGATATTATTGGAAAAAAGACTATGCCAAACAGAGAATTCGAACTAACTTGGTAAGATTTTCCCTTAACAGAATGATAAGCGGGAGTGATCGACAACTTGATCCCCCACAATATTAATCCCTGCAAAATTCAAGATTACAGTACAAAGTATTTAATATTAAGTACACTGAAATAATGTGCTGAGTTTGAGCTTTTTTTTGTTTGGCTCACGGTCGAAACTTTTTAGAAAAGCTGGAATTGAACCAATTTTTGCAGCCTTTGTTTCTTATCTTTTATATTTCCAGCAACGCAGCGAAAGTTAAATACCAACATGTTTAAAAAAAGGTTGTCTGTTTTTGCCTTGTGTTGCGTTGCTGGCCTCAGCGTTTTAACAGTTGGATTTGAAACCGAAGATTTCAGCAGACAGGAGCTTGGGTATACATTACTGTATTTGCAGAGGGCCCAAATGGTAATCATGTATGAGAACTTCTCAAGGTAATTAAGGCATGGGTCCCCAGGTGTTAAGTCAAAAAGTAGGGGGGTGGTCTATCTTTCGATACATTAGCAGTGGCAAGCTGAAAACTTGTCAGACACATAAACGGCTAGTTTTTATCTATTTGGTATGCTCCAATTATGCAAATAAGGTCACGTGACACGCCACGCCCAAAAAACCCTTGAACTTAAATGGGCACACTTTTTCTTCTTTCCTTCATTTTTCTACTAGTTTCATAATTATAAGGCCGTTAAGTATGTCATTTCTGCGCTTGGCAATGTTAAGAGTTTTCAAAGGAAAGGCATGTTAAAATGATACATTTGTATTGGGAGACTGAGTACCAGTCGAAAAACCCGTTTATTTTCAAAATAGACGAGATATTTGAAAGTTGCCAAGCACAGTT
The DNA here is from genome assembly GCF_958299795.1 of Porites lutea. Taxonomy (NCBI): domain Eukaryota; kingdom Metazoa; phylum Cnidaria; class Anthozoa; order Scleractinia; family Poritidae; genus Porites; species Porites lutea. The sequence goes on from NC_133205.1 coordinate 10,214,755, forward strand.
TTTTAGCGGCTTATATTTGTATCTTCTTAGGGTAGTAAAGTAAGATAACTCTTGCTAAAAAGTGTGCCCATTTTTTCTTAAAGATATTTTGAAACTTTGAGGAACGGTAAGGTCACGTGACCTAATTTGCATAATTTTGGTCTATTTTAAAGGATCAATTTTGGTGTTGTGTAATATTTTTTGGTATTTTCTGCTTCATGATAAACCATTCATATTATAGACCACCCCCCTCATTTTTACAGGAAAATGGTTGTTGACCCATTTCTTAATTTACCTGAGTTTACCAGGCGTTTCATGATATGTATGTTTATTAATTACGGTTCTTTTTAAAGGAAATAAAACGTTATGGCATCATAGCCTGTTGACATATTTTTTGTGACTTAGCCTCTCTTCACAGATATATAAATAGAGGAAGACAAACAAGCCAATACGCGCTTGAAAGTCGCGAGCTACCAACTAGAAAGTTTGCACGTAAACAGGAGGAAAACTGGAACGTGTTGGTTACCGTAATTTGTCGTCTTTTTTGTATTTCAGCATTGCCGGGAAAGTCAATCAACATTATGTTTTGAACGCTAAAGCCGACGAATTCGTCCCACGCTTTTCAACAACTAGCGATATTGGAACAGAAAATATTGCCAAACTGGAGCGTGGGTATGTTTTATATTTTATTTCTATCGCGCACTTAGGACATTATTCATATATGAGAGCTAACTGAGATATTATTTTACAAAGATGTGTGCGTGTAAACCAAACGAAAAGTTCTTCGGTCTTTTAGGATCTTCCTCCCACCATATAAACAACCGCTCTGAGATTCAATCTAACTCGTAGGTCACTGAAAAACACTGTACCGTGTCTCGATTTTAAAGCTATCCTTATGAAAAACTTGCCAAGTATCGCACTAGCTCAGATGTAACAAACTGCGTCAGGTTCTTGTTATCAGAAACTCAGTAGACAAATCTTTTAAGTCTCTTGGCTGCTTTCCAGCCTCGCAAGCTTACATCGAGGAGTCCTACAGTGATTCATCTTAGGCCTTCTTCTCTTTTCACACTTACCTGTGATCATAAGTAGGACAAACCAATAAAAGAGTAAAGTAGAATCTTGATCTCTTTAATTTGCCATTAAAAGTGAAATCTTGCTGTGAGTATTTGACTGCTTATCTTTTCCGTTAATTGGTAAAGCAAACTTGTTTATTGTCGCCGGTCGTCTTTTGTATTTTTCAGAACTGAAGGACAAGTTGACCAACACCGCCATGTTTTAAACCCTGAAGCGGATGAGTTTATACCAGGCTTTCAAGCACCTCGTGCATTTGAAACAAACGCTTTCGACAAACTGGAGCTTAGGTATAGATCATACTTAATTTCTACTGCGCATTTATTTATATACGACGTTATTCATTTATGAGAACTAATTGAATATTGGAAGGTCAAGATGATAGTCTGTGGGCCCTTTGAGGAGCATCATTATAGCGTAATAGCATATTAACTTGGCTCACTTGTAGTGAGTCTTGACTTTGAACGTAACAGGACTCTAAGCAAACTGGAACGTGTTGGTTACCGTTGCCTGTCGTCTTTTTTATATTTCAGCATTGCTGCACAGGGAAACCAACGTCATATATTGAACCCTAACGCCGATATATTTCTTCCACGCTTTCACACAACTGGGGAAATTCAAACAGACGATTTTGGCAGAACGGAGTTTGGGTACGTATTTTATTTTTCTATTTTGCAGTTAGGAAGCTTATCATTTATGATAACTTACTGGAGTATTGTATGGAATATAACTATGCATGTATTCTGGCCCTTGAAGAGGAAATTTTGTCAGAAATACTCATAGTCTACTGACCTGGTCTTGTGACTTAAGCTCAGCTTATGTGGAAGAACGAAGATAAGTGAGCCAAGAAGAATGTGCGCCTGAGTGACGTTCGTCAGTTTAATTCCAACTAGAATGATGTCAAGTAACGCAACTGCGAAGAAGTTATTCCGTCTGATCTAGGATCTTCTTCCAGTCCACGGCTTTTAACCCAGTCTTTAGAGCAACATGGACATGCTCAGTAGAATAAGCGACAGCGCCCCAGTGCAACGCTCAACTTTGGAATTGACGTAGCTAACAATCTTTTTCCCCCACAGAATTGCCGGAGGAAGGCATTCTTTGAACGTTTTTGCGAAAGACTTTGTCCCAGCTGATATTCAGGTCAGTATACTTTTACAAATGATATGACCTTAGCAGCAAAAGACATTGCAAGAATATTCTTTCTTTTTGGGTTCAGGAATGCCATTAGAGCAGCTCTCTGGAGGTTCCGTCACCAACGCATCGTCTCTCTTTCCATAACTCCCCCCCCCCCCCCCCAACAAAAAAAAATACCGTTTGACCTAGCTGGAATAGTTTTATTTAAAGTATGCTAACTGCTCCATATTTCGTAGGAAACAAACAAAACAACAGCCGAAAATTACTTGCACCTCCACCAGGACCAAGTTATAGAAGAAGATAATAACAAAAAACGTTTCTTTGCATTTTAGTATTCTCTAGTGAAATAATTTCGAATGAAAATCAATATCGACTTACTTATTATACTCTCCGATCCAATCTTTTGCGATTACAGAACAGAGCAAGTGCCTTTATGATCGCTCCGACTGAGTACGATGTGGCCCCTATTGCTGCTCCAGGCCTGCCACCGCGCCCTGTCAGACCACGACGTCAGAATAACCCACCTGCCTTAAATCATCCACAGAATCTTCAGGCAAGAGGTATTTAGCTAGATCAAATAGTCTCTCACAAATAGAACGCTTGTGACTCCTGCGGACTTTATTCTTGACAAATGGATCGCGGAATCCAAACTTTCACTATATCTCCCTCGAATAGAAAACCGGTAATGCCAATGGAGAGTATCCGTGACAATTAGGTTGAGGGGAGTTTTAATTTCTTGCACATCTATATGTTACTAAGTAAGGAACAGAGTAAAGTTTGCACCTGACGTGTCGGTTATTTGCATGCGCCATTCAAAATATTAATTAAAAGCCGTAAGTGTCACAGCTTACTGACAAAAAATTAATAAAAAGTATTTTTTTACACAGTGATCTCTGCCTTCTATGACCGTTATCAAGCTCAACCGTCACTTTTTATGGGACCAAGTTAGTCAACATCAGACAGGTTGGTTCACTCTTATTTCATCGTTATCATCCTGTCATTATCATCATCATTATCATCATCACCATCATTATCAGTATCATCGTAATCATCATCATCATCATCTTCCTCATAACTATCTCTACCATTAACGTTATTTGTATTGTCATCTTCATCACCATCGCCATTATCACATTACCATCGACTATTTTCTGGTCTCCATTTCAGAAAAATAGTGTCTTTGATATTTTGATGACATTTGCTTCACTTCTTCTCACACACATATAGAGTACAAAGCGGTGCTTCCATTTTCAGGGGAAAATTTCTTTGCTTGAAATGATGCTCAAATTACACTTAACTGTGAAATTACTAAAGACTAGGGAAGGGCAGTTGCTAGTAACTCTGGTTGATGTTAAAATACAATACTTTCTTCATACGTAAGTTTCTGAAAGTTTTTTTTTTAATGACTTATTTTCTTTCTTTTTTTCTTGTGTTCAACAGGTACAACTCAGGTTGAAGCTTCGGAGCGTAGAATGACTACTTCGAGAATTTTTTATGTGAACTTAAATGTGATTAATATAAAGTTGTTAATATTTCTGTGCTTCTTAAAATTATATATATTAAAGAGTCTCATTAAACATTTTCTTTTTTCCGGATCATGCTTCTATTTTACGTCAAATTCGACATTACGAAAACAGAAACTGGTCTTGGAAAACATTGAATCATATCGCTGAATCTGCAGGGATAACTTGTTCGTCTCAGCAGCACACACAGTCCCTCCAAATCATCACAAATGCTTCTCTGTTTGCAATGGAACACTGCGGGAATATGTAAGGCTTCTGCAAGGCGAGGAAGGTCTGCCTTTTCAACTCGAAATTCGGCTTTGCAGTCAGCTAAATACATGTTTTCTAGATCGAACACATCGTACGATTGATAGCCGAAATCTGGATTTTTTGAACGATAACAGTCGTATAATGGAACAAACTCCTCGTCCGAAATGTTGTTGTCTGCATAGCTAAGCAAAAGTACCTCTCGAAAAGTCTTAAATTTGTTCATTTTCAAAGAACTCGAAAAGTTGCCGTCGGAAAATGAAGGGTGCTAAAAGTTTATATTTTGGCGCGAACAACGCCGTCTTCGTCCCAGTCTCCTTCGTGCACCGACGTCGCCGTCGCTATGAAAACGCTCGGTGCTTAAGGTCCCTATTAACTCAATATAGTCCAGCACTTTCTTTAATCATTCCCTGTGCAGTTCTATTTATTTCAACGGAGGTGTCTTGTATGGTAATTAGGTCACGTAATTTAGCATGTACTTGTTGAGTTGAGAGTAGCCATGTTGGTTGTATAAATTGAGTTGACAACAATAAATGTGATAGTAATAACGTTAACCGTACGGGGAAGCTTTGGCCAGGTCACGGTGTTTCTTAATGTGAGCAAGAAAAACTAAGATACTTATCACTGTAATGATGAAGAGGGATTTTACAAACAGTCACTGCACGCAATTAAGGAAGCAAAGGCTATAATCGAAACGCGGGGTGAGTTATATGGGGGCTACCGTTATTCATCCGGACCATCGTCACTTTTAATTTATGATCCGATCGATTTGAAAGAAAAGAGAGTGTGTGTGTGTGTGGGGGGGGGGGGGGGGGGGGGGGGCGGAGAAGGTGGGCAGCGAATGATAGGGAAGTAACCTAACTAGGTGGCGAAAATGTGGGTTTCACATCCTGGGAAGAAACAAAACCTTCCAAGAACATAAAAGGAGGATCTAGAAGAAGAAGGTGGGCAGCGAATGATAGGGAAGTAACCTAACCAGGTGGCGAAAATGTGGGTTTCACATCCTGGGAAGAAACAAAACCTTCCAAGAACATAAAAGGAGGATCTATTTTATGAAGGCGCACACAGAGTTAAATAGAGAATCTGGAACAAGAAAGATGATAATGACGATGGCAGCGACGATTTTGCTGGTTTTGATGGTGCTGGTGATGATGAAGGTGATTATGATGATGATAAGCAATAAAGGAAGTTATGGTGATGGCAGCTTTTGCTATGATGATGACGATCGATGAAGATGACGATGACGATGATGATGATGAAACGGCGTGAAAAGCGTGAATGTTTAACAGCTTTTGTTCCTAGCAAGAACACAGATTTGTCTTCGATTTGGTCATTTCTCCAAAATTCTTCTAAACTACTGGTTCACTTAAGAAAAAAAATGCCCTCACAGATTACCCTTGAAAAAAGGTACTATATCGAACTCTCTATTGATAAATTACAACACTTAAAATTTGAAAAAGCAGAGTTTATTATACATGTACAAATTAATACAAAAAGAAGCTCCTAAAATGTGAAACTACTGTGCCATGAAAACGCGGGGTACAGTTTTTTTACCATATGTCTTTAAAACAAAAAACTACAGCATGCATTTTCCTAAAAACAAAAAAAATTAAATACCGTTAAAACAACCTATGTATATTTAAATTACTTGTTAACTGTAAAGAATATAATTCACAACTAACTGTTTAGTTCTGAGTACAGTAAACCATCCGGCAAGTTTTCGTTTGGCTTGATATATCAAAACGACAGCGAGAACGTAGTCTTCAGACGAACATCCACCTTCGCTTTGCTTGTATAATTGACATTTCCCGGATCAAACCTCGTCCCATCTTGGCTTTACTGATCTTATGAGATTTACCCTACTGTAAACTCTAACTCTGTCTACATTCCGATAGTTCTGTGAGAAGCACCTGAGCTAAAGGTTACATGTAAAGGGAAAAACTTCTACTTTAACAAATTCATGCCAATACGTTTGAAGCCGACACGCAGACGGCTCCTTTTTAGATGGTGCTCCGTGCATCTAGCCTATTGTTTCCCTACTGTTTCCTATGTACGGGAACCCAAGAATTGGATTCCGGATTCTTTGTCAGTGGAACTTGGATTCCGGATTACAATCGTTAATGGAATTGCGGATTCCTTGAGCTGTATTCCGGATTCGACTGTAAATAAACATAGCTCTTATATTGAAAAGCTGTCCCTTCAAGCACTAAGTCTTTTTGGCGCATTCAAGAAAGGGCTAGAGCCCAAAACATCAGCTTTTGGATCCTTCATTTTAGTCAAATAACGTTAAACCACAGCAGATAATCTCCCAAAATGCGGGTTTCGCTCCTCGAACGACGAAGCACCATCCTCAGAGACCCAGAGGTAGCTAATTGGGGCGGAGGTAGCTAAGTGAGATTGCTGCAGAGTTTACGTTACAAGAAAAAAGAGGAAGCAGCCTCACTCATTCTTATTGTAATCTCTGATTGTACCGTGCTTTGACCCGAGGATATCCCCTCATTATTAGCTGCCTCTATGTCTCCAAACACAACGACGAAGCACTAAATCAGTTTATTTTAAAATTAATTCCTTTACACGTTTAGTGTATAATACACTACCCTTTTCTATTCTTTCGTTGTGCAAACTCAAAATGAAAACAAAACATGCCTGCAGGCAGTGAAGGCATAATACTTTTATTAATCGATGTCCTCCTGATATGGAACCTCGGTCGTTCTTCCAAATTTGGACTTCAAGTCAGAAAAACGCGCGGGTTTGTCTACGAGGCGATCTCCTCTGTAATATGACGTTTTGCGGCACTTGTAGACGACAAAGGCGATAACAAGAACAACAATTAACACAACAGCGATGATAATTCCAGCCAATGCTCCTTTGCTGAGTCCACTGGATTTGCTTCCACCAGTGTTAGGGCCTAGAATTCGGCACAAAGAGAGATTTTTTTGTATTTTGCCATATGATTCAATGCATTGCCATTGATCAGATTAACTGTTTAGCACTTAAATGATACACCCGGGCCTGCTAGGCCGTCTATGAAAGAAGGGGTTAAGGTAATCTTAGATCGATGTATCTCCTCTTATGGGCTAAGTTAACCAGAGAAGATGAGCGAACCACAAGGTTTTGGCCCACCCCACGGGGCGCTCATGTATAGGAAAAAAGAGCACCTGGGAAGAGTATTCGGACGAGGTACTTCAGCTATTGGATTGAATTCAGCAACTGAAATGTTCTATTTCTGCAAAACAACGTTCTTCCCTTATCTCTTCATTTTGAAACTGGAAAGGACCTTTAGAACTAAAAGGTCAGGCTTGCCTATTGTCTATGGTCTTCAAATTTTTACTGGGCAGCAACGTCGACAAGCCTTTTGTAATGGATTGGTTCAATATTCTACCCTACTACAGAAATAAACCACCTACCGACTCCAGCTTGTCCATCCACATTAAGCACAGCTGATTTTTTATCTTCGCCATGTTTGTTGCTGTATGTGCACTCGTATGTTCCAGCGTCTTTAAAGTCGGCTTCAGTAATCCGAAGCTCTCCCCTTGATTTATCAATTTTTACCTTGTCTGATTCCTTGACACTTTCTCCGTTTTTCTTCCAAGTAAGTTCTGGTGTTGGGTCGCCATAACCAACACAATAGAAAGACACAGTAGCACCAGAAAGAACATAACGATTCTCCGGCGCAATGTCAATTTTAGGAGGACCTGATAGATTTAAGTAAAAATACAAGTAAACTCAATCGAAGCAGATCTGAAAGGACTGTTGATGGTTTTGTCCACAGTGTTTGGTGAGCGGCGTTCACAAATTACTCCCCTGGGAATGTGGCGAAAGTCAGGATCCCTTGATGGCTCCTGATTGGTTATTGTCAGGCCTCGTTCCCAGGGTTCTTGTTTACTTGTCCCCTGGAGCAAGGCCTGCAAACCTTGAACCTGTTATTTAAGACAAAAATTGTCCTTTTCGCTACCCTGTTTAAGACAAGAGAACTTATTTTATGACCCTGATTCATTTCGTTGCGGATGTAGAATTCAAGATTTTTTTATAACGAACATCATGCAGTTAGATTTTAGACCGCGCAGCGACAACCTTTACACTCTTTAAAACGGCTCCAGCTCCAAAAAGACATCATGTTCAAGACGCTATATAAGACCCTGAAAACCATTTACCGTAAATCCTCTATTAAGCCCCCCCCTCTCTAATAAGCCCCCCCCTTTTCAGAGGAGGAAAGTTAATAAGCCCCCCCCCTCCCCCTCCCCTCCATCCTTGTTAAGCCACAAACAATTAACATGTACTTATCAGTTAAAATAAGCCCCCCGGGGGGCTTAATAGAAGATTTACGGTTACCCTGTTCAGCGATACATACACATCTAGGCCAAATAAGGGAGTGCCCTCCGGGAGTTTAGGTCCACAAAGAACTATACATGAGAGAGATTGGTGACAATCAACTAGGCCGAATATTGACTGATTTAATTTTTTCCTAGCCTAGCCTAGATATCATAACAGTGTCTACAAATGATTTACATGAAAGAAATTGTGTATGAACTGCCTGATGACGTGTATGAAGATGCCTGGAAGCAACTGAACAACATGAAGTTGCAGACGTAGGGAGCAGGTCTGTCTCTCTGAGTTAAAGTTGAACAACATTTCTGGCGAGAAAATTTGGTTTAAAGTTAAGGTCCCGGATTAACTCCAGACGCTCTCCTTGAATTTCCACTGATGTGTTGCAGAAAATCGCTGTATTTATCATGGGGAAGAAATATCCTTACCAGTTATGAGCACAAGAGTAGACTTGGCCTGAACACTGCCTCTGTTCCAAGCTATACAGGAGTAGTTGCCCATATCCGATCTGTATGCCTTCTTTATCGTCAACTCTGAAGAAGTGATCATGTGATTATCATCCTTAGTTACCAGCTCCCCATCCTTCTTCCATGCCGTTTTGGGGACTGGAAAGGCTCTCACAACACAGGGAAGAGTGACTTTCTGGCCTTTCCGGACTATGTTCGGTTTCTGCGGGAAGTTCGTGAATTGCATTGTTACTATGTAAGAAAAAAAAATTTCAGGTCATGCACATGGATCACAAGAAACTTGTAGACAACAGCTGTAAAGGGACGTTCCGTTCTTTATCCGTACCCCTCCCCACTAAAGATGACTGGAATCCAGACCCTTAATTTTTTGTCGGGGCCTTTTGAAAAATGAAATCCGAAGGGTTAATTTTTTGTCGACACCTTTCAAAAATTTGTCCCAGGGCTCCAAATTTTGTTGGCTTCGTTGAGGAAAAAAATCCGACCCCGCTATTCGAGAACCCGCCATCCTTAGGAGGGGAGGGAAGGGGAGAGGCGAAGTGGGATGTGGATAAAAATGTAAAGTACCAGAGGCTTGAAGGGTGCCCCTGAACTATGAACTTTCCTACGATGATCTGCCAAGGTCTAAATGCCGAATCTGAACTAAAGCGGGGTCTTAAAAGTAGAGTAATAAGTAAGGCATAAACAAGCGCCTTGGGCATTCATTCTTGCTATAGCATGTTTTGGGTATAAAGTCAATCCACTAATGAGGGACACTCCGCTGTTATTAATGAAGTGAAGTTATAAGAGTTATAAAATATGATAACTGTCTTGACCAAAGAAAATACCAGATGAGTTACAGAAGAGAATAACCCTAGCCAATATGTCTTCCTTCAGGGAGATATTCAGTCTTATAGAAATGTCCATCGAAAGAAAGTCGAGTGAAAGGAAAGATAAAGGACTGTCGAGAACAGCGGCTTCCAGGTCCTTCTATTGTACTTACATCCAACAAATAACTTGACATTAGCGACCGCTCCACCCAGCTCATTAGTAGCCTCGCATTCATAGTCACCAGCGTCCTCAAACACCGTATTCTTGATTTGCAAAGTGTAGTTACTATTGATGGTGTATTTATTATTGCTATACAGTACGTTGCTATGGCGCCGCCAGGTTATGTTTGAAGGGGGAAAGCTAGAAACGAGACAGGCCAATATTGCAGTGTCACCCTCATATACGTCTGCTGACTTGACTCCGGGGATCTGAGGCGAGACTGGAATGAATGAAACATTTTGCATTTTAGAAGACAAAGAAAAAAAAGTGATTTTTCATTCTGTTTGGAATTTTTTATTCAAAATTAGGAGTGCATAACCCGGAACGAGCAACTTCACAAACCCATTTATTTTTAGATCGATTTTCCCGCGAAGTTTTAATACCAAATAAGTCTTACAAATTAGTCATCTAAAAACCTGAGACTCAAAAAAACATTTCTGACGTTTTGATAGCCTTAACTTCTTCTCTTTTGATTATCGTACTTTGGATGCCCACGCATACGGAACGATGCTTCCATTTCCGCGGGAAAAAGTGCTCCAAAATGATGCTAAAAATAACTTACTTCGTAAAAACGCCGGTTGCATGGGCTAAGTATGGGAGTTGCACTTTCCGGGTTATGGGCTCCTGTTAAAATACATCTATTTGCTTTTCTAACCTTTCACAATGACTTCCGTCCCTGCACTTTCAATTGATCCTGCGCTGTTAACCAAAGTGCACGTATAGTTTCCACTATCTTCAGCAACGGCAAATTTCACAAGCAATCTCCCCGCTGAAGAGGTGATCCGTTTGTTTTTTATATCATCAGCAGAGAGAGGCTGGCCATCCTTTTTCCAGTCCCACACGGACGGGTATACAACAGGAGGCTTGGAGGAACAGGGAATGCTGAAGGCACGTTGGAACTGGGCAGTAACGTTATTGACTGGTACTTGATCAAACACGGGAGGACTGGAAGCTACAACTAAGGAGCAAAGAATTCGATAAGAAAACGATGCAGATAAATTACATCGAAATTCGTTGTATCGCGCTGCGCCTTTTGCAAACTTCGAAGGGATTTTGGGTTCTCCTGTTCCGTCAATCATTTTAGTAAAGGCGGGGTTAATGCAAATCACAATGTAACGTGCTCGCCCAGCTTAGCTGAGAATGACTCTAGACTGTTCAAGAATAGCGAAGGAAATCGCGATGGTGAGTAGACTTTTTTTGTCGAAGGAAGGAGGCAGACGTTGCTTTATTCTTGGAAGTAACAAGAATAAGAAAGATCAGGAAAATCTGCGAAGCAAACTTAACTAGTCGACTATTGCCCGAAACAGGACGATCACAAAGCGACGAGCCCTGAAACACGAAACAAACAAAACGGTTCGAAATCCACAAATCACGAATCACAAACCATGACCTTTGAACTTGAACAAGTAAACATGTGTTTCCTAAGAGGTCCACTAAGCTGATTGACCGAACAGAAAAACCCAAAACTCCTTTGTAGTTTGCAAAACGTACAGCGCGATTCAACGAATTTCGCTATAATACTAGCCACGAAAGTAGAAGGTGGAGACGTGTGTGGCCGAGCGGTTAACACCTCGAACTCTGGATCTGGAGGTCTGGAGTTCAAACCTCGCCCGTCGCGTTGTTTCCTTAGACCTCTTCACCTAGGTGTATAAATGGGTACCGGCGACATACTGCTGGGGGGTAACCCTGCGATGGACTAGCATCCCATACAGGGAGGAGCCACAATGCTCCCAGGCTTGCTCTTCATGCTACGGAAACCGGCATAAGCTCCGGCCGAGTTTGCTTTTGGTTCCTGCTCGCCTTTACCTTACCTACGAAAGTAGAAGAGACCAGGGGGAAAAGAGATTGCAGGAGCTTGGACGTCAATTGTAAATCATGAATGAAACAGAAACTGAATCATAATCGGAAGCAGAGAGGGAATAAACACAAGATTTCCCTTTTCTCCTATCTCTGTTTCTGCTTGGGTCGAACCTTCACCTTTTTTACGCTACGACAGAAGCATGCGAAAAAGAAGAACGTTAAAGTCAATCCGCAAAAATTACTATTCCAATCTCTCACTGATGCAGACGGAAAAAGCTAAATTTCATTCCCATAAAAAGTTCGCGAAAAAAATGGAAATCCTCAAACGAAGGCTTTGTCCACTTTGTTTTAGTTTTTGGTTTTCTTGTACAGCCGGGTACTAAATGGATAAAGTAGAAAATCATGTGCACCATACCCCTACAAACTCTTCCATCCCCTGTGTAACCATCTGGGCACCGCATACACACTGATTCTTCTATTCCATTCTGGTTATAAAGGTCCAAGTCAACACACGTCACTCCAGTGTGACTGTCACATAACTAGAAAAGCAACGCACGTCGGTCACAAAACACACGAACAACGAGGAAAATTCTTCGTTAAGCCTTGAAAGGAGGAAATTAGATATAGTGTAATAATGAATAGAATTTATTTTGCCGTTCGTATTTTCGTTTATACACTTGTAGATTCCAGATAAGGTCAAAATGTGACAGAAAGGAAAAAACGAGCTCAGGGCGATTTGGTCCGCAGGAAGGCCCGGTTCAGATGTCGTACTTCACATGAGCCGAATCGAATTCACTGAATTAAGTTCATGTGAACAAGTACAGCTTCTGAATAAATTCGAATCGGCTCACCGAATTTGGACCGGCTCAGCCGTCCTTCACGACTGCTTAAACCGGGAGATAACGGCTGTGGACCGGCTGTGATTTAGACGCTGAACTTTACATGGGCCGAACTAAATGCACATTTTTTATAACGTATTTGACCAAAATGCGCATTTTTTCCCTTTTAAATTTAGTTCAGCTTGAATAATGATTGGAGTCTTAATCAATTCAAGCGCCCTAAATTAGAATCCGATTCGGCTCATGTGAAGTTGGGGACTGAACTGGGCCTAATGCTCTTTTGACGCCCTTGGCTTTTATCTCACACATTGTATTCGGGACACTGGAATTCATTTCTGCTTTCTGCGTAGAATTCCAATGCCGCTTCAGTTCTTACTTATCAATTGCATTAACTAAATACGCACTTTCATTCGATGCCTTCCAAGCCGGCTGGCACGTCGGACATACTTGACAGCAAAAAATAATGTACGACGGTTAACCGTGTGCCGGCAGTCTGATAGATTATCGCTGGCACTAAAAGTCGGCCACACTAGGTGTCAAGTTGCAGCCTGCGTGACAGACGCAAAAAGGGGAGGGGGAGAGGGGAAAAAAAAGCTCCCCCCCTCCCTTTCCCCTTCCTCCCAATCCCCTACCCTTCTCGATGTCTGCTACGTAGGCTGTCAAGTTGCAGCAGCACGTCGCAGCGCAGATAATAGGGACTTTAAGATCCGAGACGCGACGGCTGTAAGACGCGACAGGAAGTAAATTTTCAAAGAGGAGACATGATGCGCATGCTCAAGCCGTCGTCCTGGTGTCAGCACGTCGCGTCGAGAACGTGGGTTTTGCGAGTTTGACGTTCTGTACAAAACGTGAGTATATTTGTTCCTGTGCTTAAATTAAATGATGATATATTCCTCTAAACATGTAAAATCAGCACTCTAGGATCACTGAACGTAATTTCTGGCAACATTTTAGATCGCAGAGATGGAAGGATTTTGATTATTTTTAAATTTCTTTCAGGTGTACGAAGCTTATAAAATGGCAGCGCCTTCGACTTCGACTTCGAGCAAGGCTTGCAAGTAAGTCACGAGCTAAAACTGCAAATAGTGAATGCAGGAGTCTTCTGCATACTCTTCTCGTCTCTTGTACCGTTGCAATTCTCGATTTATTGCGTTCATCTGCCGCTTCAAGCCAATTTTAAGCCAGTATTATTTAATTTAATTTTATTAAACTGCGTGTGTTTTTCTGCTTCCCTTTAGTTCAGTAATGTTTTGGACACATGATTATGAAGCCATTCTATGCAGAGCAGTCGTCAATGTAAATCCCTACACAACTAAGAAAGGGTCAACACAAAGAAGCAGTATGTGGGAAAAAGTAGCAGACACCTTAAACAAATGCACTGTGCCGAAATTCAGGGTTGATAAGCGATCAGTCCGAGACCACGTGGGAATCCTTGTTTACAAGCATAAGAAGAAACTTCTAGCGGAGGAAAGAGCAACTGAAATAACTCCGGATGAGCCAACGGAACTACCTATTAGATATGATCATCGCCGTTCAAGGAAAGTGGTGAAGCGGAATTACAGGAAACACAGGGAACAGCTAGCAAAAAACAGCCGCGTCGTCTTGCATCGCGACGGAAATCTTAACTTTACTTTTCGCGCGCAAACGACGGCGTTCTAGTTCCAGTCCTTTATCAGCCACCGCGTTCTAGAAGTCGTCGCGTCCCAGATCGTAAAGTCCCTAATAGGCTGTTTTAGCAATAGAACGGGAACTGACACGGGAACGTCAGTTGACTACGACACACCCAAATCAAACAACTGGCTTGACCAATGGGAGAGCAGCAGATTGAGTACTGAAAGTCGCGTTCAGTCCTTTCCGCGCGCTTGTCCGTCGTTAACTGACGTTCCCGTTTTGTTGCTAAATCAGCCTAATTTAGTGTGTACCTCGTGTCGCCCTGACGCCTATTTCCCTTTCTAAGGCTAGAGGTCACCTGTTATTGATGTATCAGTTAAGAATGAAACTGGTTTGGTAGTTTATGTACTTAATCTTTTCGGGATTTTGGCGGGTCGGTATGGTAGTGTAGTGGTAAAAGAGAGAGATAAGGTCCGGGTTCGAGGTTCGGGTTCGACCCTGGGTTGCGAACAGCAGAAAGGGAAATACGGTGTTCCTTGTCCGGGCCTCATTATCTCGTGTGACCGATGCGTTTTAGGTCTGTATTGACCGATAAGGTCTGGGAAAACACCATACAGTGTTTAGACGAGCGTGTTTCGATCTTAGCCTATGTTTACACTATCCCGGATGGCTTTTCGTGCCGACGCGAAAAGCCATCCGGTAGGTATAGTGTAAACAGCAACGGCACAGAACTGAAACGACTCGTTCACACACATCGAACATCGTGCGGGGCAGGTTGTCCGAGAAGGTTTGGTGAACTAAATCTCACTCCTCATTCTGAATATTTCCTTCCGTTGATGGCTCCTACTTCCGTCTCAGAGTGGATTCCAGTCCTTGCTCCTATCTATTCACTTCTGCTAGGGTCCGAATACTCGTTTACACTGCACCAAAGTGTGGCACTGGACCTATCCGATATGTGGCAGTGGTGGATCCAGGAGAGGGGCCGGGGGCTCAGCCCCCACTTATTTTTAGACCAAACTGAGGCCCGGAGGGCCGAAAAAAATTTTTTTTGGAGACAACCCCCCCCCCCCCCCCATCTTAGAGTCTACCTTATCTGAAGGTTTGGATCCGCCGATGTGTGGCGCTCCACTTTCGAAATCGACGCGGCGCAACTTCGCTTCGTTAAAGAAATTGCGCCGAAATCGCCGTTCTTGTGTGTCAACAGAAATCCTTTGCGTATGGTTTTCGTACCGGCGCAAAAGCCATCCGATATAGTGTGCGCGCACGGAATTAGCGTTCTGAATAATTACCTGATGATCAGCACAAGAGCCACTGTTGACCTGTCTACAAAAGTTGTTACTTATATCCTTAACAGTTGAATTGTCGCAGATCACCCATGCATCTTCACCATGACTTGGATCACAGTTAGTTTCTCCCCAGCCAGAATTAAGGCAAAGAGTTAATGACGGCTCGAATCCGATACAACGAACACCATCCAACCATATTATCCCACTTCCTGATATACAATAAATGAAAAATATAAAAAGAATTAACTCTGGATAATCGCAGGTCTGGAATGAGGACCAACGGCCGTAAAGGCGCGAGAATACAAGAAATTTTGGGGTCTTTCTGCTGGTACCGTCATCACAAAAGAAACAATGGACCCCAAAAATAAAGCTCTCCTGGGGGCTTTTTTGTTTGTTTGTTTTGTTTCTGTAGCCTGAGAGCAAGCTCTCCGGGGTACTTTGGCGGCGGGGCGGGAAAAGGAAGGAGAGCTCGTAGCTACGTCTCTGGAATTTGAATATCTGCATCGAAAAAGTCGATGCAAAATGCTGATTGGCGCTAATGACGTCATTACCCTTGGCACATGTTTACATTCGCGCTCGTTCCCGGTGCACGCTGATTGACGAAAATCTGACAGCTCAGTCAACGGGGAACCATAGGGGAATTGGAGGTAGCAGTCAAATTCCAGAGACGTAGCTGCAAGCTCTTCTTCTTTTTCTCGCCCCGCTGCCAGAGCACCCCGGAGGGCTTGTTCGCGGGCTCGATCTCTGCCCAGGACCTACAGAAGGAACCCTATTTTGGCAAATTATTATCTAAACACTGTTCACAGAATTAAATGAAATCTGTCTTAAACATCTTCGTAAGGGGTTATCCGAGGGCTCTTATAACCAGTCGTAGGAAAAGCGTTTCGAAACAAGCTATAGCAGGGCTGATCAAAAGGCGTTTTAAGCGTTTTAATACTGCTTCAAGCTTTAACACGTCATTATCATCGAAAACTCTTCAATACAGGGGGGGTCTATCGGGGGGACTATGTTTACAGGAAGAGGGGCCTAGAACTGGGGGGTTATAAGTGTGTGTGTGGGGGGGGGGGGAAGGGGGGTGCTCATCACTGACGAAGTCCCCTTCATTGTTTTTATCTACCTTCAGTGTTAAATGACAATGATATCTTTAACCTGAGGCTTTGCATGTTCACACTAAACTCATAGTACTAAATCGATAGAAGATGGCAACGAGTAAAAAAAGCGCAACTGATGGTGAACATCAAGATCAAAAACAACTGCTGGCATCGCAATGGGCATCCAAATTGGCGCAAGCCCGCGAGAGAGACACGCGAGAGACGAGGGAGCTTCCTCTCACTTCCCGTGTGCCCCCCTCGCGCGCCCTGTTCTTTCTTGCTGTACAGACTATCGTATTTGGTACAGTAGATAAAATGGAACAAAAATGGACCTACATAAACATGAAAAATGGGAAAGGTTGTCCCGCTAACTAGTAAAAGTCCTGATACAATAGCTTTACTTTACTTACCTTTGGCATAGTTAGATTCGGGCGGAGTAGTGGCTTTCGCATTTCCGAATCCAAGTTCTTTACAAACCACATTAGCGTCATTCTTATCCCAACCGTCGTCACAGACAGTACCCCATATTCCATCGTAAAAGACCTCGACGCGCCCCTCATTTGGGCTCGCGCCTCCTGCTAATCGCACGACGGGTTCTGAGGGCTTTGAGGGAAACAGTGATGACACAGAGCTAAGATCTCCGCAATCATCCACGCAAGAAGAGCCATCTGAAAACAGAACGTGGCAACCGGTTCGAAAGGTTTCAGTGGAAAAATTTCTTTCTGTTTTCCTATCCTCTTTTATCGGTTAAATAAATGACGGTTAAAATCAGGGCAATCAAAATGCGTAGATCTACTCCATGCGAGTGTTTCAACTATACGACCTGTATATCTTGTGCATGAATTATACAAAACAAGCCATGTGGCCGAGAGCAATAGCACTAACTAATGAACTCTGATTAAGTAGCTTAATCCAAATTTCAAAACTGAAATGATCGCACAAAGAGATTTTTTTTAAGTGGGGCTACTGAATATGTACAGAGGTGTATTACACTACGAAATCTTCATAAAAGCCCTAAATAAACTCCCACGCAAATATTGGCCAAAGAGGGTAAAGTCAGAATTCGTATCTCAAATATGTTTTGCAAACTACTGGGAAAAAGAACCATATAATAACACTGCTGAAGAGAATTCATTTGAATAGTAACACCATAGGAACAAAAGTTAGAACCACCTTATAACTCTCTATCATTCCCTTCGCGAGTAAATTGAATTGAGATTGAGTAATGACTTACTTAAGAACAATCCCTTTGGACAAGACTGGCATTGATCACCGGTTTCGCCATTAGAGCACGTCAGGCAAACTTTATCACAAGGTTTGCATAATCGCTCCTTGGTGTTGCCATAGAAACCAGGTGGACACTTGGTTACGCAGTCCGAAGAAGAATTCGCGTAAAAGAAAGGAAAGTCGCAGCTGGTGCAGGAATCTGCTTTGTCTTTGCAGGTTTTGCACTTCAATAAGCACCGCTCACATTTCTTTCCTGAGGTCCTGAAGAAACCATCCCCACAAGATGTCACACATCTCTTAGACATATCAGGACCTGAACATTTGACCCCTGCGTCTTCTGTGTGTCGGCAGTTATGTTTGCCAATCCCACCTGCATACAAACAAAAACAACAACTGAAACGTCGTCGTTACCTTGTATGTTATTGAATGGAATTAATAGAAAAACGTCCAAATATCAAACTGAATGTCAATGTTAGGTTATAGATATGTACAAGAGAACAAACGATACTGAAACGCATTATTGTTTACATTTTTATAATAATAGCAAGGAAATGGCTTCTGCTCTGAATGTCGTCGTAACACTCGCCGTAATTCGACCTTCAGTAGAAATTTCCCCCGAACACGTACCTATTATGGGGTTTTATTATTCATTCAAAATATTTCCCCAGTTTTGATTGGCTAAAATCACACGCATAATTCCCATAACCATCTGGAAGCATTTTGTGTTTAACGAGGAAATGGCGTCAAAAAGGCAGCCCGCTACAGGTTAACGTACACTATCGAAGATGAACTTAACATCGATGCAGGTAATCATGTTTTAGCTATGTTTTTAAACTAGGAATTAGTTTTAAAGGAATAATTAAGCAATTAATGAATTCGGCTTTCGTAGGATATGAAGAATTAAGAGTCATTGTCAGAGAAAACCGGGCGGTGCCAAAAAATTGGGGTCAGCCGATTTCCTTTATTTTTTCAGCATTTAAAACCAAGCTGATAAGATTAACTTTGGTGACATTAACAAGATTTCCCGGCGTTTCACTCCCGAGATTGACCACCCCCCTAGTTTTTGGCCAAGGGAAGCCCTAAAAACCACCAAAAACAATGGCAATTTCTCGGGTCTAAAACAACTTTTCCTTAAGGAATTAGTGCACAGATTTTTTTCTGAAGCTAAATCACCTAACAATAAACGTTTTGGGTGCTTAAAATCATATTTTTAGTTTAACAGTAATTTTGGCCAAGGTTTTTAATCCGGGTATGTTGCGTGACTGGTACAGGACAACGAATTTCGGGGATTTTCGAAGTGCGTTTTCTTGTAAGTGCGGCTGTTTATTTTTTATTTAATTACAGATTTGAACAGTCTATACCCTCCTAAATCAAAAACAAAAGTTTATTGATCGGCACAAGAAACTCTATTCACGCGAATTTTGTTGGAAAATGTCAAAGATCGCTCTTACGGCTAGCTGCTCGCTGAAGTTTAAATAAAGGCAATACTGCATTATAAAGGTACTAATCCATTTTAAATGAGTATTTTATATTCCACTTAGGTTTGAATAAAGGGAAAATAACTATAAAATACTATTGCTTTAACGTAAGGGTTATACAAGACTGCCATCATGCACGCAAAGGTCTCAATTACTTGGTGCTTCGATGATTACTGTCTGGCCTATGCGAGTTAGCCAACAGGACGATGTATGTGCGGTCCTATCTAGTGATAAAATCATCACGACTTTTGTATCACATGCAACAGAAATTCTCAATTCCTGCGAGGAGATGCTACATTTTGCTGTGTGACCTGTCGTGCGAAAAGTAGCCTCTGCCGCACGACAGCTCCCACAGCGAAAATGTAGCCTCTGCTCGCAGGGTATTTGTTACATCGATCACTACTGACAAAACCCAACAATTAATTTTATAAAATGCGAAAGAAGAATACGTAGTGCAAAATTCAGCTATTTCCGACATGAGCACAACTTAGCGTAGTCATCAAGTGGTTCAGTAAAAGTACGTTTTCTTGAATTGCTACCATTTGTTTGCAGACTTAATGCTCTGTATACTTCTCTCAACTGTGCTAACTTCAGCGAACTGAGCTTTCCAGCACGCGAAAGTTCACAAACGTTTACTGCTTCTATTTTAATAGGGTGACTGATAGTTTGTTCAATCTCTCTGTAAACCTCCTGGCGTATGGCTTGAATGTGGTCTTCTGATTCAAGGGCTGTGAGGTCTTCGTTTGTTACTTCTTGTTCCTCCTCCTGGCTCTCTATTTCATCAGCTTGTCTTTGGCGCTGCAACGCTGACATCCTTGCGAAAAAGTTACTAATTTGTTGAGCGGTTCTCCATTCGTCTGGTTTGAATTGTAACTTTCCACTGCTATCTCTAATACTCTTTATCTCTCTAGCCACGTGAATTGGATCAGCCTTTTGTCCTCCCGCAACTCCTTGGTTAAATTTCTGAACAAGAAAGGCTTTTACTTTCTCTTCCGTCCTGTTGGTCCGCTTAGTTGATTTGAGCGCCCACCCTTTATTGCGGCGTTCTCTAGCACTGGAAGGCCCGGCTTCTTCAAATGCAATTCGCTGTCTATCTTCGCTAGCCACATGCATCTCTCCGACTCGGTCAGCGCACTTCTTTCGTGCCGCATCGTACACAGTCTTACAATCTAGATCTGACGCACGTACATGCTTCCCTGCGTCCATGTGAGCTTCTGCTTCCTCTCCAGTCTTGAACGTTAGCACGCATGTACTTTCACTGCATGAGAATATTTCTCCTTGTGGACTGGAAGCACGGCTAACTGAGCCAAGATTGTTGCTACGTGGACCCGACTCCTTTAGGACTTTCAATCCAGTTTCTTCCTGTGGTACAACTTCAACCTGACTGTATGATAAGAATCTGCCGGGTCCAACGCTGAATGCACGCCAAGCGCCCTGGTATCTTGTTGGCGGTGATTTCTTTATTAGTGTCCACTTTGACAACTGCCGCCCTGACTCCTTTTACTCCTCCATGCGACTCTAGTGCTGTCGTCATGTCTTCCGCAGTGATGACATTGTGTTTTTCATTGACCCATCGTCGTATGTGTGCCTTCATAGGAGCGGTCTTTCGGTCACAGATGTCTTTTCCGGACTGTGGCTCTCAAAAGTCGTAACGCAGACTTGTCATGCTAGTTCGTTGACCAATGAACGGAAGACTGAGCACAAGAGATCCACTATGGTAGCAACCTGCGTTATCGGATCTCAGAAAAACATTTTCAATCTCCGGTGATTCTTTCTTGATGGTATTTAAAAGATGCTCTATTATAGAGGCTACAGCAAGGCTGTTCTGCGTGCAGTTATCAAACAGATGGACAAAACATTCCACTTGGAATTTTTCAGTATGCTTAGTGATCACAGCACTCACATGCCAGCTTCGTCCTCGTTTTCCGAAGAAATCACTCATTCGTTCCCGATAACGTTGTGGGAGGTATTTCATGGCCCAATCCATAACGATTAAACATGAAGCTGAATCAACATGTACAAGAGCAAATTGATTTCCTTCTTCTTTATTTACTGTGCGAAGCAAATGCGCCTTCCAGTCCTGGATAGATGCCAAACAGAGTTTGTAGTCGTGGCTTAACCGCCATCTGTGCTCCTCCGGCATCTCAACACGGTTGATCTCGGATTCAATTTCCTTCAAAAATGTCTCTAACGATTCGCATTGCTCGCAGTCACTTTCATGCTCCTGCTGACATATGCTTTGCAGGTTGGAGTCACTTGTGTCACCTAGGACATGTGCAGTGCAGTGATCAGCAAAAGTTTCTTCTCTGCCAACATGGGTCTTAAACTCAGCCTCCTTGATTTTTTGTTCTGCATCCTTTACCCAGGTAGCCTCCGATCCATGGTCTCCAAGCGTCTTAAGCACGTCAGTGACATTGTCTATGGCCTCTGTCCCTTCTCCTGTAGTGTTGTCGAGTCCCTGCAAAGATTTTTGCATTGAGGCACCACACACCTCTATTATTCTGTAGAGTTAACGCTGTCCTGCTGGTTCAAAATTCTGCTCTTTGCAATAAACTGAGTATTGCTCAATTATTCTTGACGGTATCATAGTCCTTATAACTGCCGGAATGATAATGCTTCCTCCCGTGTCGAGCTTAAGGACTTTTGTGCGAAATGCTACGTCCTGCAGCATCTCAGGTCTTGCGATGTAATCGATAAAATGATCAATTTGAACGGCTGAGATTCGGGAACGGAAAATTGGCTCTTGCGGAACAGGCAGACCTTCACCAACTTTGGTAGCATGCTGTCGAGCTTCATCTATTCGCCATTTTGAAAGTGTTGGTATCATGTTCATCAACTGGGACCTGCTAAAATCATTGGCAAAGAGAAAGATTATCTGTCGTTTTGTTAGCCATGACTCGGCATGGTTATACGACTTGATCAGAACGTCGATTAGCCCAGATTTCGGATCAAAACTTCTACGTCTAGTGGCACCAGCAGAATCCTTATTTACTAATCTTTCCTGTCCAGGGCTAAGGACCGAAAGTGCTGTGCAGATGCTTTCTTTGGCCTTTCGCAGATAGTACTTTTGCTGTGTTGTCGATATATCATCCCAAGGCGTATTCAAAGTTGACAGAATGGGTGAAATTCTTCCTCCAGATAAACTGCTAATGGTATTGTTCAGTAGCTGCCTTCTCTGTTGCTGTTCCTCTACTTCGTTGGACCAGACACTGATTTCTTCTTCTGGGATACTTTGTTGGGATGATTGTGATGATGATGAAACCATCTCTTGTTCTGCATTAGATGTTACCAGGGCGCCCTGATCTTCATTCTACTGTGGCAGTTCAAATACATCTTTATCACCAGCCACTTGAGACTGTCAGTGCAATAAAAGGGATATTAACTACATTTCCATAATTTTTCTGTTAAGTTGTTACCGAGAATGGGGTCACAGAAAAGGGAGTTACAGGACTTTTTAACCAGTAAAAACCATTAAAAGTTGCAAACAGACTAAAACCTGAAACCGAATTTTCGGTTTGTTGTCATCCAAAAATTTTGCTACCATGGCAACGTGACGTAACGACTTCTTCTTCTCTATTACATTCAAACCTTTCACGGTACTAGAGCCTACCCCTCGTCCTTACATTAGAGAGATTTAGAATCCCGGCAAACAGCAAACGTCGATTTGCCTCATCTCTTTTATTGTAGTTTACTAGTCATGTTAATTACACAAATAGAAGTTTCAACTGAAAGCGATCAATACAAAACTGATGTACTCACTATACCTTAGTCGCTTTATTTTCTTATAATTTTTGTTTTAATATATTTTTTTTAATTGATAGATTTGTTACGTAATAATATGTTAGAGCAAGCATTTATGAAAGTAAAAATGTTCTCCCCTTTCTCCAAAATAAAAATCTTGGTGTCACATTACACCCTCCCCCTCACCCATAAAGGCCACTCTCTACAACGCCCCCTCAAAAACTGGCCGTTGTAGAGTGGTACTGGTCGGACTGCATCAAGCTTGCAGGTCGCTAAAAAACGTTAGGGTGGGGATAGCCAGTCCATCTATTTTCAAACTGAAAAAAGAGGCATTAACGTTTGCAGTGCTATCTATCGCTTTTTCGTTCTCAGTTCCTAGCTTCCCAGCAAATGAGATTTTTTTTTCCAAATTCCCTCTCCCCCCCTCCGAGTTTTCCCATCCACGTTTCTTTCACGGTTTTTCGGTTGTTCTTCTTTTGTTTTCTTTTACAGTCTTGGATAGGTTTTTAAATATTTAAACCTGTTATTAAGTGTTTCAGATGCCTAGCTTAAATTGCGTGACTAAAGAAAGCAAATACACAACCTGCTGATCGCCCCTTTCTCTTTCAGAGTTATCTACATGGCGTAGTCTGTAATGCTCTGTGCGACACTTTACACAAATAGCTAATACAAATGAAATAGATAAAGATTAAAAATGTGACTCTTACTTCAACCCCCAAAAATCGAATTTTATACATAGTTTCTGGGACAGCTAAAATTTAGACATTGAGTTTCAATCTTGTCATCAGTGAAAGTGGAAAAATACGAGCACTTAAAACATTTTAAGAAAATAGCGCGAGATGAATGATTACTTTTTATTTGAATTAATTTTCCTGTTCTAAAATAATCTGAAAAACGTTTACAGTTGTAGTTTATAGTTCCTGTTCATGTAGGCGTGTCACGCTGTAGCTTCTGTCACGACAACACTTGAAAAAACTTTTTGTGGCAAAAAAGGCTTCCGTTTAGCTTGCGAAGCGCAGACGTATTTCCGGTCGTCGCTTCTCTCCCTCCGTTATTTTTCGGAGGGAGAGAAGCGACGACCGGAAATACGTCTGCGCTTCGCAGGCTAGCTTCCGTTCTGAATAAAAGTATCTTGCTTGCTCACCCCATCCTCGGAGACCCAGGGGCAGTCAGTCTGTGCTTGAAAACTTTCGTCGCGCCTTTTCTCCCGACCCGACTGACAGCCCCTGGGTCTCCGAGGATGGCTCACCCTTGTTTGATTTATGGCACATCCAAGGAAATTTTCTCCACCCCCCGCGCTTCTGTTAATATAATGGCGCTTTAAAATTTGCAACTTGATGCCAGCGCTTTCACTACAATAGTCATACTCGATACGCCTAGAGCCTAGAGCCTTTCGTGATATTTATGGAAAACGTAATTTACCAGGTAAGATCGACAAAAGGATTTTAAAGTAATAAGAGACACTCACTGGACCCAACTGGGAAAGCAGCATTTTGTAAAGCAAAGATTTCCTTGGACATTGCGTAATTGACACGGCGTGGGTCCTTGACCTGCTTGCTTTGACCTTTGTGCGATGGATAGCAACATGTCGAACTTTTACGACCTCTCCAGTCGACTGTCAGGTCTCTTCTGTGTTTAGGACAGATGGTCATGGCTGCTACTCTGTCTTGAGATAAATCGAAGTGTCCTGCTCTGTTCAAGGTGAGCTCTTTCTCAGTGATTTCTATTCCTTGGGATCGCCATCCTCGCTTGCTACTCACACCAAGTCCCAGTAAGTGTGGTGTTATGTCTTCTTTACAAGCATCCAGCGGCAGAACATTTGTACTAGATCCGTAAGAACTACAAGGTGACTCTTGTGAAGCGAACGAACAGTTCATATTTTAAAGCAAGTGTAGTACAACGAAAGTACGCAAATTTCGGCGAGTCGTAAATGAAACCTGATAACCCAGCGGGGCGCGAGACATATAGATGTTGCTCGATCTCAAATTACGCAGCTACAATTATACGTGTAAGTCGTTTATTAATTTCTCAATTTCATATTTTGGCAAACAAAAATTTTCTGCAAAAATCCAAGTAAAAAACATTGTCCTGAAACTTTATATGACTGAAAATTCGTCGCACAGATAATTTAAAAATCGTCCATTCATTTCTTTATAATTAATTCTAATTAATACGTCTGCTTTATAATTTGTATCATACGTGTATGACTGCAACGGTTTCCGCTGTTCCAAAGTAAGGTTGATTTCTTTTCATTGCAGTATCCTTTCCAAATGTTTTTTTTTTTTATATGGGTGATGAAGTTTTCAGCCGTCTAAAGTTACAATTTAAAGGCCATTACCAAAAAGCAACTGGTTACATGCTTTATGCAAAATACCGCAAAATCACGTTCACGAAAATAGGCTTCCTGTGAAAAGAGTTTCTTGTACCAATCAATACTTTTTTCCTTTTGACTTAGAAGGGTATAGACTATTGTAAAATGGAATTATTTAACAAATAAACAGCCGCACTTTCAAGAAAATGGCCTTAGAAAATCGCCGAAATTCGATGTCCTGTAACAGTCACGCAACATACCCGGATTAAAACCTTTGGGCTAAATTACCGTTACACTAAAAATTTGATTTTATGCATCCAAAACGTTTGTTTTAAGGTACTTTAGCTTCAGAAAAAAATCTGTGCACTAATTCCTTAAGGAAAAGTTGTTTTAGACCCGAGAAATTGCCATTGTTTTTGGTGGTTTTTAGGGCTTCCCTTGGCCAAAAACTAGGGGGGTGGTCAATCTCGAGAGTGAAAAGCCGGGAAATCTTGTTAATGTCACCAAAGTTAATCTTATCAGCTTGGTTTTAAATGCTGAAAAAATAAAGGAAATTGGCTGACCCCAATCTTTTGGCACCGCCCGGTTTTCTCTGACAATGGCTCTTAAGCAAATCTAGGAGAGTCTTATCCACCCTCCTCGAACTGCTTAATTCTTCATGCTACGAAAGCCGAATTCATTAATTGCTAATTATGCAGATGTCGCTAACAAAGGATTCGGAGGGATTAGGGGAACGGTCCACCGTACAAAATTCCTCCAAAATATACACTTTTATGATAATAGGGTAATATTAGGCATTTTTTCAATACTTCGTTTTTTACCAGTGTTTAATAACATTTACTGACATAAAAAACAAACAGCAGTTCGGTGATCGCACTTTCGATTTAGAACGACCGTCCACCGTTCGGTAATTAATCGAACGTTCGATCTATTTCGATTGACCAAATTTTATTGTGAGTTCTATTATGTTTGATTACCGAAAGTTCGATTAGATACGCCGGGAACGGAGTAAGCTTGTAATAAATGTGTATTTGATCAACTCCTGAATCCTGGTTAAACAGCATCTTAACCTTGGCAACGAGGAATCTCGGACAAAAAAAGCGGATGATTCTGTACAATAGTCCAACCAAAAACGCGTAAAACCGCAAGGCCACAGCACCTTTACAACAACAACAACATCAAAAATGTTTTAAGTCTGGTGTCATTGGTTCCGTCGATCGCCAAAAAATAATTCTGACGTCAAATTCAAAAGTTAAACAGGATTGAATGGGTCAGTTCTTTCAGTTATTGGGACATTTCGAAAACAAGTACGAACGACGGGATGCAAGCCCGGATTTTCCTCAGCGGAATAGCTGATATTTACGGCTTAATGGTAGACGTTCCCAATACTCAATCGTTATCAGATTTTCGGCTTCGTTTTTGTTTGAAAATTTCGGGAACTTATGGTCTTACTGAAACGCTCCAAAAGTAGCAAATATCCCAACCAACCGGGGATAATCTGAATGTTCCTAGACCGTCTGAGATTTTCTCGGTTATAGACAAAACCAAAAAATTGGCCATATTATTAGGTCAAGACAGGTACGAGGCAAAATTGTACCAAATCTACTTTCAAGCACCCGTTTATAAAATTTACTAGACGAACATGTACCGACTTTCTAATCATTACCTTTAAATTTTTTAAAAATGCGCTTGCTAATAGAAGGAATAGTCGAAGCTTTGCTTTTTGTTGTAAGTTGCAGTTGCGTCACTTTTCTATACTCTACGTCATCCTTTTGCTACCGGATGAATTCTTATACTACTTTTCCTTACCAGAATTCATTCGACAGTCCTTGACGTTTTTCTCCACTCCTATGCATTGCAAATCATCGATCCAGATTTTCCCAGTCCCCTGTCCATATTTGGCTCTGATGCGAGCCTCGACCGCTGTTCCAAGCTTCAGCTGTCGGCATACGACATGGGCATCATTCAGATCAAAGTTATCATCGCAGATCGTACCCCAGCTACCATTGTGAAGTATCTCAACTCTCCCTTCTACGGTTGAGTTGGCGCCAACCAATCGGATGCCGTCCACCCCCTGCAAGGTCAGTGCACTATCCGGGCAGCTAGCAACACATCCGTCATCCTTCAAGAATCCCTTACACGCAGTACAGTTGTTTTTTTTCACTTCGCAATTGTAGCAGGTCTTGTCACACGGCATACATTTTCTTGACTGACGGTCTGCAAAGTACCCATCGAGGCAACTCGGGGCACAGTTATAAGTTCCATTTGCACTCCCTGTCGAGTTGAGGAAGTAATTTGGTGGACAGGTTGTGCAGTTTTCAAGGTTTCCATAACATGTTTGGCAATTGTCACTACATTTACCGCAAACTTTGAATCCATGGGATAAATCCTCAAAGAAGCCATTGTCAGTGTCACAGTCTTTAAGACAGTCACGAGCGTTGCCAGGACTGGAGCAGACCACGCCAGCGTCCTCGTTGTGGGCGCAATTTTCAATACCCCATCCACGGAAGGTGCATCTCGCTATTGAAGTTTCATAGCCTAAAAATAAGCGTATGAAATAACTAAGATAGTACTCGCGCTGTGATTGGCCGAGAGGCATGTTTGCTTGAGAGTATGCAAACATGGTTGTGACGTCAAGGTGTTTAGCTTTTCGCGCGTAAGCGCGAATTTTAAAAGTTTTGAGATGAAAACTCAACAAGTTTACTTTACTTAGCCATTCCCTCGCCTGCTGAAACTTGGAAAATCTCTACAATTTTTAACATTTTTTTTTCGCTTAAGCTGACATTTTAAGCGGGAAAAATTCGTATTTTGAAAAGCATCCTTTTTGCAAAACAAGAACTAATTACGCGAGCAAGGCTTCGTGTACAAGACTTCGAGACTGGTAAGAATCTCTCTTTTGGTCGATGCCATAACAAAGAGTTTCTCGTTTTTTCTCGGGAAACTTAATTTATAAAAACAATAGAAAACTTTTTTCCTGTATTTGCATAGCCTGATATAAACACTAGAGCGGTTGGGAGAATTCTCGATAGTAATGCAAACCTTCGCCTTCGTCTCGGGTTAGATCTACCAACGCTCTGACAGAATAAGCAACGAGGCCAATCGGGAACAGTTGGTCGCTGAGTCAGATTTAACCCAGAGATCCAGAATTCCCTGCCGATGTCCTCATATTTTCTTTGATTCTGGTTCTTTGATCATCCAATTGACGCCCCCTCTCAAATACACGCCTCTTGTCTAATAGACGCCCCCTCTTCGATGTAAAGTTTGTATCAGACGCTCTCTGCCTAATAGACTCTCCCCGTGACAGTTACTCCAAAATACAAGGAATTAGGAAAAAGGAGCAAAATCTTGCTCGATTAACCAGGGCTTGCGCATTTCATCTTGTTTAATGTCAAGCTCAAAGAATAGGCTAAAAAATGATAACACAATGACCCGGCGGAGTACTCCCCTATAAAAGTGACCGGGGCTCTCGTCTTACCTTTTTGGGGGTTTAAATTTGTGGATTGGTACCGCTTGGGGTGCTAAAACCTACAAAAACTGCTGCCAGAGTTGTCTCGGTACCTTTTAGGGGCCTGCGGTAAAATCATCGCCTATTAGGATAAAGATTTATGACACCACTTTCAAAGAGTTCTCGAGAAGAAAGTGGTCGAAAGTTATCTTTTAATTGCTATTAAAATTTGCAGTGCCAATTATATAATTTATTGTTGTTGTATTGGTACCTCTTAGGGGTGGAAATGAATTGGGCGCACGCCCATAAAGCAAGTTTCTGGTATCTCTTAGGGGTGTTCTCGAAATTTTCCGGTGGGCACCCCTGTCCCCTGTCACTTTTATAGGGGAGTACCCCCCCGGACACAATGACCCTGAGTGAGGATTCTGACATCGAAGTCGAGATTAGAAAGAGCAAAATGGATCTCTAGACGGCCTAGACATATCAAAATTGATGGACTGTATATTTCGCTATCTATAATCTCTCTGTCTTAATATTTTCACCGAAAGCACCACATTAGTTTCATAGAGATCACTACAAAATTGAAAATAAACGCCTTTCTCTTTTAAACGCCTCCTATCGATTAAACGCCCCGGTCTGGACCCCTTTAAATATACGCCCTCGGCTTCTATTCGTTCATGGACGGTTCTATTCGGCCATGGACGGTACCTCAAGTTGCTTTTTGGGGGCATGTGGTTCAGAAGGATTTGCAGAGTTTTTCACTGCTTAGCACTCTTAATAAAATGCAATTTAGCTTGAGTTGGGAAACCGGTTAACCGAGCCATTTCGGTCTTGTGATCTCATCAGAGAAATTTCAGCCCGTTAACCCTAGCTTACATTATTTACGTTATAGCACGTGAAACTTCTTTCACCCAATACATATTCAATGTCTAGAAACTGAGTTTTTTGACCATGAACTCCCAAAAAAAGGCCGTACAGAAATACTCCTTTAAACGAAGTGACAATGCGCATGTAGTAAGAAAAGTCATTTCATCCTCACGATCAACCCGGCTAAAATTAGGATGGGAAAACTCCAGACCGATTAAATTGCTGCCAGTCTTCTAACCTGCTAGCGTTGCGTGACGAGCCTAAAAACGGCTGCGGAGGAGACTAGTGCCGCTCGTCAGACTTAATTTTAAATGGACTGTTGGTGTGCGGCGGGAAAAAATAAAATTGCCTATGATTTCCCCTCTGTGCGCTGCGAAGGGGGAATTCCATTTAATTCATTACCTTTACAATCGACGTCATCCATCCAAATAGGCATGGATGGATGGCCCTGACCGAACCTGGCGCGCGTCACCGCGGCCGTCGCATTTCCCATACCCAGCATATTACATACAACGTTAGCATCCCTGATGTCCCAGTAATCATCGCATACTGTCCCATACTGACCGGCATACAAAATCTGAAAGATGAAAGAAGTGGCACGAAGCCAGGTCAGCTTAAAATGGTAAAGTGGTTACAAATGACTTTTGTAACAGTTGAATTTCTAACTGCAAACAGCCTATTATAGGGTAATGAGCCGACCCAAAAATGCGCCACGAAAAGTTCTTAAATTATGTTTAATATCTCGCCCAAATTCTTCTCCCCGGTTATCTCTTTTGCTGTGCATTACTAAAAGAGAAAATGTCCTGCACCGCCATAGTGAACGAAATTTTATGTCTAGGTGTTGATGGGTGTTGTACTGTTTCTTTCTTTGTTTTACGGAATCTGTACCATTGTACATGCAGAAGGAGAATCGATAATGATCTATTTTACTCGTCGCCTTGACGCAGGCGCTAAGCAATCATACTATTTTTTCCCATGGCACAAAGTTCAGTAGTCGTTTATCATCGCCATAGCCATTGTTCGTTTTAATGGAACTCTCTTCTCTGCAGAGGCCGCTTTGTGTCGCAGGGAGGCTGGGGAGAGGGAAAAAAGGCGCGCTGGGGACGATGGGAAGGGGAAAGACAGGGTTCTATCTAGGATTTATCGTTTGGGGGAGAAGTCCCGAGTGGCCGAAGGCCACAAGCTTACTAGGGGGATCCGGGGGCATGCTCCCCCTGGAAATTTTTTGAAATTAATATGCGCTGAGATGCAATCTGGTGCATTTTAAGACCCAATTTTGAGAAATGTGCACTGACCTCGTCGCGTCTGGATGATTTTTCCGATATAGTTACTTATATACTGTAATGATAACAATATTTTTGGGGAGGAAGCTGGGCATTTTTTTTTGGGGGGGGGGAAGCTTCTACCCCTCAAATACCCTAGATAGAACCCTGAAAGAGAGGAAGCGAGGCTTCCGCCTTTCCCCTCTTCCAATTGTTCCCCGCGCGCTTATTGCTGTTTATACATGGATACCCAGCGGGAGCTTCTGGGGGAGGAGAGAGCAGCAAGACAATCAAAGGGAAGGAGGTACCCAGCGTGAGTGTAAAGATCCACGGGGAAAGAGGGCATGAAGGATGGCCAAATAGCGCCACCTAACAAATATTATAACCGGTTTTCGAATTTTTCGTCCCTTTTCCCTGAGTTGTGTTCGAAGGGGGCGGGAATAGGCAGAAGACAAGGAAACGTGAAAGTACATGTATACTCACCTCGACGCGACCTTCCAGAGGTGACAGTGACTTATCGTCTCTGACAAGCTTTATTTGAGGCTTGGGTGACGGATTATAACCGCCAGAACAATTCTCTACACAGCTTGAGCCTTTCTTGAATTTAGGAGCATCGCAAGATGTACAATTATCGGGTTTTCCTTCGCAACTTCCACATGTCCGGTTACATGTCTTGCAAGTGCCATCAAGGTAGTACCCACGCCCACAGTCAGGAACACACGTGCCTTTTTTCTTATAATAGCCTTCGGAGCACTCGCTGCAATTGTTGGGTTTCCCGGAGCACTTTTTACATGCGGAATTACAGAAAAGGCACACTTTTCCCTTAGCGTAAAATTCATCTGGACAATTGTTCTTGCAGGTTCGCACTCCTGGTCCAGTGCAACGCAGAACAGTGTTTTCGTCTGGACGACAGTTCGTCTGACCCCAAGGACGATGTTTACATTCACTGAAGGTTTTTTCTGTTCCGGTGCAGAAAACATCGTCAAGCCACTGCTTGCCAGTGGATATTTTCTTAATGTGACTAAGTGTTGTGTCAGTATCGGCTGTCCCAAGACCCAGTTCTTTGCACACCACAGCGGTTTCCCTTGCGTCCCATCCATCATCGCAAACAGTTCCCCATACACCATTGTGAAGAACCTCTAACACGCCTTCAAAATAATCTGAGCCGTTAGTCAGCCGCAAAAGCGGAGTGGAGGGAAATGAACCGTTCTTGACCGGCACGGCAAAGTTTGCACCTGTGCAATTTGCCACACAGGCGTCACTTTCAAACACGAGAGGTGGCGCGCAGACAGTACATTTAGGAGCGTTATTTGAGAATTTGCACTGTAAACAGTCGACGGGACAAGGCAAACAGGAGAAACTAGTAGTGTTCTTGTAAAATAAATCGCCACAATCCTTAACGCATACTCCATTTTTCTGGTACAAATCGGGACCGCATCCCTTTTGGCACTTGCGATTCTTCAGCGCTTTTGGAGGCTTACAGGACGTGCAGTTGTTCTTATCGCTTCCATCTGCGCATGTCATGCATTCATCAGTATTGCACTTATTGCATTCACGGGTAGGTACATGGCCGAATTCTCCATCTGGGCATTTGTCGACGCAAGTGTTGTTTTTTGTTAAAAACTTCGGCGGTTTGCACTTTTTACATCGGTAGCTCCGACTTGTGCATTCAGCACAGTGCGCGGCACACAAATCACAGACATCAACATCGTTTTTAAACCATCCAGGTTTACAGCTCTTTAAACATTGGCCAGTCTGTAGGGTCTTTGGAATTGGACCCTGGCAAACAACCCCTACGTCTCTGTCATGAAAGCATCGACTCTCAGCCCCAATTGGGCAGTCAAAGAGACTTTGCTCTCGTCCAGTGCAATTCAGTTCATTGGACCATACCGATCCAGTGCCCCTTCCGAAAGTCGCGGTATTCTTTACGGCTTTCAAGGCACTTCCGAGTCCCAGCTGCCGACACGCCACGGTTGCTTCGCGAAAATCAAAGGTATTGCCACAGACAGTGCTCCACGATCCTTTCACAAACACTTCCAATCGGCCTTGCAGTTCGGTAGAGTTTGAACCTTTCAAGCGAATGCGTCGTTTCTGACCAACCAGCCTCGGGGCACAACTAACAAGACACTGACTTCCGTTTAGAAAGCGATTGTCCGGGCAACTTGTACAATTAGTAGAAGACGTCCCGTCCCCGCACGTCCGACATCCACGATCGCATGGTTTGCACTGTCGATTAGAAGTGTCACCATAAAAACCTATTCCACATGATGTCACGCAGCTTTTATCTGTTGGAAAAAAAGGCGATACACCCTTTTTTTAGAATACCCGTTTTTAATAGGAACGTTCAGCCTAAAATTTGCCAAAATATTAAGAACATGCTAAGAACATACTCGAGGCTCAGAGAAGAACAATCTATTTTTTCACTGCTTTTACTTTCCAGTAAACCCAAAACATCCGAATTACATAATGTCCCACATGGAATCCGAGACTGTGCATGTAAAATTTTGTTCTTTCAGCGTGTATGGTCGATACATTTACATTCAGTACTTGTAATGGGTTATCCGAGGGCTCTTATAACCAGCCGTAGAAAAAGCGTTTTAAAAAAAGCCATAGCAGCGCTAATCAAAATACGTTTTAAGCGTTTTAATACTGCTTCAAGCTTTAAGACGTCATAATAAATCTAAATATCTTCAATACCGGGAGGTTATACAGGGAGGTTACACCACCTAACTTTTTTAAAAGTTCCTTAATTGTTTTTAAGAAAAGTTTTTTCGCAATTTTTTAAAAGTATAATCATTGTCTTAACTTGTCTATATGTAGCTTAAAAGTTATCTGATTTCCGTTAACGAAATTTCAGAACATTTCCAAGCTGAAACTGCACAAAAAATAATAACTGTCCAGGCTCAACACGAAAATGGACTTTCTTATAAATAAAAGGTGTAAATCACTACCCTATATGCTGCAGACTATTACTTGAATATCTCATAACACTTAACGTATTTTAAAATCAACTTAGAGACTTAATGAATGGCTGTCGTACTTTCAGAATGAGTAGTACGCCATTTACGTTGAGTAAACTGAAAATGGCTTGGAACAAGGTTTTGTTAAACAGTGGCTAAACTCCGTTTAAATAACCAGCCCCTTGTGTTCTACAGATTTATGAGGTTCCTTTCATACATGTCTTGCAATTCTATGAGTACGTATTTGTTAAGAGCTAAAACTGCCTAAAATTGCGACTTAGTTCTTGTAACGTGTTTTAGAGCCCATCCGAAAAATAGATTCGAAATTATTAATTGCACTAGTAATCATGACAGTTACCCTCTTTTTCAATAAGGGTTTCATTTAAATTTCTTTGTTATTTTCATGAACTGTAGCGCCAATTCTTAGCAGGCCTCATGTTTGTAAAAGCAATACGCCACTTGCACATCTCCCATAATGCACCTTATTTGCCTCTAAAATTTTGCATAACCTTTGTTGTATGGGAGATGTGCAAGTGGCGTATAGACCATATAGGACACTAGCACGATGACGTCTTTTTACCACAACTACCAGAATCCTACAGTTTGTTGTTTTCTTTTGAAAACTAGGGCTATTGTCTTTTAAACACCAGTGGGATTGACTAATTCAAATAAGAGAGCGGAGACGAAATGAATTGTGGTAGTTGTACTCAAATGTCGTCATCGTGAAAATGACCTATTACGTCAACAGAAACCAGAATACGATAATAGCATTTAGCGTGGCTAAAATGACGTCACTTTTTAAGCATACCTTTTTTTCGAAGAAATTTCGAAGAGTCGCAGCTTGTGCAAGCGTCCGGTGAATCTTCGCAGGTGAGACAGCTTGAGGAACATGCGGCACATTGCCTTTTTCCGTTCTTTAGGTAATAGCCATCTCCACACTCGGTAACACATTCTCTTGTCGTGTCTGGTCCTGTACATCGCACGCCTGCGTCTTCATCATGACTGCATGAATGGTTACCCCAACCATTATGTGCGCATCTTTCCAGTCTCTTCTCTTCTCCGGTGCATTTGAGCTTGAGAAAAAAAAATAAAACACAACATAACGCCTTCAATCATAATATCACACTTTTTGGTCACAAACTACTTCGGTAAAACGAACGGACAAAACCAGCCTGACCAAACTCGAAAAACAGGCTCATCAGCGAAACATCCAGAAGCTGGGACAAAAGAACTCAGATCTTTCCCACAGCCGTATGCATTCTAGACAAGTCATTAAGCATGAAACAAGTGACGACGTAAACAAGTGACGATAATGATAATGATGATGATGACGGCGGCGATACATCAGACGTTAACGACATTTTCTCAGTGTGTTCCTCCCCCCCTCCCCCCGAAACGTGGTGATTTTTTAAGACGATACTGGGTAGCCCCTTGCATTGGGCAAAAGAAAAACTGCGTCGTTTTAAGGAAAACGTTATTTGCCAACAGAATTGTATCGTGTTGTTAAGTCCGTAGGTTTTGCCCAAGCAAAATGGTAACTTGACCCCTAATATACGTACCATGGAGAGCCAGATTGGATCTGAATCTTTTCCTTTCCCCAGTCTGCCATATTTCACTGCCTCTTTAGCGGATCCTAACAACAGCTCCCGGCATACAACTGTGGCATCTTTACTGTCCCAGGAATCGTCGCAAACTGTGCCCCATTTTCCATCGTGATTAATCAACACAAGGCCCTCAAAAGGGTTGCTTCCGCCGACCAGTTTGATCTGGGTCTCAGGAGGACCCTTATTAAATCTGTCATTGCCACAACTTAGAACGCACGTTTTGTCTGTGAGACAAAATTCGTCGTTACATTAATAGAGACCTTTAGATTCCAGGACGGAATCTAAAAGGAAAGAATGAAAGGTCTCCACTATCAAAAACTTGATCAGAGGAGCAACAGCCCAACGTATATTTTACAGTGTACAAATTTAGGCATTTACGGCTTCAGTCCACACGAGTTTAACGAGAATTAAAGATGTTACGATCATCGTAAATTGATATTGTCGTAGACAGTCCCCAGAACGCATAAGTCCGCAGTTCGTTCCCGGGTGGACAGCGGTATATACATAGCTTGTAAACGTGCTTCCCCTTTTCGTGCTGGACGAAAGGCGCTTTGTATTTGCTAAAATTACGGGGGAAGGCGGGGGGAAGAGACCGGCCAGACCTGATTATTCGTTAAGATAATTCCACTATTAATCAGGACTGTCCCTCCAGATCAGTCTATTACTAAATAAGACGCAAGGCACTGGTAGGATTTTAGTAAAAACTCTCGACGAAAAGCCTATTAAATTATATTACATGAACTTAATTTATACTCGAATTTCAGAGTAGCCTTAACGGCCAATATCCTCGAGAACAAAACTAGTACTGACAAAAAAGGGGCATATCTATTTACCGATACATTAGATTAATACGTAACATACATGAAAAATGTAAAAATATACCATTATGTCTGAAAGGAGGTTACTTTCACGAGTCTTCTAAAACCAGTTAAAAGAGAATTCTACTATTAATCAGGATTATAAAATCGGACCACCCGGGCAGATCAGTTCTGATTTTTGATAAACGCCCTTAGTCTCCATAGCTGAGCTCCCACGTGACCCGATTAAGCCACGTGAGATGAACACCATATTTACTATATGGCCACTCCTGTAAATTGCAACAGGCCTTATCCGTAAACTATAACAGAACGAGCGAAAAGGCGGGAGGTGAGGTGAAATTGTTACGTGTTGCACAATACCTTTGAGAAAAAGTTGAGAGTTACAACTTGAACACAGGTTGTTCTTTTCTCCATTGAGACAAGTCTTGCAGTTGGAGGAACATTTCTGGCAAGTACGTTCTTGAGTGTTTCCATAGAAACCCGGACCGCAGTCACGCACACAGTACAGGTTCCCTTTTGAAAACATTCGTTCAGGACACAGTGATGCACAGTTACCTGAAAACGAGGGTTCAAACGCATAAGAAGTGTATACACAAGGTCTCTTTTCGGCATACAAAACTCGCAAAATTCTCCTTAAGTCCCCCATTGCGATTCGCTGGATCACTTTTGTGAATTTTGAAAACAATATGCCGGGTTTACGATCAGATCCTCGAAAACTTAGCTGCAAAAAAAAAAAAAGAACTACACGTCATGATTGCTTGCATCAAATCCTCTCACACAGTCCGAGACGATTACCCGGATGTACTAACCTTCATGGATAAAATGCCAATATTAATTATTCTTTGAATTGCATTTTGGGTAGTGATTCATATAAACTTGACTTTTGCATCACCTTTTGCTCTTTGCATGAACTGCTCATTCAATTATTTGTGTTTATATTGTAAACACTAGGGTATCTAAAAGATAGTAATGCTGCAGCACATTCTGTTGATACTGGCATTAGTTGGGCAGTGGGACTTAAAAGAATCGAAAATGACATTGAATGTCCCATTTACACGTTGGAAAGTACTAGAATAATTACTATCAGTCTATAGAAAGAACTCGTAGGAACGTTGTTTAGAAAAGGTTATCAACTCTGGTTTTCCCACAGTAAATTGTACGAAATGATAGAAATTCAGATTGTTTATCCATATATTTAATAGAAAAGGTAGTACGGTGTACCATCTTTTCTCTGGAAACACGATACTTTTCTTGCTGTTTATTGCACTTTATTAAGTAACAGTTATTTTGCTATATATTTATAGAAAACAGCAAAACAAAAAACGGAAAAAAAAAGAAAGAAGGAAAAAAAGAATTTGGTAGGACTCGAACCCAGCACCATAAGCTCGACGCGACTACACCTAACCACTACACCACAGAAACTGAGTACGTAGTTTCGGGAAAAGTCTTTAATTTAATGCCTTTTCCATGAAACTTCCGCCGGCAAGATGATCGCCAGCCGCAATAATCGAGCTATTAACAGTAAAAAAACAGTGTAAATGCATATTCCATGGCAATGAATGAATGAAAGAACATAATTATGCTTTTCAAAACGCCGACACACGTCCTCGTCTGCAACGTAGGACACAAAACACATGTTTTGTTATCTCGATTTCCGCTGTTATTTTGAAGCGAATGGTCAAAATCACATCCATTTTCGGCTCATACAGGTTCTTAAGAACAGCACGGCATGACATTCTCTCACTTTCACATCACCTTTTAGCAAGCTGCTGGAATTTGTATATCCCCCGTGTTGCGGAGTCGAAGAGCAAATGGTCATCTTCTCATCAGGTTTAACACCTGGACGAGTCAAAGGCTCTTGAATTGAAATCCAATCCCCTAGTTAACCATCGTACTCATCTGAAAGACTCCTGCGTCTCTTAAATTTGGTAAGACCTCTAACCGTGCTGTAGAAAATTTGCTACAAAGAAAACTATGAGTCTGGGAAGCGAACGATGCGAACTTCCCCGTGGTTTTATTTGAGTTGTTCGTGACGCAATGCCCTCTGGTTAAATGCGATGCATTGTGGTAGAAAGTGTGGTTAAATGCAATGCATTGTGGTAAAAAGTGATGAATTCGAGAATTAGTCGCCCCTTATATATTTCCCTTAAATCCTGATTATGTTGCTGCTCGCTCCCTACGATCGCTCCGGACCAATAACTCGATGTTATATAATTTAACTTGAGTGTGAACCTATAATTGGGACGAGTCTGTTAGCCTTGTTAAGTCCTTTTAGGGACAAAAATGGCGGAATTCTCTAACCTTTCATAACCTTGAAGCCTGAAAAAGTACCCCTTTCGGATGGAGCCTTCCCGTTTAGGCCATTATAGGGATAACCCCCCCCCCCCCCCCCGCTCGTCACACTCTATAGAAGCGTTGCAATATTGGAACAATGTTGTAACCATTCGAAACAATGTCGCAACTATGTTGCAACGCTGTGTTGCGCTAAAAATCGTCGTTGCGAATCGTCTTGTGTAACATCACCTTATAATGACATGACATTTTCGGGGTGGTTACAGTAAAGATAAGAGACTAACGTTAACTCCCACTGTTCTCTTACTGAGACGCAATTTCACGTGATAAAAATACAGATGAATTAAACCGCTATCCGGTTAGTTTAGTACGCACCGGTCTGCTGAGCAGGAAACTGAACCGCTAAGCGCCGACAAAAAATTCAGGATCTTTAAATAACTGACGAGAAAGGCCGCCTTTCTAATGTCATACGCAAAAGGTTAGACTTTCTAGCCTTCTCGGGATAAGGACGAAAAACTGTAGGCCCCATTTCAAAGCCCTTGTTCATATAAAATTCTGTGTGGGATCTTAATTAATTTTAAAAAGAATCCCCAATGTGGTGGTTTATCTTAAATTCACATTCACATCATGGGGCTTTCATAATTGCTAATTGATTGATAACAGTTTATTGTAAACTGCACTACAAGCGTTCTATCTTAAGACCCCCAACCACAAGTTTTTAAATTATCTGTGGAAAGGCCTGAGGGAAGGAATGAATATGAATGAATATTTACGTTTTACAATTTAACCATTTCTCTAAATTAGACTTTAAAACATATTTAATTTTCACAGTTCTTGGTATACTTGTCCACGATGTCAGGTAGTTACAGTTCACACAGCATATGGTATATCTCTTTCCCGATCCAATTGAGGCAATATATTTCATAAGACTTTGAAATTATCAGACTTGTGGTGTAAGCAATTTCAATCCAATATGTTTATGTTTATGCACTGAGTGTTAGTTAAACACCTCAAAAAGACAAAATGGGGGAGCTATTATACTTAAAAGCCGCAAAGCAATCAGGTTAATAGTAGATCGACCCTTGGTAAAACGGGTTAAAGTAAATAATATCTTTCTTGATTGTTGAAATATTTCGTATGTTTGGTCTTTCATTTGCTTAAAATTGTAAATCATAGTATCGCGCTTTTTAAAAACTCCTTTAAATGAATGAATTGCTTACTTGTAAGTTCCAAAATTTGCTTTGACTTCCGGTTTTCTCATTAAACCCACCATTTTTGTAATACAGTTGACTTTTTTATACGACATAAATGTCTGGAAAAACATATAATAAACAATTTCATTGTCATTGTGTGTTAAAGATACTAAATTTCGTTTACGTCCGGTTAGTTAATATTTACTTCCGGTCAAAATGGAGGCCAGTTTAGTAATCACTCCAAAAACCAGTTTAACAGGAAAGATTTCCGATGGCACATCACATATTAATAGCTGTGATTAGTTCATATAATAAACAATTTCATCGTCAAAAAGCTTAAAAATGCTAAATTTCGTGTACGTCAGGTCAAAATGGCAGCCAGTTAAGAAATGACAGAAATCACTAAAAAAAAAAGTTAAACAGAAAAAATTTGTGATGGCACCATATCACATATTAATAGCCATGATTAGTTCCTTCATTCCTGGAAATTTGGTGCTTGTAGTAGAAAGTGAACAATTCGGCCCCACGGCCAAATGGCACTTGAAAAGACCGCAGACCGCAACGGACAGCAAACCCTGAAAAAGCGACCTAAAAAATGGTCTCTAAAACTGAAAACTGTCACAGCGTCCCCATCTTTCAACGTTTATGTCTTAGCTAAAGGTTCTAAACCTTCTAACAACCCCAAGATGAGTAGATACGCTCCAGAAATAGTAACGTAAGGAAAGAAGCTTTGACGAAAAGAAAAGCCAAAATGTAAGTCAATCAAAATAACAATAACTTGAAATTAAAAATGTCGGTGTTAACAGCCCATTAACTCCAGTGAGCAAATTAGCTATCAGAAATTCCCAGAGCGCACCACAAAGCGTGGCGAAAGCTTAAAATAAGGTCGAATCTATTTACAGGTAATAATTGAGCTTCTTTCTCTAAAAAAAACGTACACTCGGCTAGTCGGACAGCTGAGGAGGTTTTTCTTTTAGACAGGTCAGCTGAGGAAAACGGTGTCCTTTGCTATTATTGCACAATATTTCAGCTAGACATATTGTTAAGGGGTTTAAGTTTGACCTTTCCTTGGCATTCTGTCAGCTCTTGATCAAGGGTACTTTTGTCGAACTTGAGGCCTGGAACCTGAGTGGCCACAATATGATAACAGACAACGCTTTTTTGAGAATTTTCTATCCAGCTAAGGAGTATTTTGGTTTTCGATCTAGTCTAGTTCTCTTCGTTTCCATTATGGTTCCTGTCCTATTGAACGAGTTGTTAGACGTTATATTAATTCAGAGCACGCACTTTCATGAATAGCTCACATTCGATATATTAAACTTCTGACATGACTCCGAGGCTTTAGGGTCATTTTTCTATATTTGGTTTGGTTTTCTTTGCGTTCAAGTCTCGTCTGGGAATTGCCAGACAATGGAGTCGTGAAAATTTGCAATTTTGACCCTAAAACCTCGAATTCAAGTACGAACGTGGGTTATTGCCCAGGCCCCAGTTGTTCAAACGTTGGATAGTGCTATCCACCGGATAAATCACTATCCAGTGGATAAGTATTGGGGAAACTAATTGCACTATCCACTGGATAGAGATTTATCCGGTGGATAGCGCTATCCAGCGTTTGAAAAACCGAGGCCAGGAGAATAGCGTAGAGTGAAACTCAGGGGAGGGGGTAAGGGGTCACCATATACGGTATACCCCCAAACTCCTTTTTCAGAAAAGGCACAAGAAAAGGAATAGAAACTTTCCTAAGCATTGAAAATATTCATGCTCTCCACATGAACCCCTGTTACTACAGCTCTACCATCCCTGGGATACATAGTCAATGTGCGCGTGCTAATCTAGCGTAATCGACGACATATTTCAATTTGCAATTTAAATTAAAAATGTTATTGAGTTCACTCAGCAGAAAGTGCTCCTATAACTGCAATTTTTCGTGAATAACTTTAACACATATTATCAATCGTAACGATCGCATTCTCTTCGTTTTTTAACTGCATGCCCGCAACCTATAGCCTCCTAAGAG
This sequence comes from Porites lutea, assembly GCF_958299795.1. NCBI lineage: Eukaryota > Metazoa > Cnidaria > Anthozoa > Scleractinia > Poritidae > Porites > Porites lutea. The sequence continues at coordinate 10,256,369 of NC_133205.1, forward strand.
ATAAGCCTTACGCAAAGAAGGGCGCGCGCCAACTGTTACCAGTTCTCACGTGGTTCCTCACGCAAACATAATTGAATGAATACTGAATGATTTAGCAACAAAAAGACCCCACTACAAAGGGTTGGCTTAACAATATCGAGAATACTTAGAATACTCATACCTCCACGTCACGAGCGAATTTTCTCTGCAACTGTTACTCAAACAGACCCCTTCCTTCACATTAACGACATAATATGGCCTGACTTCTTCACTTTCAGTTCAATAACGCGCGCTACGCCTGGCTGACGCAGAGTAATTATGTAGATTTCCTTACAAACAGATATACAAGAACTCTAAGTTCAATCATCTACTGCTTTAAGTGGCTCTTATTCGATCGTTCAGTGTTCGTTCTTTCCTTTTCGTCTCCATCTACCCCGTTTTGTGTTCAACAATCACTGACTGCGCGATAATCGCCCGATAATCGGTACATGAAGGAGTACATCGACTGCGAGCTGCAGAGCGCTTGCATGATGAAAAAGAACTCTTAGGAAATCATTGATGAGCGATTTTCATACATGATTGCGAGATAACAGTTTCGCTAAAAGTGTGCAGAAAACATTTATCATTATCGTTAAAATCGTACCTTTATCTCTTGTGGTAGCCAGAAAAATCAAACAAAGCCATACGGATTTCCGTAAGAAGGTCATTTTCTTTACGGAAGGAATTAACATTCTTCTATCGCCACCGCCTCACTCTTCAGTTGACTGCAGCTGGTTTCATTGAAAGTGCTAAGGGGTGACATAACAATAACATTGGGGGGGAGGGACCTTGTAGGCTCATCTAGATGCAGATAAATGTCAAGTTTTGTTTTTTAGAACTGCTATTGACCTCGTGGATTAAATGCGCACGGCTCTAAGATTGTACGGTTTAAAATGCTTGTTATGTTTATTTATTAAAACCATTTCGATAAGAGGGTCTCGTTATCATTAATATTTTTATTCTCATCTTCAACACATCACGAAAGGCTACTTTAATGGTCTTTAATCGATCTATTGAAAGGCTTACTCAAACAAAGACAATGAACTGATTCCTGAAAACATTCATTTCTCTTATTTCTCTAGTTCACTCTGGTATGTGAAAAAGGCCTGAAGTAGACCAAACGCATGAAAAATCACCAAAAACAAACGATACGCGCAACAGGGGGGGAACACTCAGGCTCATGGTAGTCCACTATCTGGCGCCGGGTCGTGTTTTTGGACCGGAAGCCTGTGAGAGAGTGTGAAGGCTGCAAATGAGCTGTCTACATTTGTGGCACCAACAATTAAAAAAAAAAACATAAACAAAAAACAATAGTTACATGATATTGGTTTGCAAAATTGCCTAATTGTGCATGCAAAACGGTCCGAGCAAGTTCTCCGGGGCGCTCTGACGGCGGGGCGGAGCTTGCTGGCAGGCTGATACTCAGGCTATTGTGATACCATATTTCCTCGAATAACAGCCGGAGGAGATTATTTCATTTTTAGCATCAAAAGGGGGCGATTATTTGAGGGAGGTGACGATTTCAAATATTGCTTACTGTGAGTCGTGCCCTAAATATTTTGTATTATTATTACAATAAATCAAAACATTTTCGCATCAAAATAAACTGAACATGGGCTTTTTGAGTCAGGGGGTTCCAAATTTGGTTCCTTGATTAATTTTCAGAGCTTGAAGAGGGGGCCGTTGGGATTTTCGACTTTGGCTATTTTTTAGGTCGGTTTTTTGGGTTTTGCACTGAAAAACTTCGGTTTTTCGGTTTTGATGTCCGTTGCAGTTTTTCGGTTTCTTAGCATCCGCGTTTTTGGCAAAAATAAAGCACGTTACTGATTTCTCTCTGTGCTGTGAGTCTGTGCTGTCAGATGTTAAGCTATTTTTATGTTTGAGGTTTACAGTAGTCTGTGCCAGCCCCTCGGTCAGTGTATATGAGAGAAAAAAGGGAACGAGAAGCGAAAGAGGCACGAGAGCAGCGAAAACAAGGTTACTCTCTCTTCCCTCCTCTCACGCGGTTTTCGCACTTTTTTTCGATCCGCTTGGTTTTCCCCACTATCTTGGAGCCTGGAACAGGCTAGGTTGACAGCTATTGAGAGCTTTTTGCGAACTCAAAATTGCCCCCATTGTCCTCTATTGCTATTCAATCGAGGATCTTTGTGAATTCTTGTAGACAATCCTAGAGCAGATATGCCGGTTTTATGACCATAGCATCCACAGATAGTGCTGATACTGTGATGATATCAAAATCTTGATGATGTGATATTGTTTAGACGGCAAAATTAAAGAACAGCTCCAAAAGTCTACCGACAGACGGCCGACAGATTTTTTGGGGAACTGTTCTTCAAATTTACCGTTTGGTCCGACATATCATCAACGTTTGATATCTAGACTAGGGTTTTGAAACTTGAGCTGTATAAATCTTTGGTTATGATGGTTTTGTATTCAGTTTTCGGTTGTGATCGAGATCTATCGGGGTTTTTCGGTTTTGGGTAATTTTTAGAGCGGTTTTTCGGTTTTTTATAGACCCCAACGCCCCCCTCCTTGAATCGTCACTGGTCAGTTTTGCTAGATCAGATTCGACTTTAACTTGACAGAGAGGGCATGAAAGAAAGAGAAGATGGTGAGAGGGGTGGGAGGGGAGGGGGCGATTATTCGAGGGAGGCGATAACTCGTGGGACGGCTATTATTCAAGGAAATACGGTAAGCAATTTTTGTCTTGGATGTTCTAATCAGGGTCATGTTTTGAAAGCTTCAGTGGTCGGCACTTCTACCCAAACTTCCCTTTAGATAGTCCCTCGCTCGAAACACTCTTACGATAACAGAGACGTTATATACGCTATGATACAAAATTAATTCAAAGCATGAAAATTATGTAACAGGTTAAATTGCGATAGCAATTAAAGTACAATACAATAATTTACAATATAAGCGGTAAAAATTTCTAAAAGGACCCCTGAAAGATTTTTAAAATATTGATTCAATATTTGACATAACACTCCGGCGGAGAGAGAAGAGCAAAACATCTAGGAGGAGAGAGGGCAGAGCGGGTAATTTTTCAGGTTTCGGGAATATTAATGGTCTAGGGAATTCACGAGTTGAAGTATCGAAAAGACGCGCCATATGACTGCAGCATGCAGCTGAAAGGTCTATTATTAATTTGATTAAAGGCTACAAAAACTTGTCAAGGAGACTTTGTGTTTCAGCGATTTATTCTTATTACAAGTAGGTTGGTTAAAGGGGTACCAATTCTTGATGGAAGGTATACGAAAGAGGTACCTTTTCGGTCAAAAAAGGTATATAGGAGGGCAAGAGCTGGACCTTGGGGGAGGGGGGAGGCTCCCGGTAGAAAACTTTGCTGAGTACCCTCCCCAACTCCCATCCAGGAATAACCATTTCATTCCATAGGCATTTTAGGGGTTAGGAGATATCTTATTCGCTCTCAGCTCTTAAGAATATAAGTGATGGAAGATTCTGAAAGATTTAGTATTTGAGAATGCAATGCATATTATTGAAATAACTTGCATTTCATGTTAACTTGATGATTCCACGGGCATTTGATAATTTAAGTGTCAGGAGATAAGTTAATCGCTTGCTATGCTCATATTAGTTTTTCTAGCATTTAATGCTCCACCTAGTTATACTTCTGATCTTTTTACCGAACTGCAAACCAGCATCAGTTTACGAGGGAAACGCAGACCACTTATTCCAAGTGTAAATACAGCAAATTATGGTCTTCATTCACTTCGATATCATGCCAGCAAACTATGGAACTTATTGCCGGATAATGTCCGTGTGTCTACAAACTTCTCTTGCTGCCTTCAAAATTGCACTTAAAACTGTTCAACTGGATAATGAATGCTGTTCTTTTTGTGACCAATGTTAAATTCTCAAATTAAAAAAGGCTATACATACATGTATATTTTTTATCTATAATATTTATTTTTTATCTTTAATTTTTATGTATCTATCTATTTATTTCACCTATTGATGTATTTTAATTATTTTATAGATTTATTTTCTTCGGAGATATTAGCAATTTTGCTATCAACATAAAGTATTTGATTGATTGATTTGATTGACTGATTGATTGATCGTCGAGAGGGGAGTGGGACGAAAGGAGAGAATATTCGTGTCATGTTACATAACAATGATATACTGTATTTGCCTTCTCTTTCCGCTGTTCATTTCATCATCGTCACAAACGAAGATATGGCCGGCTTTTTTCTCACGGTTCCGCTTGTTTAGCATGGGATTCCCACTATATGTTCCGCAATTTTTTGCTGTCAACTTCTCGTCGAGTTCTTTACGTAATGACAGATAACCAACAGGCAAAACAGACCCTTCGTGTGGCCACATTCAACGTTTTAGCTCCATGTTATAACTGGTTGAGGTACGTTAGTTTAGGTAGCTCGCAGACTTCGATGTCTGTGGTCTGTGTACCGAAGACGCGACGCAATACACGAAGATTTAGCTAAAAAAATTTATCATGTAGGGTATTGGTTTATATACGGCTGTCATTGGTTGTAAATTAAATGATTACCGCTTAATTCTCTCTCGACTCGACTACAACACCTCGCTTAAAAACTCAACTGCCTTGCTGGTTGTGATAAGTCTTTTTCTGCTAGGGTCTGGGGCTAACCTACGATCAGGCATTCTTTTCTGGCTTTTTAAAGAACAGGAGAAGAAGGATGCAATAGAACTACAAAACAATAGAACTGGCGACAAGATAATACTCACAAGATTTCTGTAAGGCGAGAAATAAACGTAAAATGTCATGGTACATGTAGCATTCAAAACCCAAACATGGCTGACCAAACCACAGTCCCCGGCCTGGCTCTCTCAGCTGGTTTTGGGATGTTTTACAGTCTCTATGCATTTCATTACATAGAGGATATTACATGGTGGTGCGAAGATATGAATTTTATTTTTGAGTGGCAAAACAATATTTCACAAATGAGCGCAGCGAGTGAGTAAAATAATTATTGTTTTTGCCACAAGAAAATAAAAATCGTATCTTCAAGCTGCCGTGTAATGTTCTTTTTATTATATAGACAAAAAGACATATTTGATAAAATATTAGAGGGAAATAATATTACCGAAATTACGTCATAGATAAACTCATGTGTGAGATTAGTATGTGTAATCAAATGGTGACAAGTGAAATTAGGGAATAATTTCACGCGCGTTTTGTCTAAATCCTAATAATTTTCTGAGCCTTTAGGCTCAGGAAATTGTTAGGATTTGGACAAAATGCAAGTGAAATTATTCCCTAATTTCACGAGTATACCATTTGATTACCTATTAATATCATTGGTGACGAATTACGTTAGCAATCTTGGATTTTTGACATGTTTATCCTGGATCGTATTGATCGAGAACTCCACTCTCTCAAATGTTTAGACCTTAAATTTGGCTTATAAAGTTCAGAAATTTTCAGACTTTTTCGGCAAAATACCTGCTAGAATCCTTCTTGATGTTCTCTTGTGTGTTCAGGTTTTCTAAAGCGTCTTTTTGTGCCCTGACATCTTCATTCATGACATTTTAAAACTTTGTCGCCATCTTGACACTGAGACGTACGTAAAGGTTGCCATGGCAATTTTGTTATTTCACATGTGAAATTACAAATAATTTAATGCAAATTATTAACGCTGAAATTTCGCGCCAAAATTAAGGAGTAATTCGTCACTTATGATAATGGAAAATAAACCACTCGGGTCCCAGAGATAGTTTTTATGAATTTTACGAGTGGTATATTTTCCAGTAAAACACTTGTGTCTATATAATAAATGATATTACAAAACCTGATTTAAACAAGCCTGAAATAGTGCACAAAAAATAAAACTGTAATTTTCTATTCTAACTATCATTGCTTTTAGTGAAATCATGTATTTATTTCATTATATTTCAGTGGATGGTGGGGCCAGTGTGAAAGCTCTAAGCCTAGTTTGTATGTACCCAGATTCCGTGCAATAGTGGATCTCATTGCCAATCAGACACCAAGTCTACATGTTGTATGCCTCCAAGAATTTTGGTTCCATGATGATGTTATGGACCTGTTTCATGCCCAGTTTGATAAAAAGTAAGAACCTGCACTTGCGCAATCCAATGTAGTGTAGCTACAACCAGTTGCAAAAGTATTTGAGACACTGTACTGTATTTTGTCATAAATGACCTGTCCATGAGCTTGTGCTTGTGATCCCCCCTCTACCCCTTATCAAAGTTGCTAGCAATACAAGGCCATGCTCAAAACTTGGAGAAACAACTTTGAATGGGAGGGAGGAGGGAAGTCAGTGTTACATCTCACAGACTTGTGACTAGCAGTGATTTGAAGCAAGAAAAGTTGTTTTTTCATGGGAGTGTCTCAACATTTTTGCAACTGGTTGTAGCTTCCTGCAGGTAGAGCCTCCTTTAGTGCTCTTCTTGATCAAGGAGGAGAAAAGGAGGTGCTGCCTGATTCACGTCAAGCCTTAGAAGTCCTGGGCCCAGTTGTTCGAAGGCCGATTAACGCTTAACCTGGGTTTCTCTTTCTTGTGTTCAAAAGCATTTTCACGGATAATTCTCTCTGTTATATTTAGAGCTTTCAATCATCAACTTGGCTTGTAGACAAGAAGAATTAAAACTGAAATGCTTTTTAAGCTTTCAAATCTCAATTCAAATCTCGCACTAACCCTGGGTTATCTTAACCCGGCTTTGAACAACTCGGTCCTGGACTAGTTTGAGTACAAGCATCTGTTTATTGGTAAACAAGTGTTCATGACTGTACCAAGTACTGGGATATTAGGCCTCGGTCTGAAACTTTATCCTGGCAACATGCAACACATGCTCAACAAAGATCTTACTCGATCCATGCAGAGTCTTTCTCAAGTCTGCCAAAATTGAGTAAGCTACATGTAAACTAAAAGAATGACTCTGCTGGCAGGTACTGTAGCTAGGAACTTAAAAACTTGAAATGCTGATAGTTTTGAAGTAAGATTTTAATGTTGTGACTTCAATATTCTACATGTAATAAGTAATATTTTTATTACTGCCTTATGAGAGTGGACATTTACATGAAGCCATACAAAACAATGAGTTATGCTAATTTATGAATTACATTCCTGATTTCACTGTGTTTTAGTCGAAGAACTTTCAACTTGAATGCTTTGATATTTCAGATACAGAATTGTAAAATTGAAGCGAACAGGTTTTAAAACAGATGGATTGGCCATTTTGGTGGATCGCTCAATCAGGTAAGTTTAATCTGTCTTATTTTTTAATATAACACATGTAGTTTTCATCTGGTTCATAGTTATTTTTATAGTGGATAACCTACAATATTATACTGCTGTAATGTTGTTAGTTAAAATGGGAAGTGGATAGCTGAAGCTGTACAAAAGTCTTAACATTGTAACATAATGATTATATTATTATTTCATCAATCCATCAACAAACATAATTCTTAAGAAATTTTGACACCATTAAATGGTGTCAAAATTTCTTAAAAAATGGGGCAGTTATTAAATGGATCAAACGAGGGGTATGTACGATATGTATGTACTTGTAATTTTTTTTCAGCAAACTAAATAAGACTGAACTACAGATATTTATACTATGCCATGGAGTATAGAGCCAGTCAAAAAGCTAGAAACATGTTGCATATTCTGCGGTATGTGAGGGGTTGTACTTATGTATTTCACAAAAAATTCCTGGCGATAAATTATTGCAGCCCCCACATCTTCCCGCTGAAAACAGGGTAACCTGAGATCAGGCTCAATTTTTGTTTCGCTTTGTAAATAACATTCCGGTGGGCAAGGGGAAACTTCTAGCGGTAGCCATTAGAGAGAAATGTATGAGAACCGCTAAAATTGGGCCTGATCTCAGGTGAAAAACAGAGCACACAGCAACAGCCAAAACTTTATATTCTTCTAAACAAGGAGCAATTTTGTAAACAACAATATTTTGGACATTATTTTGCTAGTTGGAATAATTTTGCACTAAAATTACCAAACATTTTTTTTTTTCATTCAGTTTTTAAAACATGAGAACTTTACTCAGCACTGTTTTTTTGGTTCACAATTTGGCGAGAACTAAATTTAAAGCAAAACCCTCAAGAGACTGTTGGCTTCTCACAGTGATTAGATATATGTAATACACAGTGCATGGATCACCAGTGTCTGTATAGCTAGATTAATTTCATTTCACCATAGTAGATAAAAGTGTCCTTTAAACATCCATGTATTAACCAGTGTCCTTATACATGTACGAAAAAAAATGTACACACTTTCTATCAGGACAAAGAAAACTGTTGATTGTAAGCCAGTGTCCATACATAGCTGATTTAATGAAGCTTGCTTTGGGCATTGGTTGTTTGGTGGTCATTCAAGCAAATCATTGCATTGTTCTGTGTGCCCATTTAGCTAAAGTCCAATCGCCAGTGACCAATTGCCAATAAAGAAACCTTTATTAAATTAGGTATATAACATGTACATGTAGCTGGGTTTCATTGTACAGTACATGAATTTGGAGTGCCAAGCACAGTCACTTATTTTCACAAACAGTGGTTGGTAATCAAGCCTAACCTCCCCCCACTTGTGTGTGCTTGTCTTTCCACAGTATTTTATCTATAAATCCAATTCACTTCAATGACATGAATCGCAGAGTGGCTCTTTACTTCATCTGCTACTGCCAGAAGAGGAAGAGGTAACTTTGTAACCCATTTTTGCCAGAAAATTTAGCCGAAAAACCCCTTTAGAGGCAAGTCAAGCCATTGTCTCATCACCATTAATTTTGTCCAACAAGAATCAAA
>NC_133205.1:10265362-10277862 GCF_958299795.1 Porites lutea
ATCGATCATCGGAAATAATCGGATGGACCCACCCGATCGATTATCAATTATAATCGGAAAAATCTCTTTTTACGAATGCCATTATTTTTCACCATTATGCCTGTCGGAGTACATGTAATAAAAACTTTTTAAATTTTTTTTCACGTAGACCACTGAGCTCAGAATTTCAATCGATGATGTGGTTACTCGAGAATTAGCAGTTAGTCCTTGAATGAAATTCAGTTGTTTCTTAAGTTGTGTGCCCAATTTTTACTTTGCCTTTTTGAAAATGTAAAATTTTTTTAGAGAACTACTTGAGAAAAAGTCAACATTATCGTGGATGTAAATAAGTACAGTGAGATTTGATAAAAACATTTTGATTTGTTTGTTGAGAACTGAAGTATTATTTATTATTATTTTTTTAGAAATTCCTCTTCAAGTCATCTTGTTCCGAAAACGTCCACGGTATTACCAGCAGAGTACAGTGATGAAGTAAGATGAGTTGTGAGCTGGCGTGTAGGCGATATCAGACGGTGATCAGTCGTTTCGCCTACGCGTCTTTTCGCCTACGTCCTTTTCGCCAACAAATCGTTTCGCTGACGAAACGAAACGATCGCTAGACACGAATACGAATTTACCTCGTTCTTTCAGTCGTGACACGAAAAAGTGCGATACACTTGTTTTTAACTCGTTCTTTAGGCCACTGATTAGGCGAAAGAAGTGTGGGAACTGACCAAGCACGTTGGTGAGACAACTCAATTTGGTGGCGAGCTGTACGTTGGGGAGATACGTAGGCGAAACGACCGTAAATCGATCAGACGTTTGTTTCTATGAACGTAAAGATAACCACACCTTTAGTTTCCAAATTAGCTTGTGTGAAAAGAGTGTCTCCTTTCTCTTTCTGCCATTATATTGTTACAAAAGGTTGGTAAAAATCAAAGGCCTGGCCGGCAATCAATTACCAAGTCACGAGTTATGCTGTGAGGTTTCGTGTCACCATTGAAAAAATATAAAGAGAACGTTTTCACATGATGTGACGGCGGCGAAACAATGAAGGGGTGGTCAGGTTGGTGAACCAAGCCAATATGCTGTGGAAGTTGAACTCTTTTCTTACTCTTCCCTTAGATTTATCCGGTGGATAGCGTTATCCACCATTTGAACAACTGGGGCCAGAGGTATTCGTTTGCAAATATATAAGAGCAGTTTTTAAGAAGTTTTAACATGTATTTCTAAAAAAAAACCGGTTTTCTTCCACTTGCTATCTGTTACCTGATAGGTAGAATAGACGCCGGAGGGTCCAATCAAAATGTAGGATTTGAATACTGTACCATTGGTAGAATTTTACTGTGAAGGTTTAGTTTTTATTCACTTGCTTATGTTTTCTTTTTGTTTTAGGAATGGCCGAAAGATTTCACATTATCAGATCATAGGATGATTATGACCGAATTTGAACTGCAAACACTAGAAAAAGAACAGTCTAAAATGTAACGAAATATTTTGCTTGGTTGTAGTATATATTATTTTTGTTTCCCAATCACATCCTAGCTAACGTTAAGCAAGAGAGAATTCTAAAGCCCCACTCACACCAGAGCTTAAACATGTTTAAAAGGTGTTTAGTTAAACACGGTTTAAATTTGTTTTCTTTATATAAGCTACCTTCTGTGCGTTTTTCGATTGCAAATTTAGGGCAATTACATAACGAGTTAAAGTTTATTTGAATGCTATGTTAAAGCCCTTGTTTTCGTTATCTGTTGCTGTTTTTCGCATTTTACAACCTAGTTTTTATTAAACATGTTTAGTTGGTGTGAATGAAACATAAGCGGTCAGTCAGTTAGTTTTGTTTGCTAATAATATTGTAGTTAACTCAGTTAACGCTATTCATATAAACTACTTCAGTCAGTATATATCTAGAGAAAAGTAAGGGATACCATATTTATTCTTGTTTTTATCTCTAAATGGAATTGTAATTGCACAGACTGTTCACAGCGGTATGTTTTCTCGTATTTCGTTTTTTCATGAACACGTGAATTGACTTGAGTATCAACTGTTCCCCCCCCCGCGCCCGCTCGCGTGATCATCCCTCGTTGCTTGTTGTCTTCCTTTAGTTCGCGTTCAGAAAATCGAGAGACTGTGAATAGTCAAGCAAATGCGCGGAGGCTGTCGTTCGCACCCGCCTCAGATTTGCCGGCAAAATATACATGTAAAATATATAATAAAATTGAAATAGAAAAGAAAATGTCGGGGAAAATTCTGTGAGGTACAAAAAAGTGTGTATAGCTGGCAAATCCAAGTCCAGAGATTGTTGCTAATCCTTAGGTCGAGGACCAATAATTTTTACTTTGGAAACTTACCAGCATCAATACAGTTAATACCTCTCTATAAAAGCCATTCTAGTTTAAAACTTGAGACGCTTAATCTTTCTAGCAATAATATTTATATACTTTATCATAGAGACAGACGAGTTAGAAATTTTGTTATTGCACTCATGTGATCTGTTTCTCGAGGCAGCGTTCAGACTTAGTACGGTACTCGCCTGGCACTAGTCTGAACGCGCCGTTTTTTCAAGTACGCACACTAGAATTCGAGCAAGGTGCGTGTGCCCGAATACAAAATTTCAACCTGGTACTCGGTCACGAAAGAGGGCACTGGGTCCCTGTGTGAACACCGATTTTGTTACTGAGTTTTGGGACAGTCCACTGCTTTGCACTGGCTGCTAAGCTCATGTTTCAAAATGGCGTCTGACAGGGCGAAATAAAGAAACTACATAGAAGGTGTGGACACGGCACCATTTTGTGACAGTACCCAGGAACTTGCTCCCAGGAACCAAGTGTGGACAGCCCCTAAAAGTCCAGATGACCTCAACGGGCCCCGAGACTTTTGAAACCAAAAAAAAAGCTCTCCAATTTAAAGGAAGAAGTAGGACAACCTTTCTATGAGCCAAAATGTTAATCACCTTTCTATAAATTCCGTTCTAAGAATATATGGTTTTGGTCTGAGAAGTTAACGCAACTTTACACCAACAAAGCATCAGTGTTGAGTGAAAGTTTACGGAGCGTGTCTCAATATATAATTTTTAGGAGGAGGTGCACTCGTCTCTTGCTCTACTTCAACACCAATAAACCACATAGTTTTTTTTCTTTTGCAGAATACCAGTTGTATTAGAAAACCGCAGGTCATCTCAGGGGGAGGGGGGGGGGGTGCGCACCCCCTGCACCCTCCCCCTTGATCCGCCCCCTTTGTAGGGCTCTTTCTTTTAGACGATAACCGGTCGTTTTGTTAACTTTCAGTTGGTCAACGCCTTTGTCATTTATTTAATCATAATGTATACATGTTTTTAAAATATTTCACTTCTCGGTTCCCTTCAGTGTAAAACGAAGTTTCAAAGTCTTTGTTCATCTGACCCTTAATTACGTGTCGAAGAACAGCGAAATGACCTAAGTTGTTAGTGAAACGACCGTTACTCGAAAGACTCCTTTGAAATTACGTAATTAGAAAAGTTAAACTATGAGACGTTTAACTGTTCAGTTTGTGACCTGTACCGGCTATTTCAAATTAAAAGGAATAGTTCTCTGTATTCATTACGCTTCATTTACTTGGAACGTAATGAACGGAATGCGGTTACAGCATTACAAACCTTACTGATCTTCCATCTCGCCGTTGTAATCCTGACAGCCTCGCCAAACCCTGCCCTAAAACGTAGATTTGTGACGTTTGTATACAGTTTTTGCTGGAATTATTTATTAATTTTTTTTTCTGCATCGAGTTCAATATTAAAATTGAGTGAAGAACTACAATGAAATTGTCTGTGTGCACTTCATTAATTTATTTTGCTAATAATATATAGTTTTTTAGCATTTCATAGTACATTGTGGGCATGTAAAAATTTATTTCACCAGCCCATAAATGCTGCACCTTCATACATGATAACAGAATAAAATCAGTGTGCGTTCTTTTGATGAGACATATAACGGCCCCGAGAGTCAATCGTCAGTGTTCTGGTAGGGTCTTAACGATTTCCAGCGACTGCAATCCTTTCAGCTCTTCTCTTACGAGAATACGCGTGTAGAGAATATTTCAAGGCTATCTATAATATGTGGGTTGAGTTTGTTGGATCTCTAACCCTTACCCTTACCTGCTTACCTTATCACAGTCCATGTGAACTACTGTTCCTGCGCTACTTTTAAGAAACTATTCCATTATCACTTATGTTTGTTACATTTATTGGGGTGGAAAACGATGCGAGATTTATGCTACACCATGGCCCTCCTATTTTATTTTCCCAAGATCTGAATAAAGCCACACATTTTTTTTTTGATGCATGTGTTAACCAAGCGAAGCACGCTAACTAAAAGAAAAAATTCTTTCTCGCGTCCAAGTAAATAAACGCCGCCGTCGAATGAGACCCACATTTGAGGAACGGAAAATTCAATACGCGCAGCAGCGCTCATTCAAGTAAATACCGTTACCTCCTCTCTCCTCCGCAGAGGCCTCTTTGTCATGGGGAGGCTGGGGAGAAAGAAAAAGAAAAGCGCGCGGGGAACGAGTCCCCCGCGCACTTTCTATTTTTTCGATTGTTGCTATCGTTATAGGGCTACCCAGGAGCCTCCGCGGAGGAAAGAGTGTTTACCTCTGCAAGCGCAAGTACAGTGCCGGATCCAGACCTTGAGATAAGCAGATAAGACCTTGAGGGGGAGGGGGGCGGGGCGGTCATACATACGCTCGCACTCAGGAAAAACTAGTTTGACTAGAGAAAACAAGGCTGACTGTTCTGAAAGTTCAGGCTGCGGTGACTTCAGTTAGGCTTGACACAGTTCAGGCAGATCCTTCCTTTCTCCTCCTCACTCAAACAGACAAAAGGCAGCTCTGCTCGCCGGGTGGGTACAGAACTGCCAAGAGGTTGTGTATGTACACAGCGATTTTTATTCTTTATCATGGAGCTCTGACAGAGGACAATTAAACAAGAAGTGCATCTCGCAGCATGCTCTAGCTAGTTTAAAAGGCAGTGCGCTCAAATAATCACCAACAAATTATTAGCAGAAACACAAATAGAATAATACAAATATAACATGACAAAATTAAAAATACCAACTTGCAGGCATCAACCAGTTGGCTATTAAATGAACCCTTGAGATTACAAACTTCTATATTATGAAGTCCTCAGTAACAATAATAATATTCTTTGACTCAGTAATAGCAGAGTCTATTATGGAAAAGAAACTTGATATAAAAAAAACCTTGTTATAGTGAACATATATTAACCCTTTGTTATATCAAAATTTAATGTTGCACCACAACCCAGGACCACTGATTTGTGAGTCTGACACTTTTGCTCCTTCTATAATGACACTACAAGTAGGACCTACATTCTAGATACTGTTATGGTAAGTAAGTCAAACCAGGGTTCAAATTAACAGTAAACTGTTAACCAATGGTTAATAGTTTCCAACGTTTGGTTACTAAAAAATTATGAGCCCAAGTAACCTGAAATGGTCACAAACAGAACCATCATAGAAAATCTTCTCACAAGCAAAATTAATATTAATTATTACGAAAGGCTGGTGTGTTTCTTTTTTGCATAAGATTTCTTTTCTATTGCAAACAATTCATTGTTTTAAAAGATATGCTCACAACGAAATAAAACAACACGAAAAACACACCTTTCGAGAACTCAAGGTAACCAGGCTTTTGTTAGATGGGGAGATCTGGACACAACCAAAATAATCTTACGTTTGCTTTCAATTGTTTTCTTTTGGAAGTGGCTTGTTTGTGCAACCTATTTTATTATAAAGATCAGATGCAGAGATCCTTAGTATTGGACTGTTTTTTCAGAAAAAAGGTCACAACCCAAAATTTGTGAAGAGGAAATGGAAGATCGAGAAAAACAACTCCCAGAAGTGGTACAAACAAAAGCAAAAACAAGAAGGAGGAACTTTCCCAGGCATTCACCAAGTTGCAGTTTGATGAAGCTAAAGTAGTTAAACAATTCTTGCAGTGTTTGTCCTGAATTTCCCTCCCTTGCATGACGTGTTCGAAAGGAAAATGCACCTGAGCGTTAAATCAGTTATGCTTTATTTTAGAGATCGTCATTTAATTTAAACCAATCCATCCATACATTAGTTAGCCGCATTTATTAGCACAATTTTCTTTAATAGTTCACACATTCTAACTTGGAGAACAGGTTCTTGAGTAAAAAACTTTATAATTTGGTCACTAACCCAAAAGGTTATAAGTTATCCAAAAAATTAATTTCGAGCCCTAAATAATATTTGTAACTAATGAGTAACAACTCACTGTTAAATCTCCTTCACTCCTGTTATTAGCATCATCACGCAACTCAATGCTCCTCCCCACTACGTTAGTAGGGGGAGCATTGCATGATGACCCCAATAACAGCTGTGAAGAAGGAGCTAGACTAGTCATTGTTCACAGGCTAGAAATTTCAATTTATTGTAAGCAATACAAATACTTTAATTTTTTTCCATGGGAAAAACAAGAGCCCTTTGACTAAAGCTGTGAACATTTAAGTATTAAAAAAATCACAAAGAATGGGTACTTCCCTAAATTAAAACACCAATATTATAATTCAATTTAAACTACTAAAATTTGCCCAGTCTTTCTAACCTTGTTCATTATACCTGACAGTAGTTCATCAATATTTAATGGTTACTGTAAAAATTCTTTAATGTTTTCAGCCACTGCCAAGTCAACTGGTCTTTCTCCAGCTGTGTTTTGTGCATCTGCTTCCGCACCGTTTTGAAGAAACCATTTGACATACTTTTGTCCTCCATTTTCTTTGAAGTCGTTTGGAACAATGGCCAGCTTTGGGTCAACTGTAGCAAGAATGTGGAGGGGTGTGTTTCCAGCCTTGTCTTTGGAATGTATATCTGCACCACACTGCAGCAAGGTCTCCATAACTTTCATGTTAGGCACATGGAATATTTCTTTCAAGGAGACTTTGTTGTGAACTTCAATGATTGTTTCCCAGATTGCAAGATGAAACATGTCTGCACCCTGGGAGTTATACAACTTTAGATCTAGTATTGCTTTAATCATGGCTGACCTCCTTTGGTTGTCATCATCACTGTGAATTTCAATGTTACTCAGGATACAAATGAAATAAAAGGCTTGCAGCATGTCATGGTCAAAGGCCCATTGAGATTCCTGAACCTCAAAATGGGATCCTCGCTGCTCTTCTTTTCTTCGTACAACATTGGTGAGCCAAGCAACTAGAAACTGATATGCCGGCTCAATGTCATCAATCTTCAACTCTGTTTGGTTTTCAATCATACCAGCTGCATGATCAAGGAATAGCCTGAACAGCTCTCTACTTTGGGGTGAAGACACCAGTTTAAAAGATAAAGCTCGGGAGTAGAAGCAATTAGCCTGCTTCAGGTTACCTTTGTGGGCTAAAACCACAGCTTTGTTCACAAGGGGTTGTATTATTTCAGTTGATGGAAAGGCACCAAGCACTCTGTCCCTGATGATGAAACCTTCTATCTGAATGGCTTCATTGTTGGAGCTCAGAGCCTCAAGTTCTTCAATGGTTTGGCTTTCTGTTTGACTGTTATACACAGCTAAAGGGGATTTCACCCCTGACTTAGCGATGCTAGAAGGAGAGTTGCGCTCCTTCATTGCTTTCAGCATGAGTTGGTATCCGTGCTGTATAGATGCGTTATCAGTATCATCATCATACCCATCATCTCCTTCACTGGGATACTCTATAGTCTCTGTGTCAATACTTGTTGCATGGGAGGCAGCAAGCAGGTCCAGTGCATCAATCCTGGCCTCCCTGCTGCAATTAGGAAGCGAAATGAGATAATCAACAACCTCATCATAGCATCCACAGCAGGCTCTCTGCAGTGGGGTAAGCCCTTCTCCATCAACAACCTCTTGTTCAGCCCCATGCTGTATCAACAGCTTGACTGTTTCCAAACATCCTCTCTCTGCAGCCAAGTGCAGAGCTGTAGAACCATGAGTATTCTTAATATTGGGGTCTGCACCTTTTTCCAGCAAGAATGCCATCAGTGATGGGTCTTTATATCCAGACAAAGCTGCTGCTATGAGAGGGGTATCGCCGCTTCGACCACAATCCCTGACATCAGCCCCATTTTCCACAAGGTACTTGACAAGTTCCAGTTGGATGGGTACATCAGGTTTACCAAGAAGCACATGTCGTGATCTGTCAGAATGGAAATACTGACATGCCATGAATAGTGGACTAGATCCACCCTTGGACTTGTGATTGACATTTGCACCATAGGATACCAACAACTTCACTAGATCAAGTTTGCACCATGCAGCAGCACACCACAGGGCTGTCACTCCTTCACCGACCTCATAACCAAAGCCGTACGGAACTTCATTTTTCTCCGCATGGACGCCAACTAAGACGGTTTTTTGTTGTTCAATGTCGACCAGCCGTTCTTCGACCATATTTCTTACGATTTCCACGTGTCCACAAATAACAGCCAGCAGGAAGAGAGTGCATTCTTCCCCCCTGTGGGGATACCCAAGTTTTGTCTTCACAAGTTGTTTACGTTCCTCGAAGTTTAGCCCTTGACGTTCAAACAGGGAAGACAACGACTGTCCCGCGATCACAGCTTCGATCGCTTCGCGTTGCACTTGGCTTCGATTACTTTTGAAATCGAAGGTTTTGATGTGGTTAGAAAATTCCAGACTGATCATTTTGGAGTTTTTTCTTCCAAGTGGAGCTATAAACTGTTTACATGCAATCAGCTACAATAGAAAACTTCGATTCATGATGCAACAGTAAAAACTCGCAAAAACTCTTCACGCTTTGGAAAGTATGGTGGATGAAGAGACATAGGCGTGTCATGTGACTTTACCAGTGGACCGCACCCCACTCTATTAAAGAATTGTAAAATATTTTCCCCTCCCTGGAGAAAGCACGCTCATTGATTGACTTAGCAGCCACGCTCGTCTAATTTGTTGTTCTCCTCGTGGCTCGTGGCGTCTTCAGTCAGTAGATTTTCCTCTTTTTACGTTCTCGAAGTCCTCTTTTTGGGCTTGAAAAGGACGCAGAGAACATGGAAGCAATTTAAGGAATGAAAGATAGCTATTTGATTGGTGCTTAAGGTGGGTTTGATTGACTGTGAAAATTATCAACGATATATAGTACGACGTTTCACGCCAGTGACCGCGCAATTTATTTACGTTCGGTTTAGTGTTCGGTGTAGTGCTATTTCATTGCCCTTTTGAAGCCATTCTTTCAATGGAAAAGTATACTACAGTTGGTAAATGAAATAGCTGTTGGCGAGGATCGAACGTTGGTTCGATATGTTTGAAAATACATTATCGATTTCAAAGGCGAATACAGCTCTACCCATCAATTTAAGTTTGAAATTAGGCTTATTTGCAGTTTTCTATTTTGTTGTTGTTGTTTGTTTTTTTTATTAGCTATTGTTTTCGGGAAGAAAAAATGTGTTTCCACATATAACATTAAGATGAACAGAGGTTGAAAATTTTGAGTCAACCTTATTTTCTTGTGGTGTTTCGAAACCGGTTTCCAAGTTGCCTCATAATTATATTCTTATGTGCAGGTGAATGCATTTCCCAGCATCGTAGATTCTTATCTTATGTAATTCCTAATACTAAATACTAATACTAAATAATAATAAAGTAAAATAAAAAACGGTTCCGATATTCCTCCGGTAAAATTATTATTGTTTTTCTGGCAGCGCGGTGCTGACTCTGGATCATGAACGCTCGGTCGCACAGTGAGGTCAACATTCGTCTAGACATTGGAAAAAACCCGCATGCACACTTGAAATCGTCCGCGGAAAAATTCTTCCATCTAGGTTTCGGTGGTAGAAATAAGGGGAGTGTTTATCGCTGTGGAGGAGTTAAAAGTGAAACGGTCAGGTCGTAAAAAACGAAACATTGCTTATCTAGTTCATATTAATGATTTTCCCGGCCAATCTCATTTCTGGGTGTAGCTTGGGCAACATTGTTTGAAATGTTAGGATTATTATTTGTGAAGTAATCATACCCCACCAAGAAACATGTTCCATGTACACCTATGTTTGATGTCTATTAAATAACAAGCTGTGTAAGAGATCTGTTATGATATGAGATCAAAGCATACCGGTATGCGAAACCGAAATTGTGGTGTGAGCAAAGGGAAAAAACTATTTACCTTGTTTGGCACTCTGTGCTTTTCATCATGATCAGTCCTATTTGTAAAGAATCTTGTGTGACTTAAATTGTATAAGAACATCTTTTTTCTTTAGAAATTAAATATAATTATCTTTTATATTTTTGAATTTATGATATATTTCAGTCAATATCAACGTCATTGATAATGCACTAGATCTATGAACTGTATTTGCCTGATTATTATACAACTCACTATCTCTTTTCTGATTGGCTGAAAGCGTACAGTGAATTTTCGAAATCGTTGCTGGTACATCATCTAGCTGCAGATTATACAATAATCATGTCAAGGACACTCAAGATCACGGGTGATCATGTCATGTATGACCACGGTGCATGATTTCTAAGGGTAATAGGCCATTTGCACTAAGAGGTCATGTGACATCGTTTTTGTGAAAATGAAAGTTATATGATTTTCCTTCGAAAAACGATTAGTGGGTCATATCTTAAACAAAATAATAGTAATTTGGTTTTTCAAACCTGCACCGTTTTCTTAAAATGAGTAAGTTCGTAGCTGGTCACGTGACCAAAATGTGATTTTTGAAATTATTAATTATCTCCTTCTGAACACAAATTTTGCAGTTAAACTTCAAGGAAAATGTGGAAAACATGATATGGTAACGTTTACAGCACATCTGAGCCTAACTATCAGAAGTTTAACAAGATATAAGCAAAAAGTAGTTTTGGCCGCCATGTTGGAGGGCAAGAGTATGCCCTCCAACATGGCGGCCAATACAAATCATACCACTTTGTTGAAAAATTAAAGTGCCATAAATTATCTCCCTTAAATGCGTTTCCTCTAAAATTTCGGGTGTAAGATAATTTTTAGGTGCTCTGTCAATTTTTGGCATCAGCAAGATTCCAACTCATTGTTTAAAGGAAGCATTGGTCACGTGACCCCTTAGTGCAAGTGGCCTATCATGACAAGTTCGCACGCTTTGTGTTGCTTGCCATCAGCGAAGAAGAAAAAGCTAGACTTCCAGGTTTGCTTTGTTGACCGAGCAAGACATCGAAAAAATAGTTGAACATGAGAACACGAAAAGGTCAACAAAGGTGGCAAAGTAGCTGTTTGCTGATTATGTGAAAGAGAAAAAACTGAGGGAACTTGAGGAAAAGAAAGAGTTGGCACAAACTGTGACAAAGAAAGGATTTGTTCAATGTATAATAAAACAATTAGATTCGGTTTTTGTGATATCCAGAATAATCAAGGTCTTGGTAAGGGTTATCAGCTGAAGCCCAGGGGTGGGCTTCGGCTGATAACCCCTACACTGTACCTCGATCTTGATTATTCTGGATATCACCAAAACCTCATCCAATAATTGTTTATAATGTGCCTTAGTGTATAATATGCACCCAAAAATTTCACAACATTTTGGGAAAAAATTCTTGATACAAAAGGAAGGAAAACAGCTGCATGAAACAGTCTACTTATTCTCTTTTTCCGTTCTTTCTTGCAAGCCTTGCTGGGCAAAGGCGCTTGAAGATCTTCATCATTCTTCAGATCAAACAAATGCCAAATCCACTGGTTTTCTCACCTTAAACTAGCTACTATTATAAAACATTTTGACTGGTTAAGCTGCAGTTGCATTGACGTCCTTAGCCTGTGTCGTAGATGTAATCCATGTTCTGGGCCCCCAATGAACTCAATGAATTACTGAAAAAATATGTTTTGAATTTCTCTCCAACCTGGTTGGCACATCGACAATGGTTTTTTTAACAGACCAGTTATGGAGCATACGCAAAATACTGATACACAGGTGAGGGCCCAGAAAAGGATTTCGGTATTAATTGTTATGGCAAAAGTTAAGTTCTGTCTGTGGTGCAGGTTAAGGCATCCTTGACTAGTGTTCAACTTGATCTCACTAGATCAGTATACCTGCACTGTTCTAAACCTCTTATTTCACTGGTCCCCTTTAATCTGTGCCTCCATTGTGTTCAGGGCCGGCATTGTTATGTGATAATCCCTATTGTTTTCCCAGCTAATCAAAAACAATCTTTCAATTAGGTGCAGGATCGCCCCACCAGATATCTCATTTACTTTGCACTGTAAATGTCACTCTGTTGTCATGTAAAAGTTTCTTGCCTTAATAAAGATAGGATGTGTCCATTTTAAGCAGTTGCATGTTTTTTAAGTAAGAAGTGGGGCTTCACTGTCTTTGTACAGTTTATCTCATAATCCTGCTGGTAGTGATTTGGATGCTTGGGAATGTTATATTACTTAACAATTCAGTAATGATTCAATTTATCAAATTATTTAGTGATGATGCCTCAAGAGTATAATGGATCGTGAGAAGCCCCTACGTGTAGGCGACTACTTTGTCGTAGCCGGCCTTGGTAATGGTGCGTCA
>NC_133205.1:10282862-10375362 GCF_958299795.1 Porites lutea
AGTTACATGTAGCTATAGTGACTCCAAGCCGGGACAATAGGTGGAGAAAATAAATTTTAAGCATTGCATCACTGAGCAGGAGTCCAGGGTCTTTCATTGTAGGCTGTTCGGCCAGCCCTTAGACCTAGTACTGTGGAACTTCTCCTTTTGGGAGACCTCTATTCAAGGGACACCTCCATTCAGGGGACACAAAATTTGGTCGTGGAAAAATGTTCAGATAATCTTTGTCTTTGTTACCTCTATTGAAGGGACACCTTGGACACTTTTTCTGATTCCAGAAATGTGGTTTTAACTTCCATTCAGGGGACACCTTAAATGTAGAAATCAAAAAGTGACTGACCACAAAAATCATTGATAAGTTTAATTGTTCACTAGTCTGAATGGCAACAGCTTTCAAAACATTAAATCAATGTACTGCCCTGATGGGAATTCAACACACAATTGCAACATCGCAGAGATAAAGATTATCATGATTTTTTATGCATTGTCTAGCTGCTTGAAATAATGACTGCAGTAGATTCCATAGCCTACAGGAGCAGATGCCTTTTTCGGCTAAAATAATAATATTTTGTTTGTTGGTTAATTATTAACAAACCCCAGCCCAACCTCAATTCAGGGGACACTTGTCTTAGCCCCGAGGGTGTCCGCCCTGAATAGAGGTTTCACTGTACTGTTTCCATAGCAAACAATCCCACAACCCATCCATAAGCCCCCATGCAAGGCATCCAGGCCGCCATGACCCTGTTCAGTAGCACAAATAGGGAGGGGAGGGTAGGGAGAGAGCAATCAAAATCCTGGCAAGCGGGTACTGCAAAATCAAAACAAATGAAATTCCTGTTAAATTTTTCATGGTAAATTCACAGCATTTTCACAGGTTTTTCAAAGTATTTTCATGGTAAATCTCAACGTTTTTTCTCGGTTTTTAGCCATGAGAAAGCCTTGAAAATTCCATGGAAAAAACCATGAAAAAGCTTTGAAAACTTCCATATTCATGGCCCATAATTCATGGCCCATGAATTATTATCCTACCCACACAGAAGATAATGAAATTTCCAGGAAATTAAGTTCATGGGATGTTTATGACATTTGAAAAACCCATGAATTGAATGGCAAGTTTTTTCATGGTGTTTCAATTTAGATAGATAATTCGTGGAAAATTTATGGTCCAGAACCAAGGCCATGAAATTGACAAATGCAATATTCTTGACAATGAAAAAAGATTCATGGGTTTTTCCTGAATATTTCATGGGATTTTCATCAAAGCCATGTTGGTAAGTATAGTGCTAGGCCAGCCTGTCTTCTCGTATACATATAAACACAATGAATTTTAAATTAGATATTGAGCCAAGCTAACCTGGTAAAGTGGACCAGTCCAGGCTCTAAATGAAACAAAGAGGATCGGACCCATTCAAAAAGAAAATATCATCAACAACACTTAGGTTGGCTTATTTTTAGACCAAACTGAGGCCTGAAGGGCTGAAAAAAAATTTTTTTGAGCCCGGCCCTCCCCCTTATCTCAGGGTCGTGAAGACTGCCCTCCCCCCACCCACCCACCCTATACTGAACGTCTGGATGTGCCTCTGGGTTGTTTACCATTTGTAAAAGGTTTCCAGAAAATCCGGTTTGAATGTAAATGAAACACAACTTTTTGGGTTGTTCTAGCGAGAAATCAATTTCCAGGAGCATTGAAACAATCTGCAAAGGTGTTTTTCTAGACAGAATATTTCAAACAGAAATGTGTGTTCCATAAGTGAAATGGGATCTTTGATACCAGTTTCAGGCTTCTGTAGCCTTTTTTAGGTAAAGGGAACTGATTTCTGCAAAGGGTAAATTTACTAATCCTGAAGTTTGCTTACCATTTGCCCAGACCATAAACCGACTGGTTTGCCCTTGTAAATCGTAAAAAACCTTCAATTTGATGATCATTTGATTTCTGGGGTAAATAAAAAATATACTTTGTAGCATACCCTCTGCTGATCACCACGGCAGGGCCCTGTTTGACCGATTTATTCTTTCCTAACCTGTAGATCTATGGAGCAGCAGTGACATTTTTTGAAGTTTTATCAGAGGAGCAACTTACAGAAGAAAGGAAAAATGCTTTGCATTTGAATGAGGATGAGGTGAACTAGTGAATTCTCATGAGCATGCAGCCAGTGATACTTTGAAAATCATAATTCCTCTGGCTGTTAGCCATTATAAGTGATGCAGAACAGAAAGCAAACATTCCTTGCACCTGTAGTGAATACTATCAATTTATCTTGCAATTTTTTTCAGAGCTGGAAAGTAGCGCACACAAACAAGTGCATCTGTGTGTTGTCTCACTGGCCATTTTTTGAAGCCTTCAAGAAGTTTTTATCGCAGTTGTATCGCATTTCTGTATCAGCACAGCCACTTCCAATTGAAAGGTAATGTTAATGTGAGAGTCAGTGGAAGATGTGAAATTTCTTCATCACTGGTTACCATAATATGTTGTATTTTCACTGTTTCATGGTGAATGGCTTGGTTGAACACAACTGAACAGAGAATTTCATTTCTAAATAATTTTGTTGTCGTTAAGGGTGAGCACTTAATTTTCTGGGCTTTCCTTAGAAGTTGGCAGCAGACTTGTTTAACTGCCTGAAAAAAAAAACTGGCTACTGTAATAAAATCAGCCAGCTACTCTAAGTTTAAAAATGAGTCAAACATTACAAATATTATTATAAGAGGATAATTATATTTGTGGGATAAATGACCAGCTACTAGCCTGCGTAGCAGGCGCTTGGAAGTAGTGGGCGAAAGAGAGAACGGGCGCGTGCGAGGGAGACACGCAGGGTCGTGCGCCTGTTTTTTCTTGTGCCCACTACTTCCAAGCGCCTGCTACGCAGGCTAACCAGCTACTTGCCAGTTACTTAAAACCTTAATGATCGACAGCCCTGATTTTGTCTTAAGGTTTGTTAGTATGAAAATAGCTGTGGCCAAATTGTGACAACCCTGGTTACACATTGCGCTGTAGTCAGGTCTTTGTGTTTATGTTCTTTTTTATCTCTGCTACTGAGACAGTAAGTTCTATAAGACAAAATTAATATTATCATTAAAATTCCCAATAAATTCATGTGGATCAAAAGCTGTTTTTAAGGGAAATTATTACACTTATTATTACAATGAATTAAATTATAAAGCTATAGTACATTAATTAATTGACTAATGGTGCAATTATCAGGTTTAATTACTAAGTAATAATTAATAATAAATTAATTAGATTTATCCTGTTTGTCAATTTCTTTTTTTGGGGGGGGGGGGGAGGGGCTAGCTCAAGTTAGCTACAGCTTGACTGAAGGCAAGCTGTAAATGTGACTTTCTTTGCTGCCTTTGTTATGTTAGATGGAAATATGTGTTAATTTTTATCAAACTTGATCAGTCAGTAATTAACATTTGATATCATCCTGGCTGTAGGTACATAGCAATTCTGATGCTTGATGTTCCTTTCCCTTCACCTCAAAGACCAAGAATTCTTGTACAGGTACGTACATTTTCTCTTCAACCTTGTCATACATTAACCTTAAGGTGATTCCCTAGTAAAAGAACCTAACATAGATTGTAGATGAAACTTGGTACACTGATGTAACAAGTCAAGAAGATGATAAAAAGGTAATAAAAAGTGGGGGTCACCGTGCTCGTTTTGACGTCACAATGCTGACAAATACGGCTATTTTGGACCCTTTGACAAAAGCCGCCCGCAGCCCAAAACTAGACAAAAAGGAAAGATTTTTTCAATGATGCATGTGGTATCGCACAGAATTTGACTTTAATGTATTGTTTATCCACTTACGTACCAGAAAAATGCCTTTAAATGCTCTTGTTTTTACTTTACGCTCGAAAGTAGAATTAATTTGGACACGCGCTATTCGACACGTGACAGCTCAATCCGTACAATTTAGTAAAATTGCCGAAAAACTGAACATAGATTTGTGCCAATTTTTTTCTCACTGAAAGGCAGCACTGTCCTTATTAAAATCAGGAAATAAAAAATGGGGGTCACCGTACTCGTTTTTGCGGTAGAACTGCAGAAAGTGCGCACCAAATGCATTTTCCTTAATTTTTGAGAGAGGACTGGGTCGAGTTTCAAAATAGAATGTATGCGAAAGGGGGAAGAAAGTATTAAAAAATCCATTTTTACAGAATTTACATCGAGATATCACATTTAGGACACAATGTGATAAAGAAAGCGTTTAAATGAAAATCAAAGTGAATAAGCATAAATTAAACATCCACTATCGAGGTTCTCCATGAGGAAGTCGAACTCAGCAACACGCGTACCGCTTAAGTTATGCACATTCCCACCACATTGGCAAGAAACAACCGCGAGCAAAAACGTTTTTCTCTTCGGTCAACTTCATTTTAATAATGTTACTTCAAATGCTCTTTTTTACGGAGGCCATCTTGTTATGCGCAGTAAGAGATGCGCAGTGCAAAACCAGGGCATCACCTTAAATAGCTAATTTAGCAACCACTTACATTAAGCAGCAATCGTGGCCTTTTGACATTGCGGGCTCTAAATCCACAAGACTGTAACAATTAAACTATTTCTATATTTTTGTCTCCATAGACAAACATGTATGATCCTTTTGAAATCTGCCAGCCTTACCACACTCCTCTACCAGTCAGGTAAATATCTACCAGCATTATACAACAATTTTATTGGCTTGCCTCTAATTTGTCAGCAGCTCACCTCACAAGTGCAGGGTTCACATGGAAGGCTACTGCTTGATCATCACAGCAGTTCAAGTAATTTAGTTGAGGTCCTCCAAGGAATTTGTAGCAGTTTTTTTGTGGTACATGTAGGTTTACTAGTCGTCTGGCAACTTTGTAGCAGTGGCTATATCCCCTTTACCTCTCTATTTTGCTTCCCATTAATGTAGAATCAGTTTGATGAGTGCCTGAAATTTGAGCTCATGGCTGGGTTGTGATGATTTGCCATTAAGAGGGACAGTGTCGTGTTGGAGGTGGGGGGGGGGGGGGGGGGGCTGGTCACAGTAGAGTCCTCTTGATACCCTAGGCACCCCCATGTCACTTAATTGATTGGGGGTGAGGCAGTTGGTTTTGTTGATTCTAAACATAACTATTTACTATGACCTGGGCTTAAAGGATTAAAACAAAATTGTTATGAGTAGGAATTTGATTTGGATGATTTTCTTTCAGTGGTGCATCTTACACAGCAATGCTTCGCTACCTTCATCCAGACAATGCCATGCTACTGTTCTATCTTGTGCTCACTGAACACAAAGTGCTGATTCACTCTCTTAGACCAGCTCTCATGACAAGTATTGCTGAAGCTATAACAACAGTGAGTAGATTCAAAATGGGGACAAGCTCCCAGGGAGTTATTCATACAGTTTTTGTCAAATACCCAAAGTAGAATACCTTATTTCCTTGAATAAGTGCCCTATTCCAAATAACTGCCCACTCCTGAGGCCATTAACAGTAACCTCCCCCTTTGAATAAGTGCCCCCTCTGTTACGCCGCAAAATGTAACAATTGACGCAAAATGTAACATTAACGCGAAATGTAACAACTTTTGACGCGAAATGTAACATTAACCTGAAATGTAACAACTTTTGACGCAAAATGTAACAACTTCTTAACGCGAAATGTAACAACTTTTTGACGCAAAATGAAACAATATTTTTAACGCGAAATGTAACAAGCAAAATGTTACAGCCTTGAAATAACTGAGAGACTTGGACATGAGCCTTGTAGATAAAGTGTAAATTGTCTGGTGGTTACAAAAACAGTTTATTTATAAAGTTTTCTTATAATGTCAAATAAACTTACAAAAGGTAGTAAAACAGGTGATAAAGTTACAAGTCATGTATAACCTTGGAATAGCAGTATGGACAATAACAACAACGCTAACTTATTAAACATAACGTATGGAAAATATCCCAAGCTATGTGAAAAGAATATGACTAGAAATGTGAACAATAACACCGCAGGAAACACGCACCAATCAGCAATTGAAATGCAAGTTAAAAGTAAAAGTTAAGAAAGGTAATCTTTCAAAAGAAAATTTTGAACGTAGTCAATAAGATAGATATGAAATTTCTCATTTCTTACCGGACTTCCAGTAAATGTGAGTAATTTCATACCATCCCAGTCCTGCTGCCTTAAAACTTAACTATGCCAACGCCCATTTAACACTGTTGATTATCTCACGCAGTCGGATGACTCCTCCGCGACACTTTCCTTTTAGGGAAAAGGGGGGAAGGAGGGTAAAAACAGACAGCGTCGGATAAAAACAGAAAGCGTCTTCACTCGATGAAAGTGTGAAAGGAATGATCAGTAATAGATACTCGCCTCGATTTCATACGGGCTCAACTCCCTAAAAATGTACCATCCTAACCCATGTAATACGTCCTGGATGTTGTATTGCCAACTTTCTTTTCAGCGTCACACACATGTACAGAAAGATATACTAATCAACAATTCGTTCGACTGTTTCAGAATTTAGTTATTATTATCGAAAAACGTTTTGTAAGTTTATTTGACATTATAAGAAAACTTTATAAATAAACTGTTTTTGTAACCACCAGACAACAAATGATTTACACTTTATCTACAAGGCTCATGTCCAAGTCTCTCAGTTATTTCAAAGGTGTTACATTTTGCTTGTTACATTTCGCGTTAAAAATATTGTTTCATTGTGCGTCAAAAAGTTGTTACATTTGGCGTTAAAAAGTTGTTACATTTTGCGTCAAAAGTTGTTACTTTTCAGGTTAATGTTACATTTCGCGTTAATGTTACATTTTGCGTCAATTGTTACATTTTGCGGCGTAACACCCCTCCCCTCCCATCCCCCTCTCTTTCTTAAATAGTAGGGATACAAGGGAAACCAGCTTCTTCTGCCAATTTATGTCTAACTTTTTAGGCTTCGACTTCAGCTAAATCAGTATGGAAGAATAGTTTCTTTTCCGTTAAGTCAGTTTCGGTTATTTCTATATCCATGTGCATGCTTGCAGAGTTCCTTTATGTGAGTAATGTCTTTTAATTGTTGACTTTTTGGCTGCACCCTTGGTAAATGGCGTAAACTTCTCGGTGCGCCCATCGATTAAGCGCCGTCCTTTGAAGAAGCATCTCTCCTTTTAGCTAAAATTTGAAATAAGTACCTGGTTGCATATTCCGGAAATTCAGAACTTGTTTAAAATGATCATTTTAAGATTTAACGGCCACAAACATTAAAGCTTTGAAAAGATTCAGGGTAGATGTATTTATGTATTTTGATATCGTGGGACTAAGTTGGCTTTGATGACTTTTGTTACTAACTGCATCCTTAGTTTTCAAACGTTGCATGTAACATTGTGAAATTATGTTCACCCTACAGTATATTCATCTGCCATTTTTATGGGTCCTTGTTCCCTCCTACAGCAACTCTAAACGAGTTATTTTCATCTCCAGCCCAGTCAAAATGTTTTACAATAGTAGGCAGGATAACTAGAGTAGCAGGTGGCAAAGACCTAAAACTTTGATGTTTTTGTATTAACTTACAGCAAGGAGCCCATTCTTTCGTACAGATTTAATCCAATCAGAAGCCAGCTGGAAACTGTCTTTGACTTCTGAATGGTTAACGTCTTCATGAAAGAATGTGAGTTCCTTGCTTAAGTGTTGAGGAGGAGGCAGACATTCCAGTTAAAGTGGCAAAATTGCTGGCTGCTGGCTTACTTTGACTGGGCTGTGCCTCTCTATTGGATACTTAATCCATTCGCCCCTGACCCGCCCGTTACCGCCCGTGCGGATCCACGTCCTTTCTACCGCTTGTGACGTCATCAGTTTTAACGGTCAAGGACAACTTTGTCTGCTAACTTGTGCAGAGTGAAGGGATCTTTCAAACCATACTAGAATGAGCACAATTCAGTCAAGGACACCGGGGAAAAAGGACAAAAACCATGTAACATTGACCTGAAAATCTCCATGAAAATCGTGTTCCATTGCCCACCTACCTTTCTTTTCGCCTAACCCTAAAATCCTAAAAGCTTTCCTAAAAACTTTTCCCACCAAAATGAAGCCTACTAAATGCCCAGCAAGAGAAAAAAAAATGAGGCAAGAAAAGCGAAAAAAGAAGGGAGGAGAGAAAGCGAAATTTTGCTTTCTACGCGCGCCCGAACTTCACAAGCTAACAGTTTGCATCTGGATCAGAAGGTCGTGAAGTGTATGACCTTCAAATGGTTTGTGGTAAGTTTTAGCTCTTTATAGCACGACAGTGACCAGAAAACCACTCGAGTAGCTTCAAAACGCGTTTTCGGCAAAATCTCCAGGAGCGAATGGGTTATCAATTATGATCACTGATGACTTAAAAGAAATAGTTAAGTATTTTTAAGAAAGTTTGATTTTGTAATGTTGTCCGAAATTGTACTGTTCTATTTCAGCTGCTGTTTCCTTTCAGCTGGCAGTGTCCATATGTGCCTCTCTGTCCTTTGGGTTTAAATGATGTTCTTGACGCCCCCTGTCCTTTTATTGTTGGTAAGCTAACGTCTGTTGTTCGTGTATTTCTCTTGAAATGATTTTCTTTGATGTCTGGCTAATTAGGTTTTAAAATTAAAATTGAATTATTAAATTAAATCCAAGTAAAGTAGCGATATTGTAGTGGTCCTGTCTTCGTGTCAAAGTCAAGTGAGGAAGTACAGAGAAGGAGCTCGGGGGAATTAGAAACAACTAAGAATGTAAAAAAAACTCTTAATTAAATTTTTTGCGGATGAATCTGAATCTAACTGCTATCAACATGTGCAACCGATGGTCCTTGACTAACTTCTTAGCAACAAACTTTTCACCAACACCAAGACCGACAGCGAAAGAACACTTGTGGTAGCCTTTAATCATCACTTTTAGAATGGTTAGTTTCAAGCTGGGCTTCACATTATCTGCCCTCTCTGACATCATTCTTGCCTGTGTACTTGTGTTTGAAATTGAAGCCAGTACATAACTTATTTGACCTCAACGCCTTTTTTGAAACCAGATGAAGCTGGTTTTATGTTTGATTGGCAAAATTTGGGGATGACTTTGATTATGTTCGATTACCAAACCCAATCAAATTGAATCAAACGATTAAGTTCGATTACCGAACATTCGATTGTCTGCACCGGGTCTAATGGACAAGCTGGAATTCAACGCCCTGACGTCAAACAAACCAATTATTAGAGAGATTTAAGGTTATGTTACGCGGTACGATTCGCATCGACGATTTTTAGCGCAACACAGCGTTGCAACGTTGAACAATGTTGTAACTATTCCAAACAATGTCGCAACAAAGTTGTAGCACTGTGTTGCGCTAAAAATCGTCGTTGCGAATCGTCTCGTGTAACATCATCTTTACAGTCACGTTTACGGCAAACGGCAAACGTGAGTTTGTACCACGTGACCGAGTTTTCTCTTTGCTTGTCGTTTACTCTTTATGACTTCTACAGAAAATTTTTATCCATAACAGTTTCATCCGCTCATTTCCTATTTTGAGAATTTCGCAACTGGAATTTGATGTTCGCTGTTTGGCGTAAACGTGTCTCTAAATCTCACTATCATTTTACTGCTGTTGCTCGTAGGAATTGATTCACGTTACTTTGGTCAGTATGATCCTCCTGACGATGTAACCTGTGTTGACCTGGATACAAATATGATTTCACTGTAAGTAATAACTTTAGTCAGCGATCTGTCCATAAATGGAATCGGCAGAAGAAGTTCATCTGGGCCAAGGTGTAATTATATCCAGAAAACCAACCAACGTGGTTATACAACTAAGACTGACTTTCACTGCTAAGCTTTATTTTTATCTTTCTATGCGTATTCTGGGCTTAGAGACACCAGGGTAACTTCTGTTTGTCAATTTTTTTGTGTTTTCCAATTATAAATATTTTGATTAGAATAAATTCCAGACACTGTTTTGGCTTTAAAAGTGATAATTATTTTAGTCAGACCCACGAAACCTACAACTGGAGTTTCTTATGAGCCTATCCACAAAAAAATGTTATTTTTTTCATACTTTGGTTGGAAACGTTTACAGGGGACCAGTTCAAGTTTTATAGATTAAGTTTCTTGAACCCTAAAGTTCTCGCTTGCAAATCAGGGCTACCGCTTTGAAAACTTAAATTTTATCTTTTTTCTTTTTCATCAGGGAAAATGAACTCAAGAGCGCCAGTTGGAAATCCCTTCCAAAAGTGAGTGAAAATCATTGGAATTTTCTGGTTTCTGTTTTAGACGACATTGTTTAAATTGAAGTCATGAATATATGAAAATCATATATGAGAACTGACGGGTGAAGAATTCTATGAAAGAAGATCATCGCAGTTATAGACGCGACTTTAGTAGTTGCGTACGGGATTCGAACCCTTGACCTCTGCGATACCGGTGCAGCGCTCTTCCAGTTGAACTAACAAGGCAGTCAAGCTCTCATCATCACCCTTTCACGGGTTTAATACTAACCAATTCAACGACCTGCTCCTAGATAGCTTGTTAGCTTAGTTGGTAGAGCTCTACACCGGTATCGCAGCGGTTCAAGCTTAGAATCCCGTACAAGCCTGAATTTTTATGAGGCTTTCTTCTCGCAACTTCAAAAATTGCGTCTATAACTGTGATGCCGGATCTTCTTTAATAAAGTTGTTTAATTCCCGTGTTCTGTTGCAGAAACCAGGGAAGGCCTTGCAGGAAAGGTTAAATGAGCTCTACTACCAGTTATATCAACTCTACCACAAAGAACGAGAAAGTGAGTGATGTTATTATTATTTCATACCAAATATTTTTATTCTCTGTTCACTGCAAACAGAGAGAGGAAAAGTTGGATGAAAAGAGCTTAGAGTTGGAATCACTCTTTGGTTAATAACTGGGTAAAGTAAATTCCAACATTTCCATTTTCCGTATCAATTTAAGTTTAGTAATGTTAGTGAACGTCTTCCCTTTCTTTCAGCATCTGGTGGAGACATCACTGAGACTGCCATAGAGTTGGCACCACTTGACCATGATAATTCGCATTCAAGAAAAAGAGTGAGCTGCTTTTAGAATTTTTTTTTCTCATGTTGGTACAACTAGCATTTTAATCCTTTTACGTCGAGAAGTGGCCAAAGGAAAAGAGTGTATGTTTTTCAACTCAAACGAAGGGCTGGGTGGGAACTGGGGCTCTGAAATTTCGTTAGCAATGGCGGACAGCAAGAAAGCAGCTGACAAACAACACTGAGCACGTGACTCAAAACAACCCCTCGGTCCCAGGCCCCAGCGGTGTGTGAGAAAGCATTTTCCACTTATATCGTTCCTCAGCCAGTGGAAAATACAACTTATAACCAAGTGAAAGTATTGCTGAATAGGTTTTATTTGAATGGCCACCCGATGGGATATGATTTACAGTCTCAAAAAAGTTAGAACGGCGTTACGTGACTGCAACATTCACTCTGGGTTGTTTCGTTATAGCAGCAAATTCAAGTAAGAGGTCGCTATTCAGAAGTTTCGCGCCTTTTAAACAGGTTTTTATTCTCCCTCTTTTCCTGTTTAGCTTCAAATCGAGGTTGCAATTCAAGATGCGTTCTTACGATTCATGGCCACGATCCTCAAAGGTTATAGGTGCGTGACAACTGTTGCAGCTATATGTTATGAAAAAATTTATTGGATTGTTTTAGTACAATACAGTCCACTGCTATTATAGTCGGTAATAGCTGGGGGGGGGGGGGGGGGGGGAATTCCTCGGAAAACATTTGCATTCGAGGGGGAAAATTTATTTACATTTACGATAAGTTTGATTGATCTTCAACATAGGCTCAATAGGGCCATTTATACGAGGAAAAATAAGACGCGTCTTAAATAAGACGCGAACTTTCGTATAAACGGCACATTTCGTCTAAAATAAGTCGCGTCTTATTTTAGACGAAATGTGCCGTTTATACGAAAGTTCGCGTCTTATTTTTCCTCGTATAAATGGCCCTAATGTCCACCACTCTCCCGTGTCTGGTCTTTGATCCTTCTCGAAGAACTCTTTCGGGGGGAAGGGTGAGGTCTCATTTTCTCGATCAACGGTTTGTAATCTGAGTTAGGGCGATTTTTGTAAGAGCTTGAAAAATGGTTTCGGTAAGTGTTCGTTATTTGTTTTATCGGCCAATGAATGAAAAGATCAAAACATGGGCTCTTCGTTTTTCCGCCAAAGAAAGCCCTAATATGGAGAAGGCATTGTTCGATGAGCCAATCGTGTTGCCGTATGACGTCAAAACGAATTAGCGATTGATTTCTAGAAAGTTCTGGAGCATGAAGTTTTTTCAGCCGAGCGTTCGCTTAACCAACCAAAAGCCACGCGCGTTTGTATCCGTTCGATAAACCAATCAAATCGCTCTATTTCCGCTCGTTTTTTGTTTCTGTTTTGTTCGCGCGTTTTCATTTCAAGGTCATACGAAAATCGCTCTCACTGCGGTAAACAACATTGGGAAGACGAGGAGACGGGCCAGAAGTGGAAAAAACAGCGTTGGGTGGAAATGTCCCAACTATTCAGTTTTTTCTGAGACTGTAGTATCGATCCATCTTCACCATATGCTTGGTTAAAAATGTTCATGTCTTAATTTGTTACGTTACAGGGATTACTTAAAGCCGATCACGTCTGCACCGACGCAAGAGACATGTGACTTGACATCTCTGTTTGATCTCGAGGGTATGTTTATATATATTTTCTCTTTCATTTGCTGCATTTTTTTCAAGTTTTGACTGGGACCAAATAAGGAAAATACGGCAAAACGGCTGGAAAGAACGCTTTACAGTCAGTCAACTTGCCTAGTTTAAATGTGATTTTTTGAAACCGAGTACGGGAGATAAAACTCCGCAAATTCGCGGAATTTTACAGACGTTTGTATGGTGGGAGTGGGGTAAGTTTGTGCCCCCCTCCCCCCCACCATCACCCTACAAGAAATATCTGTAATTTTCGTGTGTTTGTGTAGTAATATCTTTGCTCGCTCTGGCCGTATTACCTCAAACTTAGTAACTTTATTAATTTTTAAACTAAGGCCCTTTTCTTAGCATTGTCAATGGATATTCGCTTACTGGTGTTTATCTTTATTAAAACTTGAAAAAAAAACCGTGGAGGGGTCTGTTTCCTCAGATGCCCAACTTTATTCTTTCATGTAATAAATTATTTGGGTCTTTTCATGTTTTTACATGTTTTTGTTATTCTTTTTTTTTTTTGTAGGATTTCAGAAGAGTCGGCCAAGTTCCCAAACAAAGTTCTTCCAGACATTAACCAGGACGCAGATGTTTAGCCGGTTTATTGAACAAAGATCATTCGTAACCTCTCAAGATTCCTTACTGGCGTTCTTTGACAACTGTTTGGAGAAAGTAAGTTTATGATATTCGTTATAACATTTGTGGTCGTATGTCTTAATCTGAAGCAGTACTGTCATGACTGCTCATCGCCACTGCTGTTCAGGTACCCAAGAACGACACCGTTGGTATTTGTACTCACTGTCCATTGCTCCTTGTAAGGGAATCTGAAGTCTGGAATCTGGGAAATTTTGGCCTGTAGAATCCGGATTTCGGGAAAGTTTTGCTTGTGGAACCCGGAATCCTGGGCTTTGGAATCCAGAATACAGCTCAAGGAATCCGGAATCCCACTAACGATTAGAATTCAGAATCCAAGTCAGTCCACTGACAAAGACTGGAATGCAGCACCTGGACTCCGGAATGCAATCGAGAATCCAAGCATGTCTTGGATTCCCTTACATTGGTCGATGTCCATCTAATAGTTGTGTCCTTTCTGGGAATAATTTCACTTGCGTTTGGTCCAAATTCTTTTAATTTCCGTCGCCGTTTTGATTTCTTATTAATATCCTGGGTGACAAATTTCGCTCTCAATCGTGGGTTTTTTACTTGTTTATCGTATCGAGAACTCCAAATCCACGCACTGTAAAATTTAGAGCGTAAATTTTGGCTTAAGCTCACAATTTTCTGAAATTTTCGACAAAATACCTGTTAGAATTCTCGTTGATGTGCTCTTTCGTGTGTTTAGGTTTTTCTAAAGCGTCTTTTAATGCCCTGACATCTTCACTCATAAAATTTTAAAACCTTGATGCCATCCTGGCCATAGCAATTCTGCAATTCCACATGTGAAATTATAAATTGACGCTAAAAGTTCGCGCCAAAATTAAAGAGCAGTGACTAATCTGTCGCCCAATCTGTTGTTGTTTTGTATGGCTCAGACTTTAAG
Organism: Porites lutea; assembly: GCF_958299795.1. Taxonomy (NCBI): domain Eukaryota; kingdom Metazoa; phylum Cnidaria; class Anthozoa; order Scleractinia; family Poritidae; genus Porites; species Porites lutea. The sequence continues at coordinate 10,297,051 of NC_133205.1, forward strand.
TTTGCCATGTCACCGTATCGACAAGGATAGGAAAGTCGCCTTAACAACATGCAGAGTCCTTCAATTCCCTCACATAGAGAGTGCTGTGACAGTAGAAGACATCAGAAATTTGACGGTAGTTCGCAAGTACTCGGATATCACGTTTGTCTGCAAGACATGCTGCATCATCTAATTCGTAGAGCTGAAATAGAAAATGTTCAGGATTTTTAGACCTCCAAAATTCAATAAGACTTAGGCTTGAAACGTCCCCTTCATCGAACAAGTTTTCGGCATAGCATTCACGAGTTTCTTTAAACGATTGCCATCCGTAAACTTTGTGTTCGTTCTATGTTTACCCAAGCTTAAAAGTTATATATTTCGGGCCGAAAGCAAAGTTTATCTCGTCTCGCCCCAGTCTTTTTGGGGCGCTTACGTCATAATTTCGTCTTCGTGTTCGTCCCAGACGCTGTTGCTTAAGGTTCGCCATCTGCGGTCGGACATTATGTCTGGCCAAATTTAATGCCAAAGACTTAATTTGCAGATGAACAAGATGTAAATCGTTGCGCTAACGAAATAGCAGATACTGACCAAAATACTGTCTTAGTCGGAAGAATGTCCTCTGAAGAAAGAAAAATTATTTGGAGCTTTGTAAAGTGGCAAAACTTTACTAAAACTAAAACTGAAATTGCGTCCACCTTATAGAGTCTAAGAAAAATCCGTTAGCCAGCTTGTTGCGAAAACCTCATTTTATTAGCAAATCCTCTTTAATCTTTGTACACCAGTTTTCCGCCAATTAGCAGAGAAAAGCCAAAGAAAAAAAATTGCAATATGCAACACACAGTGCATATTTTCCTTATATTTTCCTTTATATACTAACTTAAGCGAAACCATCACCCTTTAAGAAGCTGGTTTATCAGTGTGTGTTTTTGTTGTGGTTGCAGCTGGACTCATCACCATTCATCCCTCTGATTGAAGTTGATGACTCGATCACTAGGTAAACATGATTAACATCCTTTCACTTCTTGTAATTGTCAAAGTCGAAATTTTATGACAAAAATCCCAGACTTTTATTTGAATATTACTTTGCGGAAGCACACCAAAGGTGTTGCCATTAATTGGTCACAGAACTTTGTAAGTATGAATCTGTCTGGATTTGAAAAAGGTACCTCCAGGATTTTTTAACAACAATCTCATTTGAGGCTTGTCCAATACTAGGTGTTGACGACTTTTCGTGTGTTTCCAGCGATTAATTTGTCCTTTTTAAGCCCTAAATAGCGACTTTCAACTCTTTTTTATTCACCACAAGGGTAAAACGCACTTGAAATTTCTGTAGGTACCCTTTTATAAATTCAAACAGAAAAATGTTGAAATGTTCGCGTGAAGATGGCGAGATTGATTATTGCCTTGAATATGTAGTTTGGTTTTACTAAAGGTGAGTCTCTTCTTTCTTGTGAGTTTTTCGCTTGAAGCACTGAGAAACGTTCTGTTGTTTTACAGAGGTGGACAGAGGACGTATGTTGTCACGCCACCCGATGTGTCCACCATGGACAAGGGAAAGCTCTATTCGTAAGTATCAACTCGAGGACAAGTGTTTATCACACACAGTGCACAGTCTCCTATTTTTTTTCCCGTAGAATCGTCAAGATCGAGCGCTTACGGCCACCAGCAGCCATTTTATAATTAGTTTTAAAAGTACCGAGAAGCCGGGCGTCGGGGTTTATAGCGGTAGGGGAAGGGAGGAAGGAAGGCGAGAAAAAAAGAGGGACTGCCGATATATCACTGCAACTCGCATTCAAGGAGCGTGTTGCTCCAGCAACGCAGGGATCTGATTGGTTATTATTCTCATTATTGGTTCTTGGTTATTGGTTGTTTGTGATGATGGGACAGACCCTCTATTTTTTCTCGCCTCCTCCCAAACCTCCTCCTCCCCTCCCCCGCCCCCTAAGTTGATAAGGAAGTCATCTTCAAGCTAGATGGCCAGTAAGCGCTCGATCTTGACGATGGCTTACGGAAAAACAGAGGGCCTGTGAACAGTCTGAAAAATGCCATGAGAAATGTCCAGAAAGTCGCGTAAGAAAACTGGGCGCCTCCGAGCCCGTTAATTCCGCTGTTTACACCTCAAAGAATATTAAAGAGTTTACTTAACTCAGTCATAGAGAGAGTCTGCAGAACAGGCGTCATTTTTCCGCGTTTCTCGGGCGAGACGCGCAAAAGGGGCCTTCCCCGTGTCTCGCGCTCCACGCCCTCTTGGAGCTTGCCCTCGCTTGGCTAAAAAAGCGCGAAAAAAATATCGCCGGTTCTGCAAGCTATGGCAGAGACAGAACATCAGTTTCCCTAATGTTTTAATTTGTTAAACCCTCAATTAACCTTCAACAGTTATGAGTGTCGTGAGAAGGTGAGTTAGTGCGGTGGGTCCTGTTATAACTGGTGTATGTAGTGAAAAAAAAGTCTTAACTTCGACTGTAATTGAAGCCGAGAGTGATAAAGCTGCTTTCATGTGAGCACTGAAAGAAAATATATACCACGGGAAATTGCTTTTCCCACCGTGTGTGTAGTGACAACTTGTATACGTACTTTTTTCTTTCTTTAACAGATACCCAGTGTTTCCGGTGTTGAATGTTCAACTCATGAAGCCAGAGAAGTTATCCCTTCACGCACAGTCAATAATGACTCCGCCGGTTTCTCCTGTGGCCAGAAGAACAAGAGCAGAAAGGCACCAATCTGTGCTGGTAACGAAAACTGTTCACATTTCGCGATAGAAATGAGTGTTGGCATAAGGTTGTGTGTGTCAGAAAACCCACTGCCTCCCTGGAAATTTGCCCCGGACCACTCGTCCCCGATTTTTAGACAACTCGCTCGCAATTTCTCTCTCTCCCTCGATATGAAAACCGTAATGCTAACTCATTTCCATGAGTAATTCATACCCTGGGGATTATTAAAAAAATAAGACTGTAAAAGAGGTTACTCATGTTTCCTTTGATCCCCGCACTCGAGGCCGTAAAAGTTACGAGTTTAGCAACCCACCCTCCCACCCGACGAGAAAGTCGGGGTTGATCGTGCCTCGTTTCTACTTTCGCCCGGTCTTGGGCTTGTCCCAGCGAGAGTGATTCCCCATACCTTATTACCACGCCAATGATAACAATGCCTATTGTTGAACATTACACTTTAGTATATACACACTCAGTGATCTTGGTAATTCAAGCAATCTGATTGGTTAGCTATCTCGGATTCACCGCGCTAGGCGGTGAATATAAAGCAGAACAAAATCGCTGTCGTGAACTGGGTGTTTTGCCAAAGTTTCATAGTAAAGCCTTTTTGAAAATACACAAATATCCAAGTGCTGATGACTTTGATGGTTTCTGATTTTGTTGAGATCACTTCATGTGAATATACTGAACGCTTGAAACAGGCTAGAATATACTAAAACAATTATTCACCTCAGGCTCAGTTAATATTGTTGAATAATCCCCTCGACTTCGTCTCGGGGATTATTCAACAAATACAATATTAACTTCGCCTTCGGCGAATAATTGTGAAATATTACTGTAGTTAAATATTTTGTCCTCTGTGGCTAATTGTCTGGGGTGTAGGAGGAGGTGGGGGTAGGGCAAGCTGTATGTACACGTTCACAAGCTTGAATGGACTGGTTTAGACATAACTTTGTTCACAGTGTCATTTGTTTAGCGCTTTATATTCATTGTCTTTCTTTTGTTTGTAGATGGCAAAAAAGAACGCTGGAAGTCCTATTTATTGGGCAAAGTAAGTTTAATGATTTTTTTCTTACTGTTGTTGTTTGTGGCTGTTGAGTTTCTCTTCAAGATTTTTCCAGTCAGTGTATAGTGCATTGTACAACCTAGTTAGTTCAGTTGGTTGGGTATATGTACCTGACGGTGGAGTGGAAGGCCTTGGTTAGATTTCCTGCCTGACCAAGACTTAAGGTCTTTAAAAAAGTAGAAGAAAGTCCTGCCTTCGCTCTGACATCTGCAAATGGCTCACCTGTGTAGTCTTCTGGCATGAAGACGAAACATCGTAGGCCCTGTGCCACAGAACTTTCACTCCATTTGCTACTGTTGGGCGTAAAGATCCAAAAGGAACATCCAAAGCTCTCGCGGTATCCACCCCTAGTGTCTGTCCCATTTCATATTCACATTAGAGGGCATTCATGACCTGTTGGTCATAACCAAACATGTAATTCATTAATTTTAAACTGCACCTTAAGTAGTGTGGCAAAGTCACCCAATACCGTGTTGTCATTTATCCCTGAAAAGCTCGGAGGGAAGTGGATATTAAGATATTTACATTTTATTTGTCATTTACACTGCCGATACAGAACTCTAACTAGGGCATAAAATAATAATAATAATAATAATAATAATAATAATAATAATAATAATAATAATAATAATAATAATAATAATAATAATAATATATGATGATGATGATGATGATGATGATGATTAACGACAGAACACTTTTTGTCTCAAATTATCAGGCTTGAATTTTTTATCCGTGAGGCTAATACGATTGTTGGTTGCTACTTTAGTTCCCTTGTCAGTATTTGCGTACAGCGCGGCTACTGTAACTGGGGCCACCTAGACAAAGTTGACCAATTGGATTGCGGGAAAATAACAATACATTCCAAGAAAGTTTGTTGCGGGCAAATCAGCAGCTCGTAAAAAAACAATAAGTTACTCGAAGCAAAAAATGTAAATATTGATAGCAAACATTTTTCAAGAAAGCAAAATGTTTCATCACTCAATGTTTTTCTATTCGAAACTTTACGTATAACACCCAGGAGAAATATTTGTTCTACACAAGTTGTTATTTTATTTTGTCATCTACCAGCTATTTTCTTCGCTTCCATTGTCGCACTTTGCAATAAACATGCGACCTCATCTCGAGACGTCAAGTCAAAAATATAACTAACGTTTAAAATAATTTTACATTCTTCGCCTCTTTTAACACTCTAACGGACTTCTCAGGAAACATAGGCTTCATTCAGCGGGTTTAAAAGGTCACAGAAGTAGGTTGTACTGGTTGATTTCGATCCATGTCGTTGATTTCGTTCCGTGATAATTATGATTGATTGACAACTAACTTTTCTCGAATGTATTGTTATTTTCCCATCATCCAATTGGTCAACCTTGTCTAGGTGGCCTCGGTTCTGGTAGTCGCACATTGTGTTTATGGTCGGTTTTTTCTTCTTGTCAGGTGCTTGGTGGCTCACTGTTACAGTCTCTGGTTTATTCACCTGCCGGCATATGTTAAAGTTCACCACAATAAAGCTAAAGTGTTGCATGTGGCTTTTGAGGTTAGTCGAAATGATTATTCGGGGATAGACCGTTCACAGCCCCCTATTTTTTCCCGTAATTTCGTCGATATCGAGCACTCACCGTCACTGGCAGCCAACTTGTAATTGGTTTCAAATGTGCTGAGGGGGCGGGTTTCGGGGATTATAAAGTGATGGGGAAGGGAGACGAGAAATGAAGAGGTGACAGAGACCGCTCGTATGGAAAAACTGTTGACTGTGAACAGTCTAATCCGTTGACATCTGTTAAAGTTAATTCGCTCTTTATGGTTTTCAAAAACATAACATTTAATTTTCCCCCAGATCTTGTGCAAGATGCAGAAAAAGAAGGTCAAACTTCCAGATGAGGTGAGTCTTCTAGTTAAATGTAACATTGGTGATTTTGTGACCTTTGCATCCCAGAATTCGCTGTGCTCAAAGACAGATGGCTGATCTCGTAAGTTTGCTTAACCTGTGATCGGGCTGTCCGTCTTCTCTTTTCTTTGCGTGTTTAGGTTTGCTACGTGTGTGGCTACCAGGGTTGTCACTAAGATTTCAAGTTGCAGGGTTGATTTATTTCTAAATTTTCCTTAAACAGGTGTGTTATCGAGTGTTAATGCAACTTTGTGGCCAGTATGGTCATCCTGCTCTAGCTGTTAAGGTAAGCTTTTCAGTGTCGAGTCTTTTTATAGCCTGCGATTATAGCCCTCTCTCCTCGCTGCTCGCTGCTAGTGTCGTTCCTGCGAAACCTTCCTAGCGGCGAGGAGCGAGGAGAAAGGGCTGTATTCGCGGGCTAGTTATTGTATTTCATTTTTTTAGGGACCTTCAGCCGAGGCGTTTTTGGGCTACGCACGTCAACCGGAAGTGTAGCCTTCGTCGCTGATTAATTTAACCCCGGTTGGCAAAGTCTGCGAAGCAGTGCTCATATCCTTGTTCTGGGCCTCCAACGGACTCAGTGAATTACCGGAAATACGTTTCGAACTGGCTTCTTTAACAAGCCTATCATTGTGCGTACTCAAATCCTGGTACAAAGACGAAGGCGCAGAACAAGGATTTTGGTGCTGTTTAGCAGACGGACTTAACCAGAAGTTCATTTCCGTCTGTGGTGCAGGCTACCAGAAATGAGCCCTTTCCCCCTTTCATATGCCTTGGGGCGCTACCAAATTTGTATTGTTAAGTGTCTCTACTCTTATACAGACGATTTGCCCGAAAATGTGTTCAAAACCACTGCCCAAGAATGCAAAATGTCCACTTCCGATTGGCGTGCATGTCCTTATACTCCTTACCGACTTTTGCCCACCCGATGTACGTCCAAATTCAAGAAAAAAATTCTTCAAGTTTCATTTTCAAACACAGAGAACACCAAATAATGGCATATGAAAGTACTATTGAAATCACTGCATTTGAAATGTTCCGGGCTAATGCCTGTTTTGTTGTACAGGTTTTGTTTGAGATGAAAAACCAAGGAATAACTCCGAATGCTGTCACATATGGGTATTACAATCGGGTAAGTACTCTTTGTTGTTATAACATTCGTTTTAAGCGTTTCAAGGACGAGAACTCTTTCAAAGAGCTCTGCTTCCAATGTTCGAAGTATTCTCTGTACTTTCCGAGCAAGCGACGAAGTCGTAGTGTGCCTTTTCCCTTGAATAGAGGTGTCGCATCAATAGAGGTAACAGATACAAAGTGTAAGTGAACATTTTTCCAGGACCAAAATTTGTGTCCTCTGAATGGAGGTGTCCCTTTAATAGAGGTGTCACGTCAATAGAGGTAACAGATACAAAGTGTAAGTGGACATTTTTCCAGGACCAAAATTTGTGTCCTCTGAATGGGGGTGTCCCTTTAATAGAGGTGTCGCATCAATAGAGGTAACAGATACAAAGTGTAAGTGAACATTTTTCCAGGACCAAAATTTGTGTCCTCTGAATGGAGGTGTCCCTTTAATAGAGGTGTCGCATCAATAGAGGTAACAGATACAAAGTGTAAGTGAACATTTTTCCAGGACCAAAATTTGTGTCCTCTGAATGGAGGTGTCCCTTTAATAGAGGTGTCGCATCAATAGAGGTAACAGATACAAAGTGTAAGTGAACATTTTTCCAGGACCAAAATTTGTGTCCTCTGAATAGGGGTGTCCCAAAGGAGAGGTTCCACTGTAGTTTTCGTTCAGTAGATTTACAGTTTGAAGTTGTAAAAATGTTGGTATGCTATTCACACGTTATGCTGTAGTTCTTCCCAATATTTTATCGCAGCGCTCCACCTACAATTTGGAACCTCTAGTTTAATAATAATGTTGTTTCATCTTCGCTGTTGTTCATTTTAAGTAATTTGTTGGACAGGTGGCAATTTAAATTTATAAAATGATTAGTTTTATTCTGCGTTTGTAGGCTGTAATGGAAGGAAAGTGGCCGTCGAAAACCACAAGCTCGCATATGTGGAATAAGCTGAGAAATTTTTTTGCTGCTGTGTATGAACTTCAAAGACTGGGAAAACTGAGAAGCAAAGCAGGTAAACGATCAGTGGAAGGTATCAGTACTGAAGTTTGATTTAACACTCGCTTAGTAATGAGAACAAGCTTTATCACCCCTCACTACTTTCTTCAAGCTAGCTTGGAGCAGGTTTTCCGTTTGGGGGAAGGGAGCTAAATATCCCGAGGAGACAGCGAGGGAAAAATTGAAAGAGGGGAAGTGGGGAAACGGGCCGCCATTTCCCCATCTTTAGCTAGTGCTCGCTCGACTCTCTTCGCTCGTTGATATTTTTTTCCTTTTTCCACCCCAAGGAACCTGGTCGGTCCAAGGCTACCTTTCTCTCACTTGCCAAGCTTTCTCACCCCTCCCCCTCATCATACTGTCTTGCTCCTTCCCATCAGCATCCTCATCAGTCTGTCTTCCTCCTCCCTACACGCGTCATGTTTACAATAACTACAGGTGGAACGGATCGGTGTGTGATTGCAGCTCTTGTCTCGTGTTTTCTTTTTTGCTGTCTTCCCCTTTCTCTCCTCTTTTCTGATTGCTCCTGAAGACTCTAGACTCCCGTGCCAACCGTCTGTATCCACCGATATGCCGAAATGATAGCCCATATAAAAAAACATGTACCCGTATAAACAGTCCAATAAATTAAATACAGTCTGCAATCTCGCGTTATTCTTTCGTTTTTTATTTGTTTTTTTGTTTGTTTATGTTGTCATGTTATTGATTCAAATCACGCTTTTCCTAGATTCCTTATCGCCAACAGGATCAAGTAATGATCTTGATGTTACAGACTCACCAAGGAGAGGAATGTCCCTTCGGAAACCTGAGCGATCACGCACTCCATCACGCGAGCGTGAGAAAGCCTTGTCACGCGAACGCTTGCTTGATCTCGGTGAATCAAATGGAACTGAAGGGAGACGCACTCCTGATAGAGAAATCAAATCACGAAGAGAAAGAACGATCAGCGAAATGTCTTCGGCGTCTGAAGCCGCGGATATGCTGGACGTTTCCTTAACGTCGATCGATGGCACAGCGTTTTCGCAGAAGAGGCGGTCAAATTACGGTAGAACAATGAGCGAAACGTCGGTTCTGTCCGCCGCTCATTCGCAGCTTTTTATCAGCGCAAGTAGCGAGGACTCGGATCCGTATGAATATACAACCAAGATGTTAGATGAAGTGATATTTGGACTCCCGCTGGGCCTACAGCCCGACACCGCGCTTGAAGCAGTGATATGCTCTTGTAACCAGTGTGTTAAATGTAGTAGATACTTGTATGATGAAGAGATATTAGCAGGTTGGACGGCAGACGACTCCACTTTTACCACAACGTGAGTGCTTTTTAAATCCGCCCAAGTTCCCCGCATTCCTGAATCCATATGGGGAATGGGTACAAGCTTTCGGCACAACGATTTCTAGGATCATATGGTTGCCTTGAATACCATCAACCAATCATAACTAACGCTTGTGCACCCAAACGATCCCAGAAATCACTGCGCCCTAAACTTGCACCCATTCTCCCAAGAGGTTTTGGAGTGGGGAATATGATTCGTAATAAGCAACGAGTTCTAAGAGTCTTGTGAGTTGGAGGCTGAGTAGCCCGCAGTGATGAATTTCTGAGAACGTGTACTAGATTTTATTTTCTCTCCATATATTTATTTACTTTCGTTTATTGTCAACGCCGCCATTCCTGTCTCCTGAAGCCGTCAAAGACATTGTGAGGTTTTGGCTGGAGGAGACGTGTGCTGAACTTTGTTTAGTATTCGGCCGTCATGACGTCGAACCATAGTTAGACTAGGCTGATTTTCCAATAGAATGGGAACGTCAGTTGACGACGGCGCGCGCCAACCAAACAGTTGGCATGACTAATGACAGAACGGCAAATTACGCAACGGAGGTCACGTTCAGTCCTTTCCGCGCGCTTTCCCGTCGTTAATTGACGTTCCCGTTCGGTTGCTAAATCAGCTTACTCTTAACTCTTTTGTACTCAGTTGAAGGGGCTATGACTCAGATTAAAACTTTTTTGAACATGTTTTTTTTTTTCTTTTCGCCGACAAAAAGATTATATAAAGGTAGGTTACTCACCAAAATTTCAGCTTCTAAAGAGCTTTCCAACCCTATGAAATTCTCGTCTAAAGTAGCTCGAAATTCGAGAATCGGGGGCGGCCATCTTGGAGAATTCCTAGCAGCCTGTTGTCGAGTACGTGACATCAATGCGCCTAACCTGAGCTTGGCAGACAGATTAGGTCACTCAACATTTCTACTTTCTTCGTTTCGGATTGTGTTTTTTGCGGCCATGGCTTCTTGTGCAGCTCCGAAACGAAGAAACAAGAAGTTTTGAGTGATTTAACAAACTTAGGTTGAGCGCATTGACGTCACACACTTGTCACCAGGCTGCCAAGAGTTCTCCAAGATGGTGGCCCCCAGATCTCGAATTTCGGGCTTCTTTAGATGAGAATTTCATAGGGTTGGAAAGCCCTTCGGAGGTCGAAATTTCGGTGAGTAACCCACCTTTGTATAATCTTTTTTTGGCCAAAAGAAGAAAATCCTGCCACCTTGGAATGAACTTCTCCTTTAATAAACGTTGACGTGTTTTGTATTTCTCGTTTTCTTGGTTATTTCTTTCAGTTGTCCTTACTGCCAAACTCAGCAGGTAGCAAGTCTCAATATTAAAATCAAGGTAAGTTTTTTGAAACAAATGGTGTTGCGCTTGATAAAAGACATCAACAGCGGCCATTAAACGCAAGGCTCGGAAAAAATCCAGGCCGGTAATCTGGAAAGGTAGATTTTGTTGCTGGTGCGGTAACTTACTTGTCCAATGGATGAGGGTCCAGGCAAGTCAACCTCTAACTAAATCATTAACTAAGTCCAGCACGAAGTGGCTGCGGGTGAGGGAAATATGAGAGCTGTTTGCCCAAAGGTACAGACTGGAAATCAAGTTATTTTCGAGCCCCGTAAACGCCGACATTGCAATTTGTTTTTATCACACTCCTCTTGTATCACAGTTTTCATTTATGAAAATTTGCCATTTGTGTCTTCTGCTGCGGTAATCTGAATCTTCTGAAACGTTTGTAGGGGAGGAGTTTACGTGTAGAATGCAACAACTTTGTTTTCGAACTCGTTGAAAGAAAATGAATCCATGACGACAATTTCATTTCCTTAATCTGAACTTTTTTTGTTGCCTTGTGCGAAGTATAACCAAAGTTAGTGCTCTAACAACTTAAGTTAATTGACTTTCTCTTTGCATCTCGTTGTAGGATTATCGAAATTGTTTTTCGTCTCATCCAAGTTCCGAGTTGTCATCGAGTATTAACAGCTTTGGAAGCTCCGAACTGCTGCCGAATCCCGATGATGAGCCGAAATCTGGACATCTGAGCAACTCCGTTCCTACTACGATCGAGTCCAGTCTTCTTATGCAGAAGCTGGCCAGTCCCTCGCGGCCACTCAGTGCTGCTATGTCTCCTCCAGCGTCTAACCCAGTCCCTATACGAGCGAGTCATCATCGAGTGCGGGGTTACAGTATAAGTGCACCCTCAAGCGCTAATGCTAGTCCTTCTGGGAGCCTTCACGGGAGCCCGAGGCCTGGGTCGTGGATACAACGCACGCGCAGTAGTAACAGTACGTGTAGCTATGGAAGCAGCTGGTATGGTAAGCGGAAAATGCAAAAATTATTAAATTAATTTATTATGATTAAATTTGATTATAATTTGATTCGACCTAGAGGTAAGAAGTTAGTCGAACACTTCTCGTGACAAACCTTTGTTATGTTCAACTTCTTTGACCAAGTTCAATTTTCTGGCTTTGTTTGTGAACTGAAAACTAGTTATTTCATCGTATCAACTCTATTAGAATGTGGGCATTGCTCCTAAGCTTTGAAACGTTGTGGGAAAGCACATAATAACATAATAATCATAATCTAAGCTGGTATCAACCTTTTCATGATCAGCCATCGAACATTCGCACCCAGAATTAGTTGCTCTTTATCAAAGTTTGTGATACCATGATGCTGCGACTTCAAATTTCGTTTTTTCTTTTACACGCGGCACTAACAGTTGCCCTGTAGGACCGAAGACAGTATGGCCATTCAGTTAATTTGCCACTCCGTAAAGTAAAGGGAGAGTGACTGAAAGCTTTATATCCAACGCTTTCTGCGATCGTTAGGGTGGGCAAAGGCAATCAATTAGAAATAGTTAAGATGGATAAACAGTCACTCTGGCAGACAGATAGACAGACAGACAGGTAGACAGATAGACAGACAGGCAGGCAGGCACACAGACAGACAGGCACACAGACAGGTACACAGACAGACACACAGATAGACAGACAGGCACACAGACAGACAGGCATACAGACAGGTACACAGACAGGTAGACAGACAGACAGGCAGACAGACAGGCAGACAGACAGACAGATAGATTGATTGATTGATTGACTGATTCACTTTTATTTGAATACGGTAATTTCATAAGTTACATAACTTTACATGAAAGCCGTATACAAACAGAAGTAAATACTGTACAACTATTACACTAAAAATATGTACAAATAATAAAAATAAATAAAGTAAAATGTAGTCAACAGTTTGCCTGCCTACTAGCCAGTTTTCTGTTAAAGATAGCTTTAGATTCGGACGCTTTTATGTCATTTGGCAATGAATTCCACAGCATTCCTCCTCTGTATGAGAAAGACCCTTTATAATATTCTGTTTTTGGAACATGGTCCAGTACAACATTATATTCCGTATTTCTTAGCATAGACTTATAAGGGTTGTTCTCACAGACATTCGAGAAAAGATCGCTTAAGTAGCTAGGCATATTTCCATTCACTGTATCATACATTAATAGACTTAAGTGCCTTTGACGACTTGAGGCAAGCTCTTCCCAGTTTAGTTGTTTTCGTATTTGTGCTGAACGAACGTCATAACCTTGAAAGGTTATTATGCGTGCAGCACGATTTTGTAATTTCTGGATCCTAGTGACAAGTCCCTGGTCTAAATTGTCCCAAACAACGTCGCAGTAGTTGAACACAGGCTGGATAAGAGATTTGTAAATAGTATTTAGAACATCTAATAGTACATAATCACGTGCCTGTTTTAGACCACCGATGGATCGATTGACTTTTGAACAAAGTTTGTCAACATGCTCGTTCCATTTAAGATTTTTATCTAAGTGAATTCTTATATTTTGTTGTTTGGACTCGTTTAACATGGTTGTTGCCAATCTTAATTGGAAAGTCTCTTCCTAAGTTAGATAATTTGAAGGTAGTTGTTAAAAACATATACTCCGTTTAAGAGACATTTAAGCTCAACTTATTTGCAAGCCAGTCCCTAACGCGAGTTAGGTCATTATTTACCTTGGCATATAGTTCAACAGTGGATACAGAGGACGCATATATCGTGGTACCATCGGCATACATGTGTGCTTGGTATGGAGAAGACATCCAGGGAGATCATTAATATATGTAAAAAAACAGCAAAGGGCCTAAAATTGAACCCTGTGGAACTCCACGACTTATTAACTGGGGCTTAGAAACACAGCCCTCTACTATACACTGCTGTTGCCTATCTCATAGGTACCATGAAAACCACACGAGCGTTACCCCCTTCAGACCATAGAGCTCAAGTTTTTTTAATAAAATATTATGTGAAACGGTATCAAAGGCTTTGGCAAGATCAAGAATCACAATCAAATTGGTTATGCCTTTGTCAATGTTAACATACCGATTAAAGAAAATCATGGGAAGCAGACAGACAGGCAGGCAGACAGACAGGTAGACAGACAGACCCCGTTTATATGGAGAAAACTTGTCTCTGCCGTGTCAACTTTAGCGTAATTTGAGAATAAGGTTACCCTTTTGCCCTGTCCAAAAGCTGACGACAGCGCTCGCGCATGCTCTAATTGTCTCCCCTTGACCGAGTTGACCCTGCTGGGCGAAAACCGACCAGGAGGGTGACCCTATCATCGCAAAAGGGTAACCCAGCTAGGCGGATAACCCTTCCAGCCAACTTTTTGCTTCTCACATGAAAGATTCGTTACGTTTTGTAAGAAAATGTATTAAAAGTTGTGACGCCCTGGCAAGCTGGGGTAGGCGAGTGACCCTTCTAACGGGGACAACTTTTCTTTATAAAAACGGGGCCATAGATTGATAGACAGACAAACAGGCAAATCGCTCGACAGTTAGATTTAATTTACCCAGGTAATATTATCGGCTTGCACTGTTTTTTGTTTGTTTGTTTTTTGTGTTTTTCCCAATAAATGCTGCATAAATTTCTCAAGGCTTTTGTTGGATCATCAGGATAGTTTAGTGATTGATCACAATTTGTATCGCCTAAAATATAAACCTGATCCCTTGATTTAGGGAAACCAATCTACCAGAAAATTGTTGGAAACTTGCTAAGTATATTCGTTGCTGCTATTATCGAACCAAACCATCCTAGAAATCTTTGTGCCAATGGCTTGCTCCTTTTCCCCCTGTGGGTTATTCCGTGGTGGATTATATAAAAATCTTTATTTCTTGCTAAGTATTTGCTCACCACGCCCCGAGGGAAGTCATGTGATTAATGTTCACTTTGTTTAACCATCAGCAAGTGCCACCCGATTTGGGCATATTTCTGTGAGATGAATGAATGAGTAAATGAATAAATATTCTTGTGTTGTCTGTATTTCAGTGTCCAGACCGCCCGAGGAAAGAGAATTGATCACTGTTACCTACCTTAATCCCTTGGTCTTGAGAAAAGAACTGGAAAACATGTTCGAAAATGACGGAGTAGATAAACTCCAGTCTCCAAACGTAGTTCACGATAAGACTGACATCTTTTGGAATTTGGTGAGTAGAGATTGGAAGTACATGTTCTACTTAGTTATAGAACGTAGTGCTCTTGTAGCTTGATTTCAGAGGTCGCTAAGAGAATTTTACACAGAAACTTGTTATTTCAAAGCCAGAACTTCGACAACATTGTTAATGGTACTAAAGGAACGTGGCCGCGAAATGGCTGCCTCTCTTGTTATTTAAAGAAGCTTCATTTTAACGATCAGCATAGAACTGAATGACAAGGAAAATAACCAACAATAAATGTTCCGCCTGTCTCATAACTATACTCACATTGTGGGCCTATCTCCTCTAAAATATACAGCGTACAGCCTCTTTTTTTATACGCGCACAAGTCCCTCACACGAGTCCCGAGACGGGACAAGCGAGAGTGGCAAGCAGAAAAGAAAAATTTGCGTCTCCCGCCCCGCGCACTAATTAATCATCTTGCAGCTACTGCACTTAGTAATTCTCTGGAGCAACAACTATTTATCGTCTGTCTTCTTAGAATACATATTTGTTCTTTTGTAGGTTTGGTATTTCAAGCGGCTTGATCTTCCCTCGCATTTGACTAGTCACCTGTTGGCTACCTACCCTTGCAACGAAAAAGCTGACCGGTTAGAGGTAAGTGACGAGATTACAGTGTTTACTATCCTTTAGGCGAAGACCGTTTATTTCTTGCAAAATATTGGGGAGCTTAAACAACAACAACGGCGACGGCTACGAAAACGTCACGTAAAAAGTAAATTTGCGCTGCTTCAAAGTTTATGACCGCCGCGCTTATTCCATCTTGTTCAATGCGTTCAATTCTGGCAAATTTTTCTGGAATTTAATTCTAAAAACCTGTATCAAAGTTGAGGAAAAGAAAACATAAAGTCGTTGTCTCTCTGCAAACGGGGAATTTGGCACTTTCACGCCGTAGCCGTTACTGAAGCTCCTTACTCTCTTGTGCAGGAGATGCTAACAGTTTCTTCAAAGTTTTGCGTCCATTCCTAATGACAATTCTTACCTGTCTCATTATTTCTTGTTTTGGGCATGGTAGGGAGAACTTTGGCGAATGCATAGTTAAATACATAGGAAACTTTCAATATACGCATGCTCCCTTGTATGAAACGCTGACTGGTAGTTGTCACTTGACAGGAACGGCGCAGCGTATCAGGAATTGGAAGTCAGGTCCTAGTATCCACATCTTGGGATGGAGACAGAGAAGAATATGACATGGTCCCCCTCTATGTCCTCTGGAACGCTCCAGGTAAGTTAAATGAATCTTTTGTTTTGGCTCTGGAATTTGCGCAAATGAAATGATCAACAGCTACGTCCAGAAATAGTCAGAAGACCGACTTGCAGCTTAACCGCTGTGTTGCTGGGGCTTCTGGGTAACCCTGGTTGCCCATACTAGCCCGGATGTCTCAGTGCCGAAAACTGGTGCCCAATCACCCCGGAGGTCATGGATGAATTTGACATACTTATAAAACAACTCTTTCCTGAGGAATGAGAAACAAGAATTCTGTACGGGGATTTTGTTGTTATGCTATTAATTTTTGGATTTATTGTTGGTTAACAGCTGACCAGCAAGGCTCGCTGATGGACAAAGGACTAACAACAAGGAGGTACAAGCTGCGCAGAGAACGTTTAATTTAATTGCTTAGATTTTTTCATCTTTTCACATCATCTTTCCAAACACGACTTATTCATTCTTTACCACAGCTGATCTAGAAAGTAAAGTCGTTACTTTTTCGTATATGCTAAAACAGTGGATAGTGCTTTTCGTGCGCTCTGATTGGCTACTCAAGCACGGGATATCCAGTGCTGTTCACCTCTGAGCGACGCTAAAGTCACGTAGGTTACGAGTAAATTGGCTTTCCGGTTTGCTGCCGTAACAAGCGGCAAAATTTCACAAATAAACGAGAAAGCTGTACTGACAACACGAACAAGGCGACGAAATTCGTTTCGGCAGTTTTTACAAGTGAAGCTTTGTCTGTTTAACCTGTATTTATCGATAAAAGCGTGAAAAAAGTTTTTTGTTTTCAAGTGCAAATTAAGTCTTGCGTTACTTTATTTAGCTGACATGTTCATAAATAAGCTCAAAACTAAATTAAATGTTTTTTTTACAGAATGGTTTCAAATTCAGAAAGAATTCACAACCCTTTTTGAAGAAATGTCCCCGCAAGAACTAAACAAATGCCTTTAAAAGTGTTATTTTTCGGCAAGATAACGTGGCGGCAGCTCGATTATTTTCGCGCCAAAATTTTAATCGTTGACAGCAGTGAATGAGTGAAAAATCATAAGTTTTGTGTTCAATTATCTTACTGTTTTAGTATATACTAAAACAATTATTCAACTCAGTGTCGGTGGCTAGTGGTGGCAATTTACCTCGCCGCGAATATTCACAACTAGCCACCTCCACATCTGTGAATAATTGATAAACACCAAGGCAATGCATCCTCAAGGTCAGAGCGTGGTACTGAAGTGAAAAGCAATACTGGAATTTTCTGCCAGAACAGAGAGTTGAAGCCCCAGGCACTCGCTTTTTAATCTTGTTCGACACCGTTTTTCGCTACACAGGCTGCAAAACTATGTAAACGCTACAAAACTTCGCCTTCTAATTAGTCTGCTTACAAGGCAATCGAATGAGAAGATAGGCCCGCTGAATGGCCAAGGGTGGCCATCGTGATCTCGTGGGCCTGGTTTGACCCCTCTCGAACGCCCGATATGCCGGTTATCTTTCTATGTTTGTGGTTGTAACTACCGTAGGAAATATACAGCGCTGTTTTTTGTCCACGCTGATAGTGTTTCGTTGCTTTCTTTAGTGTTATGCAGTCCGTTGTAGCTCATATTCAAGAGAATGATGTCGTAAACCCAACCCTTATCCTTCTAGAGGAAAGGAACCGTCAAAAGAACATTAATCCCAATGCGAGATGGTATGTATGCTCTGATATTTACCTCTATATTTCCCGAAACCTTTTGACCAATTGCTCCCGAGAGGTGAGCACGACGAAAATGTGTCCTTTTACACAATGGCCACGAGGATCTGTTGATGAATTTGTCACACAAAATGGTGTCATTCAACCTTAGTCAACGATCAAAACTGTACCTTTTCTTTTTCGTGTTAACACAGTTGACGTCGGATGATCATAGTAGGGAGCTAAAGCAACCATGACAACGACGCCGACGCGAAAGTTTATTTGTGTGTTCGTGAGTGTGTAATTTATGAGCTTTTATTATTTGTTTTCCCACCTAAATAGTGAATACAAAACAAAAACAATGCAAAAAGTTAACAAATTACTTCAAAAACAGTACAAAACACAAAGTATCCAAACAAATTTTGATGTACGCTATTTAGATAACAACCACAAAAAAAATACAAATTAACATAGAAAACATTCACAATGCCATCAACAAGAGAAAAGGAAAAAAATACAACAATGGTCGAGACATTAGTGTTACATGCAAACTATCATTAATTATAAACTTATGTAAAGTGAAACTCATATGCGGGACACCCCTTCTACGAGCTTACAAATGGCAAAAATTTCTTCCATTTCTTAAAATGTGTGCTAACGTGAAAGTTAATAACAAGCAAAACGACACTCTGCGCATGCGTCACACTTCTTGGTACATTGCTTTGAAGTCCACTGCAGGACTGCGACGTGAGATTTCCTAATGCGACTTGATTTATCCAGGACGTGAATCCACGACGATGAATTTTCCAGGGTTCGCACCGTCTTGAAAAGTCCTTTAATTTTAGGGGAAGGCCTTAAAAAGTCCTTGAATTCCATTTTTCCTTGAAAAGTCCTTAAATTTCTGTACAAGTCCTTGAAAGGTCCTTGAATTTTCTTCAACTTTGAATGTAGTGGCCTGAAAAGAATTTTTTGATGCTTTTTGTTTGTGTGTAAGACAGAATATTAATCATAGCTCAGAGAATTTAAACTTTATGCAATAATTAACTATAAGTTAAAGGCAAGTGAACTGAAAAATGTAGAGAAGTTGGTGAAGCCAACCGTTTATGCCTTAGTCTTATTAGAATAGACTGGGAATGTGCATTTTTATACAATCTGTGAAATTAAATTCCTAGCAGGTGGTCCTTGAAAATCTAATTTGGTTCTTGAAAAGTCCTTGAAATGTCCTTAAAAAATGGTTTAATTTTTTTGTATGAACCCTGTTTTCCTTTCTCTTTTTATTAACTCGGATATGGTCCAGCCCAAGCACTCAACTCCCTGAAAATTCGTGCACATTTGACAAATTAAGCGATAAAATTTGAAAGAACGGAAATTCATTTTTAGAGACATTATCATTGTCGCCGTCCTCATCGTTGTCTAAGCTCCCTCATCTGACCTCACTGGCATTCAAAGTATTGGAAAGAAAACACCATTATTGTTAATCAGGTGGTCTAGATGGAAAATTTAGCAGGTAAGCCGTAAAAAGCTGTATAGATTCAAAATATTTGAAGAGAAAAACGCAATTATTCCTATTCGGGTGGACTAGGTGGAAAATGTGGTAGGGAAACCTAATGAAGCTGTGAAGCTTACATTATAGACAAGAAAACACGAAATGAGTTTTAATTTGGTGGTCTGGTGGGTTTGGTTTAGCTTTGGACCAGCTTTTCCATTCTCAAAATGGCCAATTTATGTTTGCGTACAGTGATTAGGTAGCCAGGCGTTTTACATCCTTTTGTCGTTTTCATTTGTAGGAGTGTGTATAGAGAGTTACTTTTCTTATCGCTGACAGCTTGTGGAACCGAAAACATTGACGTCGGTAAGGGTTTAAAAAATCGACTTATTTGCCCTGTTTCTAAATGTCTTTTCTTTCTTCACTGAGTAGCACTACTCAGCAGTAAGATTTGGCAGCGTCAAGTTATATTAAAGGGGAAAACGCCTCATCCGGTTGACGTGTGTCACTGAAAAACACCTTTGCTTAAACTCCCTACAATTTCACCTAAAGTACTGTCAATACTCTGTTATAACCTGTGATCAGGCGATTTTTTCCCCGCCCCAAAAAAATCGCCTGATCGCAGGTCAGCTATGTTAGCACTCTGCAATTATTACCTGGTTTAGTTATTAAGGTAATTGCGTTGTTGGTTTGTTTTGTCTTAAGATGCCTTCGACAAAGAGTACAGACGTGCGTATAAGCGTATCCTAGAGTCAAAGAACCACTCAGATCTACTTTGCCCAGAGGATAGATACCCACCGGCCAGAGCCGTGTACTGCAGGCGCACATTTGACTCTCCTACCCTCCAACCCAAGCTACCACAGTACCTCGTCAGCTCGTTCACGTGAAAAGGTGGGCAAAACGTCTGCAAGCCAGCCATAGACCACGTGTTAGCCGTGGCAAGTTTTTCACTGAGGAACGGATGAGCTGATGTTCCCTATTTTTGGTGGACCTTCGCGGATATCGACAGTCGGATGCGTCTGTTGTGAAGGTGGTCTAGAGGACAATCTTGAAGGAACGGCTCTGCGTTTAGCCTGGTTAGCTAGCAGTTTGTTTGACTAGAGGGATAAACAGCTTTGAAAAAGCGCACGCTTTTCGCAGCTCCGCAAACAAACCCGCCAGCTACGCAGCTACTTAACGCGCTGTCCTAATCTTCGTGTTAGTGTCCATTCATAATGTATTGATTCGTCTCATTCAGAATGTCGTTAAATTATTTTCAAGAGTCCATGGGAAATGATTCAAGCCTTTTATTTTCAAGGCATCTGAATCATCAGAAAAAAAAATTAAACTTTTATAGGTGACTATTCCAGATCTGTGTCCACTGTAGACGGGCTGCAGTCTACTTTTATCCTTGTGGTTGCCGTTTTGTCTTTTCTCCGGATGAACGCGTGCTTTTTTTCAAACCATACATTCTGATATTCTTGCGGATTCTTAAGAAAAAACAGAATAACATTATTTCACATTCATTGCAATTGTCTTTTTTATCAAATCATTGCTCAGAGGAACTACAGTGTGCCTGTGCCTTGAGTGGAAATTATTTTCCCAAGATTGAAACGAAATTCAGTTGAGACAAATTAAATTTTAAGAGGTTTATTGAAGATAAGCTCTTTAGAAGAAAAAGCTCTCTGATTATTGATTTCTACATATTTTTAGCGAACCTCGGCAAATTTTAACATTTCCTGAAAGTGAAAGCTGATAATATATTTATGAATGTTTGCCGTCGATTGCTCTGTTGAATCTAAAGGAGTGAAGAACTATCAGAAACGTTTACACCAGTTTATTCCTTCCAATTATTTCACTGATAAAGTAGTTCGATGTAATGCAAGAAGGCTTCACGAGTACCGAAATCGCCTTGTTTTCTTTCATTTTAATATCAAGATCTAAAAATTTCCATTCATTGGACAAGCAGGTGTTTCTTTTTTGGTAAGTCTGTTCACGAGAACGACACAAGCTCATCGCGTGTTTCTCCGTACGAGAGAAATGTCAGTCTCTTCCGAGTACCAAAAACAAAATTGAATTAAAAAATTAAAAATTGCTGGTGTAGATGTAGCTAGTTTTATGAAAGGCAATACCGGTGTCTCCTTTTTGTCTTAAAATGTGTGATGAATTATAAAAATGCTCGGCAGCTTGCTGGTTATAATTTAATTTTAGACGCAGTGTAGGTCATAATTTAGTGTGCTCAGTCAGGGAACATATATTGTTCACGTTGAGTCTTCTAGTTACAGGGGCACCGAACGACGGTTTCCCCCTAAATACATTGATTTTTAGGCTATCCAGAATACTTTTAGATCTCTAGGAATGCATTCTAAGCGGCGCTATAAAAGTTTGTATCTGTACGGTCATCCTGGGGGATGTCTTTTCTAAATTACAAGGGCTTCAGAATTATTTTCCCGAAAATTACATGCGATTTAACGAATTACGAAAAAGAGCATTTTACTGATTCCTCTCTCTATCACATTAATTGTACATGAATGGAACGATCATTTAAGAATTTTTAGCCGTCCTCAAGTAATAGAAAATTCTAGGCAATACTTGCCTCTCCGAACAGATATCTTACAGAAAACAGTCGTTGGTTGCCCCCTGCATTATTTCTTAACTAAAACACTTAATCACAAAATTCTCAGGGTAATTTTATTGCAACCGTTTTTTCGGTCGTCGCACAACACCATGGCGTTAGTTCGGGAGAAATGTTGTGTGACCACCTCAATTTCGAGGTCATGACAGTCAGAATATAAAATAAGAATGGCTACACTTTCCTTTCTTTCCGTGGTAAAGAAAACACGCGCAAGTACGAAATTGCCACTCTTAAAATCGAGTAGCTTGTGAGGTAGCTGACCGCAGTATACTTTAATTGCCAACACTTCAGAGTTCTTAAAGAATGCTAGCTTTGTATCAGTTTTTGTCGCAGTGAGGGCACCAGACAGATGCCTATTAATCTGTGGACGAATTGCAATAAGTTACCATTGGTAACTGTACCTAAAGGAACTCTACGATTTGAGAGTTTATGGAAAGAGTTGAGAGCAACCTTGAGTCTTTGATCAGTAATGGCGTCTCTAGACCCTTGGTACAACCAAGTTCGCCCCTAGGTGTCTCTCCTAGCTTGCATGAAGCGCGCGGTGTTTTTGGGAAGGTACATTGCATCACGTGGTGGTCGCGCTTCGTATTCCGTATCTTTCCCATGAGTTCCAGTGCGTTCAGTTTTTAGCGAGATCCTGGGACCAGTTTCTCTCAAGTCCCTGTAACTTTTCGACCCCGAAGGCAAAATCCAGAGTGAAAACCAGTTGTATGGAAGCACGGTCCCCAGCTCACAAACCAGTCAATTTTGTTTCGTTTACTGAGAGTTCCATTGGATCGTTTTCAGATCCATTTAAACGATGATTTTGGATCTAAACATGGAAAACCTAAAACAGTTAAACGGGACTTTCGAGAAACGGACCCGTGGTTTCTGAGAACGAAGGAGCTGGGATGTGTTGTTGGCCACCTTTCCTCTCGCGCGTTTGATTTTCTTAATTGTTTGCTTTTCATTTATTGAAACACGAAGGCAAAAAAGTGGGCTGCTGGCAGTCTTATGCGCAGAAGGTATTTACGATAACAAGTATCGAGAAATTGTGAATTATCTTTCATGTTTAAAGTTGATGCATTGTAAGTTATTATTGTACATATTGAAATCATGTCAATGTTTTTAAAACAAATTGTACAGCGCTTATATAAATTTAGATTGCTGTAAACGCCGAGATCGTGCTCGTCAGTCTGCAATAAAAGTAGCTTGCTTTGTATCTTTGTTTGTTTGGTTGGTTATGATCTATCTGGCCTTCCTAGGCAGTCCCCGGATTGCAGAAATTCAAGTGCCCTGCATGGTTGCCTAGGGGGTTGCTAGGGTACCCGGTACTGCAGTGGCACAGTACCAAATTTCGTTTGAATGCTACATTTAAGATCCGATTTCATTGTTTGGCTCGTACAACATGTTTGTCACCAAGGGAAGTGCTGACGCTTACGTCAAGGGCTGTCACGTTATGAAATATACTCACGTCAGCTAAAAGGAGCGGAAGACCAGCGCTCAATCGGTGAATCTTGCTAGACAACTATTAACAGCAAGTGACACACGCATACCAACCCACCGCCTGTCCAGCACCTGACGCATGCGCACTGTCATATCACCCTGGCAGTGGCAACCATGGACAGCTGTTTCGCCTTTGTTAGGGCTCATCAGCATGGCATGTCTGTCGGGCCTTTGAATGAACAAAGAATCAGTCAGAGGCCCTTTACTGCCGAGGCGAGTGCAAAGCACTCTTTTTAGCACCAGCTCCATACAACACATAATGGAGCTTAGTATTGGGTTGGAACCCCACTGTAGTTCTCCCACGACATGCTCTGGGAAGGCAGATCAACATTTCTGTCTTGCGTTGCGTTTTTCTAAAGGCGTTGCAGTGATGACAAGACAACCAACATTCTCGTCGAAAGTTGACTTATTTTAGGTTTCTTTCGTCTACATTTGTGTTACAGACTTCAAGACATGTTTTAAATAAAGTAATCTCGTTAGCGTGTCCGATTCTATCGTCTAGTAAACCTGTTTTAACACAACACCTGCTGAAGTTTCACCTGGCTGCCGATCGTTTGGTGTCTGGTTAGCTTGGTGGTTTAGCCAAACTATGCATTATTCAAAGCAGCTGAAATAAAAGTTGCTAAAAAAACCTTCTGCTTAAAAGTTGCCGCGCACAATCTGGACAGGCCTAATCTCGAAGTTGGAAACGATAGCGCTGACAAAGTCCCTCTCTACTTGCAACCACAGGCGGTAACCACCCAGTCTTTCATTTGCTTCAGAACGTAAGTACTTTCCCCTGGCCCACCATAGTACAACATAGAAATGGGGGCCATTTGTGTTGGTGCACAGCAGGGGGCGTTGGCATATCCGGGAGTTTCCTGGTGCATCATCAGCTGTATCAGAGCGTGGTTACTCTGCGTGTTATCGTACCGATCCAGGCATGTTCCCGCGCAGTAGGAAGCCGAGTACTGTTTAGGAGCGATGACCCACTTGTCCCATCCTAGGTCCTTAAAGTTGATGTTAAGTTTTTGAAGTCCACACTTGCCCTTATGACTCGATTGATCTGATCTGCGATCTCTTGGGACTCTCTTAACAGTGGATCTCTGTAATTCAGCAAAAAGGGAACTCGTAACACTGCAGTAAGCGACTATGAGTGGCTGGAAAGTGGCGTTTTTTTGCCGCGTTGCAAACCGAATTGCATTAATGGTAAGGCGAGGTGATCCGGCTATCCTGACAGAAACGCCTGCGTTAGTTTGTGGCTTGCGGTCCCAGCGGAGGATTATGCCCCGTGGCAACTCAAAGCTTATCCAACCAACAGTTTGTATGGCTACAAGTTTGGATGCAATTTCTCTGCCACTGTAAAGGTCATGGATGGTGACCAACAGGCTGGAACGTGAATATGAGGTATGATTCGAAGGATACTTGTAAAGTAGAAGTTTTGCAGATTTCAAAATCTCGTTTGTAGGAATTGAAACATTGAATGTGAAGTTGCTGTCGTTGGAACCATCTATAACAAAAGGAATAGAAAGAAGTTATGTCGTAAAACAGTTTGATAGTGTTTTTTAAATGCTTACTAAGCATAAAACAAAATCTCGGTAAATAAAAAAAACAAACAAACAATTCAGAATAGTAGAGAGACGGTCCTTGAAAGATTAGTCACCCTTAAATTGTACTTAAAAACAACTACATGGAGATTGATAATTGAAGCTTTGAAAACTACAATTGAATTTTAAAACATTAATTTAAAAAAAAACGCGCTTTAGTTTTTGTAGCACTTTTTCCTTGGAAGTGTCTTACATTTTAAAAAAACCACGTCCGTCGCGACTCTGAACAAATAGACACACTGGATTGAAATTCTTCACCCCTCTTTGGATAATGTCAAATCTTCAACCGTTACCCACCAAACCCTCCCCACCTCCGCCCTCAAGAAGTTTGTGTTAACCCCCTCTTTCTGGGGACCCAACATAGTCATGAAATGCCTGGGGTATGCAGGGGTCGGGGTATGCAGGGGTGGGGGGTATGCAGGGGTGGGGGTATGCAGGGGTCGGGGTATGCAGGGGTCGGGGTATGCAGGGGTGGCGGTATGCAGGGGTAGTGTATGAAAAACTTTTGAATCGATGGGCACACAAATCTTCTTTTTTGTGTGCACAGATGCGCAAAACGGAAAAATCTTTTTAAGGCCATGTCTCTAATGAGACGAAGAGGATACAGGTATATTTTTCGGCGATCATTTGACAAGCTTTGTTTCATTTCAAGACAAAACAATTCAATGCTGCGAATTCTAGATATCTGTTGAGATCAAGACCTTCTCTTTACAAAATTTGATACAAACTTCCGACGTCAGCTATTATAAAAGCACCGCCACCATAAACAGGAAACGTCGTTTTTTTTATAAGCATGCATGTCTGTAAAAATGTTAAACAAAGGTGCTGTTGATGAAGTTTATGGGTGCGTAAGTAGTTTCATTTTCGCCAACTGCTAGTTCTTCTACTTCATATTCTTCGTTCGTGTTCTTAGTTCCACAGTCTTAAAGTCTTCTCGTCCTTACCTTAAGCTATGTATTGACTCCCACCTCTGTTCCAGAAACACGAAGCTCTACTCGCTTATCATATCGGGGTTCTTAATCAAATTTTGGGCTAGCTCATTCATCACGGAGCTTTCTGTTTTCTTCTTTCATTTTATTTTTTTTTTCGGTCAACTTTTATCTACCCTGCATTTTTGCTGATCTACGTTGTTTGAGAAAGATCCCGACTGGTTGAAGAAAAAGCACTGAATAGTTCCAGAAGTTTTCAATTTTAGTTTATTCGAAATCATCGAGCCAACAACAGAATGACCATGATAGAAACATCCATCTTTGACTCCGAATTCCACCATTTCAATTAGTTTCTGTAGAGTTTGGCGCAAACTTGTTAAAATTGGGGAATACGTGTAAAAATAAAAACTCCTGAGACAATTACTCAGAACTCAATGATTACTTTTGTCTCTTATGATTGTTTCCAACATGCAACAGTTGGTCCAATCTATGATTAGTAAGTTACTTCTCGATGTGTCCTGATTTGTAAATGGCTCAATATTGGATTACGGTCGCTTCTATCGGATATAGTGTCCCAATAATAGACGGCTTCATACAGCTGTTTCGCCGGCTAAGGAATACTAAGTTAAGTCTGAAAACTGTCCAGCTCCAGCCTTACACTTTATACCGGCACCATGTATTTTTGAAAGAACAGACACCCCTTTCGTGTATCTTCAACTGAAGAATGGTTTTCCTTTCACGTGCTTACTGGGGAACTCTACATCCCTTTTCTAACCGTAAAACAGAAGGTCTGATCTCCTTGCTACATGTTTATCAAAGCAGCGTTTAATAAATTACAACATGATACAGCCTGTGCTAGAATAATTTTAATGTAGGACCATTTTATAACTCACAGGACAGATTTTTCTTACTTCATATAATTCAATTTAATATACACGTAACCTGCGTACTCTAAACCTTCTGTATAGATCTATACTAATGTTCACGACGAGTGGCTCGGCTGTAACGCAGGCTAATATACACGAAGTTTGAAAAAAGGTGCCTTGTAGTTTTGTTTCATTTGAATCACAAACTAATGCTACATTCTTTTAAAGCAAAATTAACCATGTAACCAGCAAAAAACAAAATGTTGTGCCCTACAAGCCTAAAACTAGGGGCACTCAACGACTTTTTGCTGTAAAATATTTTAAAAACTGTTTGAAGGAGCAAATATTGCATAAAAAATTGTTAAGCTTGAAAAGGCTAGAATTTTCTGGATAACCGTTCTGTTTGTCTAAGAAATTCGGAGTTTTTCTGCTTACTTACCCACGTTTTCAGTAGCAAGACACCGTCATTATTGTTTAACTGAAATTTTGGTATAAAAAGACAACATCCACGGTTATTCCATATCTTCGAACTTTCGATCTCACTCATCGGGTAGATAACAGTTTCACAAGGGGGATAAGATGAAAAAACCACCTAAACTTTCGAGGCAACCAAAGTTCGCGTAAGACTGACATTCTAACAGATATTAAATAGCATTTAGAGCAGCTCGAAATTAAACAAGCAGGTTGCTAATGCATAGAGAAAACCATATGAGACACTTTTAACGTATACACCCATTAAACCGATTTACAAACGACACAATGAAAGTCCAATTTCAAAGCAAATAACTCACCATTATCGATAAATCCGTGAATATTGTCTCCCATAAAAGCGTCCGGATTAATCACTTGTCCGTTTGATTTCGAGATGCGCAGGAAAAGCCGAACCATGTAGTCTGATGCTTGTATATCTCCGAGGGGGTTTGATTCCGACAGGTTTTCCGACACAGGTGGGATGCCCTCTGGCTTGGCATTCAGTAAGCTTAAAAGATCTCTGCTGTTTGTTGTATTTCTTTTCGCAGACTGAGTAACATTGCTGCCAATACACAACAGAAAAAACAAATGAAGAAGTAACTGAGGCGACATTGCCATGATTTCATAAGTTTTAATCGTGGACTGCGCGGCGAGTGGTTAACTGTGCCCAGCGAGGGAGTTAAAACACAGTAGTGGAAAACAGATATAACTGTTAGAGAGTTTATATAGCCAAATCATGGCGCATCTGTTCAGTGTCTGTTTAATGTTGAAGGAAAGTTATAAAAATAAACAATTAGAGGTAAAGACAACCCTTAAAAGATAACTCGGTAAGGGATTTCCTTTTCCGCTTTTTATTATTATTTTTATTATTATCCCGATTTTTCATTATACAGTGTGGCACACGCTGATACGCGATCCCACCAAGGGATCAGGGGGAGGGGTACTCCCTTATATAAGCCATATAGGTATTTGTCGCCCCAAAGGGTATGGTTTTTGTACCGGTTCGGTCTGAAAACGGGTATAGATTTTGCCCACATTAGTCTGGAAACGGGTATGGTTTTCGGGGAAACTACTGGAGTGCATGAACGTATTTGTTTGAATCAGGAAGAACGAGTAATATGCGAAAACGAAATGTTTGAGTTCTAGTCTAAAAGTGAAGACTTATGATGTGTCAGGCGCTCTCTTACATATGGGCTAAAACACGACAAGCAAAACAATATCACCAACGAAAATGTTAAGGTTTGATCATACTGCTCCAAATGATCAAACTTTGCTGCAAACGAGTTTGAATAGACCCTGAGCAAAAAAACACGTACTTGATAATTTGTTTATTTTTACTTCACCCTCATTATATGTCACATATATCTAACTTTACCACATTTGTCACCCTTTATTTCTGCAGGGATGGGCTTTTACACGCGCTTTGCGGATCAAATGATCTGAGGAGTTAAGCTGTTAGATCGACCAGTTCGAGATCAATGGAGATATCATCCGGAAATTATGATAACCTGAAAGCACTGAAACCAACGAAGGTTTATCTTCGTACAATCCGTGATTGTTCTCCAGAACTACAACAGCGGAAATGAAGTGGAGATACTACTGATTGAAAAGATAGAAAAAACTCTTTTGAGTGAAGGGTCCTCGAATCAAAGGGTTTCTATTACAAATCCCGATTATTTTCTCAGCGATTTCGGTAACATGCAGCAGCAAATCATGTATTCATTGCTTATGCGCTAAATAGTGCTCATCACTACTGAAATGAAGAGATGGGTACATCTTGCCCGCTCGGGATTTGTCGCCTTGGCCGGCAAGAAAAATTTCCCTTTTCAGTCATATAATAAATTCTTTATTGACCAAGCTTGTTTAATCAAGATGGCTTTATCTTGGCCTCGTTCTTTTCTTTTGTCGTTTTTATCGACCTTGACTTCGCCTCGGCCAACGACGTTATACTGAGGAGGAGGCCAATATCCAGTCATCTTAACCTCACAGTTGGTAAACCGAAAACAATTATATAGAATACAATTCATGGAATGTGCTGGCGTACGGTATTTACGTACGAGTTGTTGACATTTCTGATTCAAAAAACGAGTACATATTAATAGACAGAATTGGTATTCCAAACTTTACAACCTCGCTAAGTAATTATAGTTACATAAACCCTTCAGTTTATACGCCCATCTTGAACAATATCCCATGTTCTTCCCGTCAGAGGCACGATTATATGCGAGCTTCTGTTCCCGTGCCATGGCTATTCAAGATTGCTTCAAAGGCGAATCCCCGTCTAAGCACCGCTGATGGTCCCCGCTCGCTGATACTTGCGTCCAATATTGTCGACACCCCGGCATAGAGTAGCAAAAGTAACAGTCTAAAACCGTTGAAATTTCAGCTAATACCCTGCATTCCCCTGAAACCCGTAGATCCAAAAGACATTTATTTATTATTTTCTTGGCCGGAACCCTCTCTTATCTCAGAGACTGGGTAAGCGCCTTCCCCCACCCTCCCCCTCAGGATTTGAATCTGCCCTGGTGATAAACTTAGCCCTTTAAAACAGGGGTGGGGCAATGATCAAGCAGTGCTTTGTTTAATTCAGTCTATCCTACAATCTTGGACAGCAACCCCCCCCCCCCCGCTCCTAGCCTGTGTCGCAGACTGTCTAAATACCCGATAGATATGACTATATCGATTTCTCTATTTAGTTCTCGATCGAGTGACAAGTCCTGCGTCAGGGTACAAATTTCCAATCTTGGACAAAATAGACAGAAAATCTAGTCCCCCCCCCCCCAGCCTCCTGCAAAATCAAGGATGAAGCCGAGCGAAAAGTAACCTAAAGGTAGAATTTTCCCCTCCTTGATTTTGGGCGAGGGGGTCTAGATTTTCCATCTAGTTTTGGCCAATCAGTAGACAATAGTAGGCAACTGAGTATTCATGCCAGTGGAGAACAAACTACAATTGTAGTCCGTACCCATACAGTTATTAGTATGATAAGTATTATCAAATGTCATTTTTCTTAAAAGTGCCAGTTGAAAGTGAATTGAGAAGTGTGTTTTCAAAACAAAAAGGCTGAATTTTAATTAAAAAATTTCATTTGTACAGTCTCGTGATCTGTAAACTGAAAAAATTTTTATTAGCCGGCACGTTACAGTGGAGTAGTGCTGACTAGCTATCAACTAGTCTAAACAAGTGAACTGCATGTGAAATAAGTGAAAATGTTCTGACTATGCTGATTCTAGATAATACTAGTTCTGCTTAATTTAACTGAGATTCTGGAAGGCAAGCTAGTTCTTGCCCGTTAAGTAATTCAAGTTATGTTAACTTGGTACAACAAGTGTTATGTTAGTGTTAAAATGTCCAGTTTCTTTAATGTAAGTAAAGAAGTGTCTCTTCAAAATAACAATGCTGAATAAAAGTTTCATTAAACAGTTCTGATCAGTTTTATGCTGCTTGGGGGCCTCTAAAACCTGCAAACGGAAAATAAACAACCTGATTATTTCTCTCACGCTTCTTCTTCCACTTTCAATTCCCAGTCTTTCATCAAGCCGAGGTACTTACCTCCGTAAAACCTTAAGGTTAATTGCTTTTGCTAATATGCCATTTGCTATACATAAAAAGGGGTTGTTTCTTGGTGTTGAGGAAACTATTGTTGGTTCGCTTTTGTTTTTCAATTCGGTGCAGGGGGTATCAGTGTTCAATGTCTTTTCATTCTTTTTCCGGTATTACATTAGCCTAAGAAAATTACCCTAAGTCAAGTTTTCTTATTGTTGTTATGAAGAACACATTAATAGTTTCCGTCTGGTAGAAACACCAGTGACGAGGTTGACAACGAGACATAGTTGAGGGGCCACTCTTTTGACGTTAATTTCTTACAAGATTTAACTGAACACACCCATATCCTGGAAAAATCGAATCTATATCACTGAAATGAAAGCCCAAAGAAATTTGGTGGCGCGTATTTCATAACCTGTATACTGATATACTGTACTTGTGGCCTGTCTGAGCTTTCTGGGGGGTAAATTGATCGGCAAAAACTAATTTCTGTTCGAACGTTCTGGTAGCCAGCTTGAAAATGATGAAATAAATAAGCTAAAATAAGATATCAGAAATCAGAAAGTCTTAACTGATCACAGTCCCGGCGCGAAAACGAAAACTTCTAAGACTTAGCTACCATAAGATCGATTGGAAAACGCAAATCTTGAATGTAAGAATTATTTCCCCCGTAGGGATTTCGCTTAGAAGACAAAATCCCGAGGAGGCACGATAGTAACTCGCGTGTATATACTTACAGCTGAAATATACAGTCAGTATGCCAGAAAAAATGTGGACATGCTTGAACAGGGGCCGCGAGGAATCGGTAAGTAATGATGGCGTTTCTGTTGTTCGCGCCCGCAAGTACGAGATGGTTAGGATAACGTAAAGACAGAAAATCCCGAAGGGACCGCTTAGATAGATTTTGTGACATTTATTGTACAGTCATACTTCGATACTCTTTTACTTTACGTGAATATCAGGAACATTTCATAGGACATGTTACCCTACATTAAACTTCACGTTAACAAATAACTTTGAAACAAACGGCGCGCCATAGCGGTATCTACACAACGAAGTCTTCGGATATAACGAACGATTTCTTTACTCTAGTAATAGTAAGATATTTGAAAAGGTGGCCAGGCAAGCACATAATTCACAAGATTGATAAGGTTCCGAAGATGGCCATGGTTTTATAACTCGTACTTTTTAAAGTGCTTTCTTGGTTTCCATCATCAAATAATCCTACTGCTACAGTTTTCGCAAGTAGTAATGCTGAGGAGATTTAAAAAGTAGAAATGCGCGCTCGCTAGTAAAAACATAGCAAATGGATTCGAATGTAACACAGCGCGTCAACAGGGGTCACTAACAAGTTAGATGTATGAAAGGGTAGTAGCCTGCGTAGCAAGCGTTTCCAATAGAGCTTGCTACACAAGCTAAAGGGTAGGACAATATGACATTTAGCTTCAAAGGGCCTACCCCCGGGGCTTGCCTGCGCGTGAACAATTCATTTTAAACGTTGCCAATGTGAAGACTTTCGGGAGTCACACAGTTCTTTGATTATTCTCGCACTTCTGTTTCTTACTGTACGACGGCTTCACAATTCGCTTGCTTTCAGTCATTTTTTTTTCCAATACTTTTTCGCACGTGTATGAAGCTTTTTAACTTGTTTTCTGAAAAAGCGGAAGCAGGCGGACGAGCAAAGTCTAAAGAAAGGACTTTGGTCCTGATGTTCAAGCAAGCTAGGACATGTTCTCAGTTTTTTGACATGACGATGCGTCATACTCCCGGGCATTTGTTGGTTTATACTTCCGGGTGTCGACGTGATCATCCCGGTCGAACTGTTTCCTTACGAAGTTTGAGGACAGCTTCTTCCGGTCGAACTGTTTCCTTACGAAATTTGAGGACAGCTTCTTGTATGTGTATCTCAGTTTTAAAGACAACCTGTCACAAAACAATTCATTCTGTTCTAAATATATAATCACTTTAAAAGAATATTTACACCCAAGACAGAATTTTAAGGACAGTTGTGACTCTCTCTAGCACAACACTCAGCAAAATGCGGCTCGATACGTTCTTTGTATTAGTTCTTTTTGCAAGTTTTTTTCTTTGCTCTGTCGATTCGTGGCGCCGTAGACGCCGTAGGCGCTGTTATCGTAATTGTACGCCGGGAGGTTGGAGTTCATGGACCACCTGCACAAGAAGTTGTGGCACAGGTACACAATATCGCACCAGAGGCATCTCTGTGTCCGCTCAGTGCGGAGGTACCTGCAATGTTGCTTTGAAAGAAATATGGTACTGCAACAGACACAGTTGCCCCGTTCATTGTTGGTGGAGCTGGAATGCTTGGAGCCGGTGCACTGGGTGTGGAATTTCCCAACAAACGCGCACAATGCGTATCACTCGGTATCCAAGTTTTGGGGGAACAGCATGTCCGAGCCAACGAAGTCAGACGCGAAGTTGTAGTACAGGGGTGTAAGTAAAAAAGAAAGCGTTATTAATAGTAATAGTTGCTTATTCAACGGAGAGTTTCCTCGTTTGTTAATTTGAGTGCTTATTCATCTACTTCTCTTGTGCTATGAACTGTACGTCTGAAGATCTAGTAAGTGTTACGTCAGCTATTTACATTTATGTACTAAGTATAGGCTCAGTGGCTACCAAAACAATGTTAGTTTACTTATTTTTTTTGTCGCGACTTCTTTTTCTATGTTTGCAACGTGTTTCCTTCTCTTAACTCCACTTCAATTTCCAGTTTCTGCTGATCCTCTCCGAGTATTTCAAGAATTTCATTCAAAGCGTTGATGTTAATTTTATTGATCCAACGGAAGATTTTCTCGTTGAGGAAGTGAAAGAAAAGAACTTCCGCGATATTCTATCCGGTCGTTAAAGTACCTGAAACGGAAGGTCATAAAACGTTTACTTAAGCAATTTTATAGAATTACGGAAAAGTCTCAAGTCACGTTTGTACCCACCGTAGAACCTGACTGAGAAACCCACTCTAACGTTTTCCTCCAAATTGAAAAACTGGAGACTTAAGGTTGAGGTTGTCAAGAGCCAGATAGCAAAAGTGCGAGACTGACACGAAGCAGGAGAAATTGATTTATCCATATACTTAGTTTTTAATATTTGTCGGCTATAACTTGTAGACCAGAATTGACCTTTCCATAAGATCTTTGAGTTCTTTCCCGCAGTTACGCTTTTTAGACTAGAACAATACTGATCGACTTGTTAGTAATTAGAAGATATCTGTGAGTGTTAGAGTACCTGTCCCTCAATCCGGCATTTAATTCATTGATGTCCTGTTCCCAACCGTCCCTTGAAAAGACCCCGTTACAATATTCAAGGATGCCTTGTACGAAGCTTATGCATTGAGTAGTTAAGTATGTTTTCCCTAACCTTTTCTGTCTCTAAGAGGCGGAGCAACCTCGTTCAGGAGAGAGAACCTGGGAACGAGGTTGGGAGTTCCGTTAGTGAGATCACGTAATCACTCTTACATTGACGAGTTAGAAAAAACCTTATTACGCACCAAATATGTTAATGATCATCATAAAGTTGTTCAGATTTGTGGAAAGGCAACCCATTTCCCATTAGTATCACTAAAATAAGCGAGCCCTCCGCTTCCCGGGTCCGCTTTGGCATGCAGTTTCCATGCTGAAACTCTTGATTAACATGATTCTTTTAAATTTGACTAAAACCGCAGCGAGTCACTTATACCTTGACATTCCAATACCGTTAATCCTCGGCAATTCAGCTATTACATACTGACACGCTTGTTAACCGACTTCTGTAAACCTGTAACCACATTGCTTTTACTTTTCGTCCATATTTCGAAAGAAATAGACCAAATATTACATCGCCATGAACGTCAGTAAATACCATGATAAAGACTTTTGAAAATGCATGAACACTTGTACTCTTTCATATTAAGCTTTGGCGTAGATAGGTTTTGCCACAGCACGTACGTTGGAAGTAGGTCACGATATTTTCAATGGTTATGCTTAGTCCTGTTTTTGTTGCAAACTAGCCGTCTTTTATTCAGGAAAAATCAGGAAAAAAGAAATAAATATAAATCGGAAATACGTAAATTGAAAAAGGCCACCAACATAACAGGAAACTATTTGAATCAAGGCGTTGTAAATCGTTACAAATTGTGGTAAGCTTTGCAAAAAAGTCGGGACACTGGCCCCCCAGTATTGGCATACTTTCCCCGGTAGCTTTATTTTTCCGTTTCCTTGAGATATCGATTCGGTCAAAATTTATTTGAAGCCAGGGCAAGTGCCAAATTATTTCAAATGCGGTCCTAGCCCCATGAACCCGCAAAATGATTATGATGATAACACGGAGAAACAATGAAAGAACGCAACTTTTTGATCTTGTCGGGAAGAAATTGAAATTGGTTTCTTCGCTTATATTATCTTGCGAAAATCAATGTAAATGCGTTGACTGTGACCCCGTTACGTCATGCGCTAGTTTTGCGTCTGAAAAAAAAAGAGTTTTCTCGTGCGTGTATGCGATGTGGTAATACCGTTGCGTTCATTGTGAACTTAAAGACATGGGTCATATAGGTCATCTTGAAATTTGTGTGACATTAAATTCCTACTATTTTACAGGTACTGTACAAATACCGCGATCTCTGGAGAACGATACCAAACTTAAAAGTGAAGGGGTTTTATAAATTGATAGTAGGGCTGTCTCTACTGGAACAAAGAAATTAAACCGCGCTCTAACTAAGACGCGAATTCAACGTTTCGTAAATGTTATCGAAGTACCAGTAAAGCGGCAATAAATGGAGCTGGCCATATGTGGTGACATTGGCCGTATTTGAATGAATGAATGAAGAGTCGTGGATGAGAGGACAACAGACGTACCCTCTTACAATACATTTTTTAACATGTGAACAGGAAGCTCGGACGTCAGCATACAAATTAAAGGCGCTACTGGCAGCCGCTCTCAGTCCATTTGTGAGCTTACTGTACCCACCCAACCCATGATGTGAATGATGTGATGTGTGAAGGTTGACCACAACACCGGGGTCTACGTCCCCTACTCTTTTCGAACAGTGGTGTGGGTTCTTTTACGTCCCACAAGAACCAGATAAGTGTAAGTGCTGTGGGACGGCACCTACGGTTTTTCGTCCTTATCCGAGAAGACTAGAAAGTCTAACCATTTGCCGATGCAAGAGAGAATTAGCTCATTCTCTCTCTAATTCTCTCTTGGCCGATGTCATTACAAAGGCAGCTTCGGTTTCTATGGCGTACATCATTTGGACCCCTCAGATAAATACAGTAAAAGTATCAGAAAAACAAACACACAATTAAATTTTTTCGGCTCTGTTATACGTTGGTTTATTTAGAGTAGTAGAGTACCTGCTTCGTGTGTTAACGCCTTTACATCGAGGCTCGAGTGATTTGGAAGGTAAAAAATAGTACAAACTCAAAGAAGGAGAATGATTTCCGTCACGAATTTCACAAGAAGATTAACCGAAAACCCTCATTGGATTACCGAGACTTATCTATTATTTTTTTAACTGTTTTCCAGCACTTTTTAATAGCTTTTTGTTTCTAATTTTGTTGCTCTTTTTTTCTAAATTTTCAGATGCTGCCCGGTGAATTGTGTTGTCAGTTCGTGGTCTAGTTGGGGATCTTGCAACGCGCGTTGCGAAAGTAATGGTCAACAAACGCGCAGCCGCCGGGTAACAACTGCGGCTTCTTGCAGAGGTACTTCCTGTCCAACACTGACACAAACAAAGTCTTGCCGAGGGTCCTGTTGCCGAAGAGATTGTCAGGTACACTCAGTTCATAGATGATATTATAATTCATTTAAGTTCATTCTAAGTCATCCAATGTTATTTTAAAAACTAAAAGTAATTCAGCACAAGTTTAACATCTACTGTCCAAAAACCTCGTCGAGGAAGTCGAACCCTGTCACGCGCGTACCGCTTACGTAATGCACACTCCCAACACACTTAGACTCGTCTCGGCCAGAAGAAAAAAATACAGCTATCAAAAAAAATTTCATCAACTTTTTTTCGTCGATCGACTTCGTATTAATAATGTTTCTTTTAGCAGCTCTTTTTCACAGTGGCCATATTGTTATGTGCATTGGTAGATGTACAGTGCAAAACCAGCGATTCACAATACACTGGAATTTCTGTTCAGGGGACACCATCGGGACCCGTCGAGGCGTCCCCTGAATAGAGGATGGGCTGAGGTTTGTTAATGATTAACAAACGAATAAAATCGTCAGTAACTTATCTGTGTGAGATTTTATGTTGAATTTACGCAAGTGCAGTAAAATTGTCTTAAGTGAGATAGTTCATTTTGTGAAAGTTTCGATAATTGTGATCACTGTACACTTAAGGATACCAAGCCTCTCTGTGGTCAGTTACTCTTTTAGTTCCGGCTGAGATGTCCCCTGAATGGAGGTTCAACCCAGGTTTCGGGACCCAGAAATAGTGTCCCTTCAATACCAGTGTCCCAAAGGAGTGGTTCAACTGTATTGCTTTCATGTTTCTTTTTTTTTCATTCAGGTCAGCAGTTGGTCAGTTTGGGGGTCATGTTCTGCACCTCCAGGCAGTTGCAGCACGAACAGTGGTACAAGAAATAGAGGAAGAATATTGACTTCATATCCCAGCTGTGGAGGATCATCTTGCCCTATATTAACCCAAAAATCTCAATGTACACCTGTTCCAATCCCTTGCAAGGTTATTCTTATTATTTGCTGCTTGTTTGTCAAGTGTTTTCTGTACATTTGTCATAATCTTTAACATGAATCTTCATCTTCAAAATCAACACTAGGGAGCTTTAGCAACGACTACAGGTCATCGAAAACTATTGAAATGAATTGGCGTTTTTACAATAAACCAGACTGAAAGTTTACTGCACGTTTAAGATTGTTGTTTTGCTTTTTAAACTAGTTTCTTAATTTTTAGCGTTCTCTTTGCCGTCGCCGCTGTCGTTGCTAAAGCGCCCTAATGTCGACGTCAAAACGAGAACCTGCATATCGCCATTCTCATCATTAACCTCCACAGTATCAGTGGGAACATCAGCCTCAGCTCACACTCACTATCACCACCATCATCATCCTCAGTATCATCATAAACAAAAATAGTCTATAATCGCCAAGATCGCACAAAAAGTCAGTGCAATCAAGCACATTCAGATGTAATTCTGTCTCAGCGTTGGATTACTATGAATTCTGTCAATTGCTTACTTTCTCAATAACATTTTAAAAGTCATAAATTCACATCGTCATTAACTCATAGAGGAATATTCCGAATGTAATTACTTATTTCCACTGGCTAAGTCAAAGCCCGCGTGAATTCTCCCTCCGACCTTATAGTCTTCATTACACAACGTGCTATGATTTTTAATTCATTATTTAGATGAATGCGTGGAGTAAGTGGAGTGCGTGTTCCCCAAACAATGGCAAATGCGGAGCTGGTACTCAGTATCAGATACGTACCGTAGCTACCCAGCCATATTGCAGTCCCGCGTGTCCCGCCACGCGACAGACACGCTCGTGTACGCACAGTTGCTGCCCGAGGGACTGCGCTGTGTCGTCTTGGGGTTCTTGGAGTGCGTGTTCTAACATCTGTGGAACAGGTGGGTAATAGAAGGCCTTTTTTTGTACTGATATCTCTTAATGAAGACCTCTATTTAGACATTACCGTAGCCTGTCAATAGGCCTTTCCCTATGGGTTCAAGGGAGATCAAAGGGGCAGAAGGAAAACTGCTGAAAGGGTGTTCTTTCACTGTATTGCTTACTATTGAGCCTGTTAATTCACACGCTAAAATTACAACTACACCTGTGTTAAGTTGTTTCCCTCGGGGATGGCCAACTGGAAGCTTGATTCATGCTTAACCAACTAAACAGAAATCAAGAAAGGGTGATAATGGCAAGGAGAAGTATCCGGAGAAATACAAAATAAACTCAAAAGATTTTCTGTCTCGTTGTGGCAAAAAGAAACGACTGGATTTTCGAGCTCTAAAGGGTATCACACACAAATCTGTTTAGTGCGATGTTATTGTTACCTCTTGAGAAAGTGGCCGTTTTATAGGTGACGACAAGGAAAAACCGATGAAACTTAAGAAAATGTCTGAAAAAAAAGTGTGAAGAGCTTTTTTGTCGAGAACCAATAAATGAGCCTTTGTTCACATTTTATTTTTATATATATCCATCATTTTGAATTTCAAGAAGTAAAAAAAAATAGATAAAATCATTAAATAAAAAAGTAAAAAACAACAAAAAAAGATAAATAAATGAATTAATGAATGAGTGGTACAAAGATGAACTGTAAGTGCCGATTCAAAATCATTCACGCTCAACCTCGTCCCCGCCCTGGGGACGAGGTTGATTCACGCTGGGTTGATCTAAAATCGAACAGGGTAAAGTGTCCCATTAATATAAGGTTCTAATAAAGAAATTGGATTTGTGCTGCTGTGACTACTAATGTTTATAGAACGATTTCGAAGAAAAAAAAAAACTTTTTTACCACTGATAAAAATAGACTGAACAGCGTATGTGCAAATTTACGTTTGGTCCAAGGTACTGGATAATTTCATGTTTTTGACTTTTCTATTTCAATTACTCCAGTTTTAGGAACTATCGGCATGTCTGAACAGGATTAAGTTATTATTAATAATAAATATGAAGATTTTAATCAGATCTTAATGGTTCGCAGGTACAAAGACAAGAACACGGCGCGTTACTGCTAAACCATATTGTAATGGAAGAGCTTGTCCAGCCTTGAAAGACGCAACAAAGTGTTCGCAGTACAACAACCGCGATTGCGCTGTGTCGTCTTGGGGCTCGTGGAGTACGTGTTCTAACACCTGTGGAACAGGTGGGTTATAAGAGAGCCTGTTTTTTGTACTAATATCTCCTGATGAACACCTCTATTTAGACATAACCGTCGCCTGTGAACAGCTGTGTGAATAGGCCCTTCGTTATGGGTTCAGGGGAGATATAAGGGGCAGAAGGAAAACTGCTGAAAGGGAGCTCTTTCACTGTATCCGTTACTATTGAATCTGTAAAATTCACAGGATAAATTTACAACTACACCTGTATTAATTGGTTTACCTCAGGGATGGCCAACTGGCAGCTTAATTCATGCTTAATTAACCAACCAAACAGAAATCAAGAAAGGGAGATTGTGGCAAGGAGAAGTATCCGTAGAAATACAAAATAAACTCAAAAGATTTTCTATCTCTTGTTGTGGCAAAAGAAACGACTGGATTTTCGAGCATTAAAGGGTATCACACACAAATCTGTTTAGTGCGATGTCATTGTACTTCTTGACAAAGTGACCGTTACAGGTGACGACAAGGGAAAAAAACCGATGGCACTTAAGAAAATGTCTGGAAAAAAGTGTGAAGAGTTTGTTTGTCAAGAACCAATAAATGAGCCTTTGTTTACATTTTGTGTTTATATATATATCCATCATTTTGAATCTCAAAAAGTAAGAAAAATTAGATAAAATCATTAAATAAAAAAAATAAAAAACAACAAAAAAAGATAAATAAATGAATTGATAATAAATTAATAAATTGAAAAATAATAAAAAAACAACACACCAGGGGAAAAACAAAAACAAAAACATTGGTGCAGTTAGGAATTCTAAAAAAACGTAGACAAAAATACGAAATGACTGAGTGGCACAAAGATGAACTGTAAGTATCGATTCAAAAGTATTCACGCTGAGTTGATCTAAAATCGATCAGGGCAAAGAAATTGGATTTGTGCTGCTGTGACTACCAATGTTTATAGAACGATTTCGAAGAAAAAAAAAACTTTTTTACCACTGATAAAAATAGACTGAACAGCGTATGTGCAAATTTACGTTTGGTCCAAGGTACTGGATAATTTCATGTTTTTGACTTTTCTATTTCAATTACTCCAGTTTTAGGAACTATCGGCATGTCTGAACAGGATTAAGTTATTATTAATAATAAATATGAAGATTTTAATCAGATCTTAATGGTTCGCAGGTACAAAGACAAGAACACGGCGCGTTACTGCTAAACCATATTGTAATGGACGAGCTTGTCCAGCCTTGAAAGATGCAACGAAGTGTTCGCAGTACAACAACCGCGATTGCGTCATGTCTTCGTGGTCATCCTGGTCAATTTGCAGCAATGGCTGCGGAAGCGGACAGTCCACCCGAACACGCCAAATAATATCGCCAGCAGTATGCCTCGGGAAGGCATGCGGGGCTACAAACCAGAGCAGGAAGGGGTAGTCCATCATGTACGCCTTCCGCGAAATATACTAATCTTTATTTGAGTCATATAAACTAGGCGCAAATTGTCCTAAACATCAGTACAGGCTGTTACGAAATGCACCTTAGATCAAGAACGTATTAGAGGCACCACTATTCCTTACTACTTCTAGCCGTTACCTTGTTATCTCTGTTAAACTGTACCTCTATCGCCCTTGTTTACTTCAATCATGGACAAAAGTCTCCGGACACTTTAAAAATTTGCATTTCTGGGGCGTTTTCCAATTCACACAGGCCCAACCCCTCCCCTCACCCCACGAACAATGTTGGACGCGTGTATCCAGAATTTTTTCCGAGTTTCAACTTTGTATAGGGTTGAGTAGGGAGAACTGCAAGAAAATTTCAAAAAGGATGCACAGTTTTACAATGGAACCCAGAATGACAGATCTAAAAATATATTGCATTCAAAGACTGCAAATTATAGTAGTTGGTAAAAATATATCTACGTGTCCCAACTGTTCATCAGTAGGATGCCTAAAATGCGTGCAATTCCACAATTGGTTTCGGCTCCATTAAATCCTATACCAACTGCAGAACATTTTAGGAGGAGCCACTCACCATGTGAACACTGTCGTGGAAAACGCGTAGAAGTGAGGAAAATAACGCAAAGCAAAACTAAGACGTTATTAAACGAACTAAATGTAAACGCAACTTAAATAAATAAATAATGCACGCGCCCAAAATTAAATTGCGCGCGCACACGTACCAAGATACAACTGAAATAAAAATTCAAGTAATAAATAAGCAATGTGAGGATACGATGGTGGAATTTAAGCCTGGATTGCTAATCTCATCTCCCGCAGGGCTGCACCATACTTCTCTACGATAAGACCATGGCGATTGACGAATTACAGTCCCAGAGACTTCTGTCCATGATTGTCTGAATCCTGGTTTTTGGGGGAAAAAAAAGTCAGTTTTCTCCATTTTTCCTACCCCTTTTAGGCATTTTAGAGACAAGTTTGTGATCATATGCAATAATAATGACCTTTGAAATAATTTTCTCAACATAGCAAGTTTTTATAAGACAATTCTCTCATTAGCCATATCGGGCCCATTCCCCTAAACTGGAGCCAAGTACAGCGGAAGTTGGTCAGGCACGAATGTATCGAGCATCCCGCACAGTACTCGGTCGCAAAAACACAGTGTATTCAGGGGCACCCAACGTCAATTTTCGGAAAATATCTGTTCGGAAGACAATTTGAGATCTGGAATTTTCGGAATATTGTTGTAAAATTTCTTGCTTGCGTGCCTCTCTTAGGATTTTCGAACATCTAACAAATGGTATAATTGCCCGTTTTTAACGGATTTTTGCCCTAAAAAGGTCACCTAGAATTTTCGGGAGCCTTTTTTCTGGCTGAAATTTTCGAAAAGGTAAGTTTAGATCCCTATAATTTTCGGGTCACTAGACTTTCAGCTATAAAATCCGAACAGATGAAAAATTTTTAGGGGATAAAAATATACCTATATATACCGTTTA
This sequence comes from Porites lutea, assembly GCF_958299795.1. Taxonomy (NCBI): domain Eukaryota; kingdom Metazoa; phylum Cnidaria; class Anthozoa; order Scleractinia; family Poritidae; genus Porites; species Porites lutea. Next base: position 10,339,207 of record NC_133205.1, read on the forward strand.
AATACTAAAATACGTTTAACAATGCTATGTTTAAGTCATGTAAGTGGGTTTGAACTATATTCTCGTTGGGTGCCCCTGTGTATTATGAATCGATATTCCCAAAAATTAACTGAAACACGGCTAAGGTATATTTCAACAAAATATTGATTGCATTTGAAATAATATGCTTCAAAAAGGCCATCCCGTAAAGTGAATACAAGAGTACTCGCTCGATTCAGTAAGGAGAAATGATCTTGTTCATGATTTTTTTCTTTCCATTTTAAAGTAAGCACTGAGACTAGAAAGCTGAAAATTGTGTTTTCGCTGTTAATAAAAGCGTCAAAGGATGTAACTACAGATTAATTTTCTCTCATTATCCCGTAGATGTTAAGATTCTATAGAAAAGCACATATTATCAAGGTTTTAGAGTGAGTATTGTTGGTGAGTACTGTCGAGCTATGCAAACAAGAACACTCTTAGTAGCGTGAGTCTCGCTTGCTTGGAGATAAGATACAAAATAAGGAGGCGACTAGGACTGTGTCTTAAAGTACACACAAATGACGACGAGTGACTACGAATGACTACGAGTGAGAATTCACCAAAATATGAATTTTCTATTATAATGACATCATTATTACGTTATCTTTAACCGCAAATGAAACATTGCTAGAGTTTGAATAATTAAAAAAGAACTTGGAATTTCGTTTACTTTCACCAAAGTGGGTTGGGGACAAGAAGGGACCTGAAGGAATAGTGTAAAACCCTAAATTCCCCCTCCTTTCCTGGCCTTTTTACGTCATAACATGTTACGAAATGCTATCGCGTTTCTTCAGGTTCCGCCATCTTGAAAATCCCGCTTTCCACTCGCTCGTTACCGTTCCAGAGCAGACGACGATCGAATAGTATCCCATGATGCATTTTTCCAGAAGTATCACGCAATATCGCAGTCATGGCAGATTCCATCGTGAAATAGGATCGTTTTCTCGCCGGCTTTTTTCTCACTCGATTTCCAGTAAAAGTAAGAAAATTTCATTATTTCGTTATTTGACATGTTTTTTCCGATTTGCAATGCCTTAAGAGCGAAGTTTCCACATAGAAACATTTATTTTCATGGTTTCAATTAGTCTTCCCCATCACAAAGTGTTCAGTGACCCACAACAAGGTCATGAATATTCAAGAATTTTAGGGGAAAAAAACACTGACTCGACAAAATGTTAGAAAAAATTGGGTCAACAAAAAGCTTCAAAGAAACTTTCCCGCTTGTAAATAAACCAGGGACCACTTGCAAACATTTTTACGTTCGACGTAAACGCTAAGCCTGGTCAATCTCTTTGTTTTCGTACGTCTGAACTTACTTTATGCAAATTGGCCCAGGTAAGACACAAACAAGAAAAGAACCGCTCACAAAGTTTGGCTCGATTCATTTGCAACATACGCATATAGCTGTTGCATTTGCCTGTTGGAATTTTTTATTGTTTTCAATCCCTAAGACAATAAAAAATTCCAGCCGTCAAATGCGACAGCTATACGCGTATGTTGCAGATGAATCCACCCACTGAAAGAGTGTCAATATCAAAAATCTTTTATGGTATCTAGAAAAAATCTGAGAAATTTGTTGTTCAGATGAAAAAGAGGAAGTTTCTCCATGTAAACAATTCAAAATATAGAGACAAATTCAACATTACCCCATTGGGGTGGGGCTGCTCCCAACCCACCACGATAAGAATAATGAACGGTCCTCAGAAATTCCCCCTCTTGGCCTTTACATCTAAACAAAAAAACGTAAGAAAATGAACTAGAGTATGAATTCATATAATCACATCACTCATCATCAGTTATTTCGGGATATCGATATGCCTTTGAATTTGAAAAATTTTCATGAAATGCCATGAACGGTTCAGAATAGTACTAATTGCCAAGGAGCAGCCTCGCGAAGACGCGAGGCTGCAAGGCGGGGCAGCCTAACAAAGCCGTGCGCGAAAGTTCCGAGGCAGAATGAATCTCGATAGTTATGTAAGGTAATGCAGAGCAAAGAATGCATTGTTTTCGAGCGGACACTTGATACAGAGCAGAGAATTTATTTAAAGGGCCAATCCAAGATGGCGGATTGTCATTGACTGACTGAAATATTTGGGCTTAATCCACCAAAGACACGATAGGCAGTCAAATGGCTTATTATGGGAGCAAAAAAAAGGTAAGAAACCCTCAAACAAGTTTAATGGTTTCGTATAAGCAAGCTTGAGTGCCCAGTCACTACGTTCCACAGAAATTTCGTCCCACACTTCTTTTCACACAGCAAGTGCAGGAAAACCATGTTAGATTCAGGAGTGAATCAAGGAAACTCAGCGAGACTGAGGAGAGGAGGACGGAAGACTTGCTAGCTGTATAAATGGTTTTTATAGTGACGTCATCAAATTGTAAAGTCAAAATAGCGAGGTTTTACGTAGCCTTCGAACGGCAGTCCTGAACGTCTGCCGTTCGCAGGCTAGGTTTTACGAATTCTTATTTACACTAGGTTGAAGATGAACAAAAAGTAAATATTTGTGCAAGTTTTCATTCCCCTAGCATGTTTCATTGCAAAAATACAGCAATTTGAACTTCCGAGTTTTCACAGTGCGTGACATCAAACAGGAATGCTGTCTAATTGAAAAAAGCCTCTCCTCTTGATTTTCAGCAGTATACTCATTTTAAGTATTACAAGATATGTTTATGCGCACATATGCTACAATGAGGGACAAAAGTGTTGGCACACTTCCGTAAAATGGCCCCTTTTTGCATAGTGGATATACTTATCCCATTCCCCTGTCTACCCCAACCCCTTCCCTCCCAAAATCAATGTTGAATTTTGGACCCTCAAGTCTTTTTTTTACTTCAGACAACATTGATTCGGGGGGTGAGGGGATTTACGGCGTTTAAAAAGAATGAAATAATAGATGAATTAAATGTTTGCTAAAAGCACCCGTTTTAAACAAGTGTGTCAACTACTTTTGTCCCTGATTGTCTGAAATATGTATCTGTGTTTTCCGGCTAGATTTTTGACGCTGCTGAATTTTTGTGCGATGACGTTACTCTATGGGCCAAATTGTTTTTTTTAGAAACAACAATTTGTAAAGTTTCGTCCTGATTTGTAGTATACGTAGAGTAAAATGTACGAAGCGTATGTCATCACTTAATCTTGTACTTCCGCGCGCGTTCCTGATACCCTGTGGGGTCGAGAGGAAATCATTTGTGTTATGATCAATGCCGTTGCAGCGGATGTAATGTTTTCACAAGTATTATCAATAGTGGAAAAAGGATGGAAACACTAAGGTGCAATGGAAATTGTTCTGGTAAATGATTAACTTAAGCGAATGAAGTACTGCAGAGTAACTGAGGGGACATGCATTATTTTAATTTTGACATTGACTTGTGCCATTAGTGAAAGGACGTGAACAATATACAGGTTATGAACCTCATAAATGATGGGCCAGCCGTTTGTGCTATGTCCTATATATAGATGTGTGTTTTTTTTGGAGACCTTTTCAAACCTAAGTGATCCAAACCTTTAGCGTAGGTAGGCGTCGAACAGGTTAGACCAGGTTTTGGAATGTACTTTTGTAATGATTTTAGATGACCGCCTGCCATTTATTCAGTGGCATAATTTTTTTATTGATGTTGGATGGACAACTATTTCATTTCCCAGCTCGTAAATCACAGAATACCAAAGAAATTGTTTTCAAGATAGACACACCAGTTTGCGTCATCGCCAAAACAGCAATTACTTTTGCCCAGAAGTTCACTTGATGACAAGGAAAGCGGGATAACATGTGATCAATGACGGCCGTGCGCTGGAAAATTTTCCTTTTTTATGCGCTAATTCCTCACGAAAGGCAAAAGAAGATTCCGCTATGTAGAAAGTACTTCGCAATACGTATTCTTGGCAAGAAAAATTCCAGCGATGTGGTGCAAATAAGGAGTTTCAACGGTTAACCACGAGAATACATATGGACATTAAGAGGTCATAACAGACTCATTTTACTTTTCGTTTTCCGAAACGTGGTTAACCGTTGTAACACGAAGGAAGCAGTGTTTTCCTCAGTTTGAGCTGTCGTTTTCTTTGAGAGTCAAATACCAGTTCACGTTTCAAAGCTCTCTTTTCATTTTCTCTGCCGACAATAGACAAAAACACAGGGTTTCGCTTGAGAAATACAGTCCAAATACACAGCCATATGCGCTCATGTCACGCTATTTGCGTTGCGTTATCATGTCACTCATGGTGTCACGAGGTGGGATTGAAAGTAATTGTTTTCGTGGACACTTGCAATGTTTGCTACGCTGTCCTTAGTTTTTTATTGAATTGGCCATGAATTTACCTTCACTTTTCCGTAGTTTCGATATTGAACGCAGTGACGGCCGCTCCGCACTAACGCTCCATATTTCCGTGGCCGGCCAGTGACTATCCCCACTACGTGTCAATCCTTACCCTACCCGTGATTGTTTGCGCCTTAACCATCGGATAAAGTGAAGAACGAGAAATATTCACTTTATTAAAAACATTTTCAGTACGCGTACCCTTGAAATTCATCAAAAGTTGTACATGTGCGCGAGTTTCAGCGTTAGTTTTTAGCTTGTAAACCATATCGACGTTAATTCTGGATATCGCAGCCCTTTTATTACGTCATCACGTAATTCCAATTGGCCCTATAATTCGGTCGTGAATAAGTCAATGTCACCCCCACCACCAATAACATAATTATGTCTTTGATTTCTTTAATTTCGGTTAAAATCAGTGTCATGCACGGCTCAACTTGTGTGCAGTAGCACAATTTTGCATTCAGACAATGAGGGACAAAAGTGTTGGCACACTTCCGTAAAATGGCCCCTTTTTGCATAGTGGATATACTTATCCCATTCCCCTGTCTACCCCAACCCCTTCCCCCCCAAAATCAATGTTGAATTTTGGACCCTCAAGTCTTTTTTTTACTTCAGACAACATTGATTCGGGGGGTGAGGGGATTTACGGCGTTTAAAAAGAATGAAATAATAGATGAATTAAATGTTTGCTAAAAGCACCCGTTTTAAACAAGTGTGTCAACTACTTTTGTCCCTGATTGTCTGAAATATGTATCTGTGTTTTCCGGCTAGATTTTTGACGCTGCTGAATTTTTGTGCGATGACGTTACTCTATGGGCCAAATTGTTTTTTTTAGAAACAACAATTTGTAAAGTTTCGTCCTGATTTGTAGTATACGTAGAGTAAAATGTACGAAGCGTATGTCATCACTTAATCTTGTACTTCCGCGCGCGTTCCTGATACCCTGTGGGGTCGAGAGGAAATCATTTGTGTTATGATCAATGCCGTTGCAGCGGATGTAATGTTTTCACAAGTATTATCAATAGTGGAAAAAGGATGGAAACACTAAGGTGCAATGGAAATTGTTCTGGTAAATGATTAACTTAAGCGAATGAAGTACTGCAGAGTAACTGAGGGGACATGCATTATTTTAATTTTGACATTGACTTGTGCCATTAGTGAAAGGACGTGAACAATATACAGGTTATGAACCTCATAAATGATGGGCCAGCCGTTTGTGCTATGTCCTATATATAGATGTGTGTTTTTTTTGGAGACCTTTTCAAACCTAAGTGATCCAAACCTTTAGCGTAGGTAGGCGTCGAACAGGTTAGACCAGGTTTTGGAATGTACTTTTGTAATGATTTTAGATGACCGCCTGCCATTTATTCAGTGGCATAATTTTTTTATTGATGTTGGATGGACAACTATTTCATTTCCCAGCTCGTAAATCACAGAATACCAAAGAAATTGTTTTCAAGATAGACACACCAGTTTGCGTCATCGCCAAAACAGCAATTACTTTTGCCCAGAAGTTCACTTGATGACAAGGAAAGCGGGATAACATGTGATCAATGACGGCCGTGCGCTGGAAAATTTTCCTTTTTTATGCGCTAATTCCTCACGAAAGGCAAAAGAAGATTCCGCTATGTAGAAAGTACTTCGCAATACGTATTCTTGGCAAGAAAAATTCCAGCGATGTGGTGCAAATAAGGAGTTTCAACGGTTAACCACGAGAATACATATGGACATTAAGAGGTCATAACAGACTCATTTTACTTTTCGTTTTCCGAAACGTGGTTAACCGTTGTAACACGAAGGAAGCAGTGTTTTCCTCAGTTTGAGCTGTCGTTTTCTTTGAGAGTCAAATACCAGTTCACGTTTCAAAGCTCTCTTTTCATTTTCTCTGCCGACAATAGACAAAAACACAGGGTTTCGCTTGAGAAATACAGTCCAAATACACAGCCATATGCGCTCATGTCACGCTATTTGCGTTGCGTTATCATGTCACTCATGGTGTCACGAGGTGGGATTGAAAGTAATTGTTTTCGTGGACACTTGCAATGTTTGCTACGCTGTCCTTAGTTTTTTATTGAATTGGCCATGAATTTACCTTCACTTTTCCGTAGTTTCGATATTGAACGCAGTGACGGCCGCTCCGCACTAACGCTCCATATTTCCGTGGCCGGCCAGTGACTATCCCCACTACGTGTCAATCCTTACCCTACCCGTGATTGTTTGCGCCTTAACCATCGGATAAAGTGAAGAACGAGAAATATTCACTTTATTAAAAACATTTTCAGTACGCGTACCCTTGAAATTCATCAAAAGTTGTACATGTGCGCGAGTTTCAGCGTTAGTTTTTAGCTTGTAAACCATATCGACGTTAATTCTGGATATCGCAGCCCTTTTATTACGTCATCACGTAATTCCAATTGGCCCTATAATTCGGTCGTGAATAAGTCAATGTCACCCCCACCACCAATAACATAATTATGTCTTTGATTTCTTTAATTTCGGTTAAAATCAGTGTCATGCACGGCTCAACTTGTGTGCAGTAGCACAATTTTGCATTCAGACAATGAGGGACAAAAGTGTTGGCACACTTCCGTAAAATGGCCCCTTTTTGCATAGTGGATATACTTATCCCATTCCCCTGTCTACCCCAACCCCTTCCCCCCCAAAATCAATGTTGAATTTTGGACCCTCAAGTCTTTTTTTTACTTCAGACAACATTGATTCGGGGGGTGAGGGGATTTACGGCGTTTAAAAAGAATGAAATAATAGATGAATTAAATGTTTGCTAAAAGCACCCGTTTTAAACAAGTGTGTCAACTACTTTTGTCCCTGATTGTCTGAAATATGTATCTGTGTTTTCCGGCTAGATTTTTGACGCTGCTGAATTTTTGTGCGATGACGTTACTCTATGGGCCAAATTGTTTTTTTTAGAAACAACAATTTGTAAAGTTTCGTCCTGATTTGTAGTATACGTAGAGTAAAATGTACGAAGCGTATGTCATCACTTAATCTTGTACTTCCGCGCGCGTTCCTGATACCCTGTGGGGTCGAGAGGAAATCATTTGTGTTATGATCAATGCCGTTGCAGCGGATGTAATGTTTTCACAAGTATTATCAATAGTGGAAAAAGGATGGAAACACTAAGGTGCAATGGAAATTGTTCTGGTAAATGATTAACTTAAGCGAATGAAGTACTGCAGAGTAACTGAGGGGACATGCATTATTTTAATTTTGACATTGACTTGTGCCATTAGTGAAAGGACGTGAACAATATACAGGTTATGAACCTCATAAATGATGGGCCAGCCGTTTGTGCTATGTCCTATATATAGATGTGTGTTTTTTTTGGAGACCTTTTCAAACCTAAGTGATCCAAACCTTTAGCGTAGGTAGGCGTCGAACAGGTTAGACCAGGTTTTGGAATGTACTTTTGTAATGATTTTAGATGACCGCCTGCCATTTATTCAGTGGCATAATTTTTTTATTGATGTTGGATGGACAACTATTTCATTTCCCAGCTCGTAAATCACAGAATACCAAAGAAATTGTTTTCAAGATAGACACACCAGTTTGCGTCATCGCCAAAACAGCAATTACTTTTGCCCAGAAGTTCACTTGATGACAAGGAAAGCGGGATAACATGTGATCAATGACGGCCGTGCGCTGGAAAATTTTCCTTTTTTATGCGCTAATTCCTCACGAAAGGCAAAAGAAGATTCCGCTATGTGGAAAGTACTTCGCAATACGTATTCTTGGCAAGAAAAATTCCAGCGATGTGGTGCAAATAAGGAGTTTCAACGGTTAACCACGAGAATACATATGGACATTAAGAGGTCATAACAGACTCATTTTACTTTTCGTTTTCCGAAACGTGGTTAACCGTTGTAACACGAAGGAAGCAGTGTTTTCCTCAGTTTGAGCTGTCGTTTTCTTTGAGAGTCAAATACCAGTTCACGTTTCAAAGCTCTCTTTTCATTTTCTCTGCCGACAATAGACAAAAACACAGGGTTTCGCTTGAGAAATACAGTCCAAATACACAGCCATATGCGCTCATGTCACGCTATTTGCGTTGCGTTATCATGTCACTCATGGTGTCACGAGGTGGGATTGAAAGTAATTGTTTTCGTGGACACTTGCAATGTTTGCTACGCTGTCCTTAGTTTTTTATTGAATTGGCCATGAATTTACCTTCACTTTTCCGTAGTTTCGATATTGAACGCAGTGACGGCCGCTCCGCACTAACGCTCCATATTTCCGTGGCCGGCCAGTGACTATCCCCACTACGTGTCAATCCTTACCCTACCCGTGATTGTTTGCGCCTTAACCATCGGATAAAGTGAAGAACGAGAAATATTCACTTTATTAAAAACATTTTCAGTACGCGTACCCTTGAAATTCATCAAAAGTTGTACATGTGCGCGAGTTTCAGCGTTAGTTTTTAGCTTGTAAACCATATCGACGTTAATTCTGGATATCGCAGCCCTTTTATTACGTCATCACGTAATTCCAATTGGCCCTATAATTCGGTCGTGAATAAGTCAATGTCACCCCCACCACCAATAACATAATTATGTCTTTGATTTCTTTAATTTCGGTTAAAATCAGTGTCATGCACGGCTCAACTTGTGTGCAGTAGCACAATTTTGCATTCAGACAATGAGGGACAAAAGTGTTGGCACACTTCCGTAAAATGGCCCCTTTTTGCATAGTGGATATACTTATCCCATTCCCCTGTCTACCCCAACCCCTTCCCCCCCAAAATCAATGTTGAATTTTGGACCCTCAAGTCTTTTTTTTACTTCAGACAACATTGATTCGGGGGGTGAGGGGATTTACGGCGTTTAAAAAGAATGAAATAATAGATGAATTAAATGTTTGCTAAAAGCACCCGTTTTAAACAAGTGTGTCAACTACTTTTGTCCCTGATTGTCTGAAATATGTATCTGTGTTTTCCGGCTAGATTTTTGACGCTGCTGAATTTTTGTGCGATGACGTTACTCTATGGGCCAAATTGTTTTTTTTAGAAACAACAATTTGTAAAGTTTCGTCCTGATTTGTAGTATACGTAGAGTAAAATGTACGAAGCGTATGTCATCACTTAATCTTGTACTTCCGCGCGCGTTCCTGATACCCTGTGGGGTCGAGAGGAAATCATTTGTGTTATGATCAATGCCGTTGCAGCGGATGTAATGTTTTCACAAGTATTATCAATAGTGGAAAAAGGATGGAAACACTAAGGTGCAATGGAAATTGTTCTGGTAAATGATTAACTTAAGCGAATGAAGTACTGCAGAGTAACTGAGGGGACATGCATTATTTTAATTTTGACATTGACTTGTGCCATTAGTGAAAGGACGTGAACAATATACAGGTTATGAACCTCATAAATGATGGGCCAGCCGTTTGTGCTATGTCCTATATATAGATGTGTGTTTTTTTTGGAGACCTTTTCAAACCTAAGTGATCCAAACCTTTAGCGTAGGTAGGCGTCGAACAGGTTAGACCAGGTTTTGGAATGTACTTTTGTAATGATTTTAGATGACCGCCTGCCATTTATTCAGTGGCATAATTTTTTTATTGATGTTGGATGGACAACTATTTCATTTCCCAGCTCGTAAATCACAGAATACCAAAGAAATTGTTTTCAAGATAGACACACCAGTTTGCGTCATCGCCAAAACAGCAATTACTTTTGCCCAGAAGTTCACTTGATGACAAGGAAAGCGGGATAACATGTGATCAATGACGGCCGTGCGCTGGAAAATTTTCCTTTTTTATGCGCTAATTCCTCACGAAAGGCAAAAGAAGATTCCGCTATGTGGAAAGTACTTCGCAATACGTATTCTTGGCAAGAAAAATTCCAGCGATGTGGTGCAAATAAGGAGTTTCAACGGTTAACCACGAGAATACATATGGACATTAAGAGGTCATAACAGACTCATTTTACTTTTCGTTTTCCGAAACGTGGTTAACCGTTGTAACACGAAGGAAGCAGTGTTTTCCTCAGTTTGAGCTGTCGTTTTCTTTGAGAGTCAAATACCAGTTCACGTTTCAAAGCTCTCTTTTCATTTTCTCTGCCGACAATAGACAAAAACACAGGGTTTCGCTTGAGAAATACAGTCCAAATACACAGCCATATGCGCTCATGTCACGCTATTTGCGTTGCGTTATCATGTCACTCATGGTGTCACGAGGTGGGATTGAAAGTAATTGTTTTCGTGGACACTTGCAATGTTTGCTACGCTGTCCTTAGTTTTTTATTGAATTGGCCATGAATTTACCTTCACTTTTCCGTAGTTTCGATATTGAACGCAGTGACGGCCGCTCCGCACTAACGCTCCATATTTCCGTGGCCGGCCAGTGACTATCCCCACTACGTGTCAATCCTTACCCTACCCGTGATTGTTTGCGCCTTAACCATCGGATAAAGTGAAGAACGAGAAATATTCACTTTATTAAAAACATTTTCAGTACGCGTACCCTTGAAATTCATCAAAAGTTGTACATGTGCGCGAGTTTCAGCGTTAGTTTTTAGCTTGTAAACCATATCGACGTTAATTCTGGATATCGCAGCCCTTTTATTACGTCATCACGTAATTCCAATTGGCCCTATAATTCGGTCGTGAATAAGTCAATGTCACCCCCACCACCAATAACATAATTATGTCTTTGATTTCTTTAATTTCGGTTAAAATCAGTGTCATGCACGGCTCAACTTGTGTGCAGTAGCACAATTTTGCATTCAGACAATGAGGGACAAAAGTGTTGGCACACTTCCGTAAAATGGCCCCTTTTTGCATAGTGGATATACTTATCCCATTCCCCTGTCTACCCCAACCCCTTCCCCCCCAAAATCAATGTTGAATTTTGGACCCTCAAGTCTTTTTTTTACTTCAGACAACATTGATTCGGGGGGTGAGGGGATTTACGGCGTTTAAAAAGAATGAAATAATAGATGAATTAAATGTTTGCTAAAAGCACCCGTTTTAAACAAGTGTGTCAACTACTTTTGTCCCTGATTGTAGTTCTCGATTGAAAAGAAAGAGCTTTTATAGAAAAAGTGAACTCCAGACGTTTTTGTTGATTTCCGGCGGCCATATTGGTGGACCAAAACGATCCACCAATATAGCGTCTCCATACAAAGCTCCAGCTGAAAGTTCTACAAAGGTGCGTGAAACGTTTCGGCCAATAACTCATGATCAGAAACTGTGGGCCGCAAAGACCTGACACTTGGACAAATTGTTTATACATTAGTATTTTATAACATTTCATTTTCTTGGCTTCTTCCACTGGACGGTTTCCAATTTATTTTTTCGTTGCGTGAGAGTGAAAACGATCTATAGAGATTGCTTATTAAATTTTTTAAATTATTGACTCAGAGGCCATGTGGGCGAGAGGATTAATTGTTTAAGTAAAATCCAACTAGTTGGTCAAAAATATCTTTACCTAGCAAAACGCGATTCAGCCACCATTGTTTTGGTTTTCAAAGCCGGCGCTTTTCGCTACTAGTGGGCTTGACATATAGCCTAGTAGTAGCTCAACCAATCAGAACGTAGCATTGTTAATAGACCACTAGCTGGATTTTCCTAAATATAGATATTACTTGCTTATTTATTGATATCGTTAAAATCTAAATGTTTACACAGTTTCTGGAGGGTCTCAATCGGGGTAACCGTCAGCCGTCAAACAGCCTAAAAATTTACCGTCAACCGTCAAAAAGGTAAAGGTAATTTAGTTTAAGGTAATAATTTCTTTAATCGAAAGGATTAGTGTAAATAGTGCTTTGACTGAATAGTTTTTAAGTGAAAATAATTGTAAATAGGATTTTATAGTTAGCTTTGTTATCATTAAAAGATTTGGGTTATTATTATAAAATTTTAATTAATATCGATTACTTGAAAACCTTTAACATCACGCTCCAAAGAGAAGACCTCTGCAAGAGATTTTACAATTGCTTGGTGCTGTAGCTTCTTTGCAGCGGACAAGAGACGGCTCGGTACAGTCTTATCAGCCTACATATTAAACGAAAAATGTGTGTAATTATAGCACCTTAGTTATCATGTGTAGCACGATTTATTCAAGTCGGTATATTTCTGTTCAGTTTGTTGTGCGTTTTAATAGCTTTTAATACTACATGTCTTAAGTCAATTCAAATAGTTTTCCATCACCGCTGCGATCCTTATCTTAAAAGCCTGTATAGTTGTGATTTATGCGATCTCAGAGGACAATGTTTAGCTAAACAAAAGCATGTGATCTGAATATTTTTTTGAGACTTTTTTTTATATTTATCCTCCACCTTTTGAGTGGTTCCACTGGAATGGCATGGCACTGTCTGGCAAAAAATCAGAGAGCCTGTTTGAGGTAACAGGCTGCACATCTTTCTATAATTGCGTGAAACCGTCTGTTAACCTTTTATATTTCGGAGTTTGTTGTTGTTGTTTTTTTGCGAGACTAATTCCCTGGTCTGGATACCGAAGAAGCAAAGTCCCTGAGTACCAGGGCACTGTTGTATTGTTAAACATCGGTTTTATCCGATCGCTGCTAAAGACCACGCATAGCCTGGATTGGGAGGAGCAGAATTTGCTCTGTTTGGTGCATAAATACCGTACAAAGCACTTTCCATGCATGGTCAATGTGCTATATACATACTGAGACATTTATCATTTTTGGCAGCCTCTCATTTCAAATCTTTTCAAAATGCTAAAATGGTAAAACTTGCCGGTACACACCGCGAAATGTCAAATAAAAACGAAGTGTAAGGGTAAAGTTATCAAAAACGTCTCAATTGAAAAAAAATATAATGTGGGTAAGATATCCTGCGCAGCTGAAGGTTTTCACTTTGATGGGCTCCTGCTTGGTGCTAAAAAAAAACCGCCAGCTACATAGGCTAAGGGTAATGATATGAGGTAATTCAAGAATTACCGTGATGTTAACTTTTTGTTTTGAATGCACATTTGGCTGAGTAAAATGACCGGTTTGGATATAAACAGAACCTAAATAATTCCGATAAAAAGTACATCTTACAAAACGGATCGAAATCCACCCATCACCAATCCCAAACCATCACCCTTTGAACCCGTTTAAGTAAACGTCTGTTTCCTTAGAGGTCCGCTAGAAAGTGCCAAGCCTTCACAGTTTGATTGACGTCGCAGAAAAACTTAAATTCCAAAGACGGCGCAGGTCACTTGTTATTAATCCTGGGAGATCCAGGGGCAGCCAGTCGGGCGGAGAGAAAAGGCGCGACGAAATTTTTCAAGCACGGAAGCTTTCTTCGTGTTTTTTCACCAGGACCGACTAACTGCCCCTGGGTTTTCGAGGATGCGTGTCATCCGAAACGGCTGTAAACAGGAGGCTGTCGTAAAGTGATTGCAATACAGACTTCGTCACTCGTCAGACGAAACGGCATGTGGAAATCATGAGTTTTAAAGCAGAACGTTGAACGATAGCGATGAACATTAAAAAGGCCAAAACGAAGAAATGAGGAAGGGAAAAAAAAGAAAGAAAATGGAAAGGGAAAAAAAGAAGTGTTTGTGTTCCCATGACCCTCTGCAAGCCTGATTGATCTCCTTATAGGGTTGACAAGAGAAGCAATAAAAGAACCCCCCTATTGGCCGCATTGTTGTTAGTATATAAGTCCCTCGCGTCGAACAAGAAGGTGGCTTTTCGAAAGCCCAGCGCTCTGTAAAGAAGTAAGATTACTGATCGCGAGCTTAAAAATGACCAATTCAAACCAAGCGGTAAGTTCCTTGGTAGTATTTCACGTTTATTTTTGCGGAAATTGGGAAACATCTGTGAAAAATGTCATTTTCTTCAGTCAAAGGTATACCGTGGCGTCATCGAAGATGTGATCAAAAACGTGCGAGAAAGCTTTTTGAATGAGGGCGTAGATGAGCAAGTGCTTCAAGAACTTAAACAGGTAAAGGTATCTCTTATAAGCCAAGGCTAAAAACAGGAAAGGTGTTGCTCGCTGCTGTTCTTGCGGTCTTACTGAATTAGAATCTTTACTCGACAACTGACTGAAAAGGTTTCTTTATTGGGCCGTGTTAGAAGCTTATTGTGCGAATATACCCGTAAAACTTGTTGAAATGTTGACCATCGTGGCTTTTTTCTTAAACGCGTGATCTGAAAGTCACAAACAGACCATGTGCAACAAGTGGATGTGAAATTGAAAGAGTACGTCGTCTTGCCCAGACAAATTTCCCTCGAGAACTGATCAAGTTTTGTGTCGCTATTTGACCAGTGGCTTTTTGTGTTGGAACATTGTGAATGTGTTGAGCCGCACAAAATTCTTCGCCTAAATACATAAACTTTAGCGAAGATGAACTTAAGCTTATCTCTTGTGCAGCGAAATAACGAACGCAAAAAACTCTACTCTATGTAAATTCGGCGCTGAGGATGTGGACCACTTTAAAATCCCCGATCGAAACTCGCACTATGCGAAGGACTGGGACGAACTTGATTGAGGTCCCTGTTGCAGCCATGTGATGTTACCCCAGAGAATTGTACGTAGCCTGCATAGCTGGCGGGATTCTTATGTCTGGGGTACTTTCTTGGCGGCAGAGCCGCCACGCAAAGCAAGTGGCAAAGCCACAAGGGAAAATCCTGCCTGCCACATTTCTTATGAGTTTTGAATGCTGCCCGCTTTTGTCACCCTGTTTGGAACCATTTGATTACCCAATCTGGAAGAGTGGTGTCATACAAAACTGACATGCAAACGAGCCAGGCCAAGCATAACAATCAAGCCACGAACAAAACAACAACTTGTTGAAAGTTATTCAGGATCCAGGGAGGATATTCTGCAGTTACTCCAAACTTGAGAAACTAAATCCTTTATTAAATGGTCATTTAGCCGCAATAAAAAGCTTTTTGCTTCAGAGAGGTCAAAGAATTCCATAAAATGCTTCAGAGGTCAAATTCTGTCACAGACAAAATCCACAGGAAATCAATGCTGGAATGCACAGGAAACACATTGGCCTCATGACCTCTCAATGGTCAAAGATAACTTTTGCTCAGTCAAAACGAAGAATTCTCCACAGCATACTGCACCCGTTTGTCTTTTGTCTAAGGTGCAGGTTTCAATGATCAAGCGCTCTTTTGATGTTGAGCTCAGAGTTTGCACTGCATGACAAAGGGCATTATTGTCTGATGCTCTTTTGTTATATAGCCAGTTTCCAAAAGAAATTAGTTTCTTTTTAATGAAAGGATAGGATGTGTCTTAAATTTTGAGATCCATTTCCTTCAAGCATTTTGAGATCCATTTCTTTCAAGCACAAATCTTATTGAGGAGTGGAGCCTACTTTAATAGCTTGGTAAATGTGATTTCATTTCCACATATCATGAACGCACTAACTTTCTTTTCACTAACTTTCCTTTGGGAGATAGTAGAGATATCAATTATCATTTGATTGGCATTTTATCACTTCTCAGCGAATTAGAAACTCCCGTAAGCCTGGCTGCGGACTATTCGAAATACCCAAGAATTGCGGCAGGTGGGACTTCAAATTGACTGGTATACCCACCCTTCTTGCAGCTCCGCCACCAAACAATACGGCACTCCTACCCAAGTCCCGCCAGCTGCGCAGGCTAAGAGAATTGTTTCTTTTATATGTTGCCTGAAAAGACAAAAGCAAATTCCCTAGAGAGAATATCACTTGGTCTGAATTGGGAAAACAAAACTTACAAGCTACAAAGGTCCATTGAGATATATTGCATGAAGCATCATGTTGTTTCACATGTGTGTTTTAACTGGAGAACTTCAGTGTATGCCTGGGAGAGGGTAACAAATAAATTTTTAAAGAAAGCTTTCAATAATTGAATGCTTTCTTATTACTGCCAATTATTTGCAGTAATAAGAAAAGTCGATAATAGACAAAAAAAAGCCTCTGTCTGGTCCCTTTGTTTAAGAGAAATATTTACTAAATACTAAATATGAACTTCTGTAATTCTTAATCATTCATTGTCACGTGACTAATTCATGTAACTACATTGTTCGTTCATTGCTAATGAAGACTGTTTGATAGAGTCGAAAGCTACAATACTTAAAAATCTGAGACCTTTGGAGACTCAAATATATTTTTTGCCTATACTAGCTAGTTTCAGATACCTTGAATCATGTTGTGATGCTGTTAAAGAACACATGTAGCCTTACCATTATTCTCATTTTTTATGTGCAACCTTTGAAATGAAATCCACTTGGAAACAGACTTCCATCAGTCAAATGGTTCAAACACACTTGTTCCTTTTGATCATTTTAGTGTTAAAAGGTACTTTATTAAGTGAATAAATTATTATTATTATTATTATTATTATTATTATTATTATTATTTTTATTGCTTTTTGTTTTGTTTGAGCAATCAAAATCTACAGTGTATTCTAAGTGATTTTTAGTTTGAATATCACTTAGCAGTCAAAGTTAGGGTAAGTTAGCTTTCGAGTTTGTTACTTTGTGCAGACGATGCATTGTTTGTACTTTTTATGATTTTTCTCATGGTTTATGTGATCACGTAGTTTACATGTGAATTAGTCAGATCAATAACGTGCAACGCATTTTGTACTAGGGCAATTCCATGCGAGACAATGAAATTTTGAATTTTTTGAAATAAATTTTGCACAATGAAACTTAGCCAACAGAAAGCTGAAACAATGGGATGTTTGAAATTACTGAGATCTTGCGCGTCTTGTCCATGTGCTTAATGTGAGAAGGCATGAAAACCAGATAATTTGAATCTCATTATATTTGGAATTTTTGGAAGGAAATTTTAAACAAAGTTTTAACATCTAAGAAAACATTACAGTTACCAGAATCCTTGTTGAATAAATTGCTGATAAACTTGATTGCTTGTATGTCTTAAGATTTGGGAAAGTAAACTTCTACAAAGTCGAGCTGTTGATGGAATGCCTGCAGAGGGACAGCAAACGACACGTCAACAGTATGTGTATCCACATGGTCCACCCAATCCAGGAATGACTGCACAAGCTATGGCTGCCCTAGGAAAAGGCCAGTTAAAACAAGGTTGGTTCTTTGAAGGGTGGCCTGTTAGTAATACCAAGTAACTTTGTCTTTGAATTTTATGTTTTGGAAAGAAATTCTAGTTTGTGTTACAGTACCATAACAGGATGGCTATCTCATAATGTCGTGCATTTGATGCATTAACCCATGGCTCTATTTTGATCATGATATAAAATATATTTAAATTAGCAAGTTACATCTGCGATTGAACTGTATTCCTCATAATAGAAGAAAGAGAAAGCTGTTAGCTAAAACCAGTGAAGGTGACATGATAATCTGGTGATATGTTGTGTGCAATATGACGGATCTACCTGCAAGAAATGTATTTAATCAGAGCTGTCATTAAGGGCCGTAACCTGTAACACCTGTTATGGCTGAGCTCACTTGATGTTACAGGTGATCAAAGTAGAAAGCTAAAGGTGGCACTATAAATTTTTGTGAGATGTTACGGGTGAATCTTCATATGCTATGGCTGCTTCAAAACTTAATGACGGACCTCTGGTAATACTGCAATTCATGTGGCCTGTACTGTAAATGCCAACCCAGGAAACATGCAGAGTTTCTCTGCATGCTTTCTCCTACGCTGTTATTCCCTAGTTTTTTTTTTTTTAATGACTTTAAGAAGGAAGGTATATTTCTCTCGCATGGAAACTCACTGACAGGAAACTTGTCATTATATGTACATTCAATTTATTTATCAAAAAGAGCCTTATATCAGACACTGAAAGGCAAAAATTGATCTCGAAGTCTTGTGACTAGAAATTCATGCCTGATACAGGGTGCATAAAGAAAGTCGGTTTTACG
Organism: Porites lutea; assembly: GCF_958299795.1. Taxonomy (NCBI): domain Eukaryota; kingdom Metazoa; phylum Cnidaria; class Anthozoa; order Scleractinia; family Poritidae; genus Porites; species Porites lutea. The sequence continues at coordinate 10,357,349 of NC_133205.1, forward strand.
GCTTGCCATTTGGGCAAGTTGTTGCTAGTATGTACTAGCCCAAGAGTCTTTTAAGTAGCCCAAAAAATCTTTTGATGAGCAGCATTGATTATAGTTCTTCTGTAATTTGAATTTCCCCAAAAACTTAACTTGCCCTTCGGGCAAGCTAAGAACAGGATTCACTAGCCTGATTGCAAAATCCACTAACCCCAGGCTATCAAACACGACTTTCTTTGCACGCTGGCCTGATAGCCCTGGGTTAGTGTATTTTGCTATTGGGCAAGTGAAGTTTTTTTGAGGAATTCAAAGTGCAGAAGCAATATAATCAATTCTGATCATCAAATTTTTTTCTTTTTGGGGGGTGGGGGTGGGGGGGGGGCAGTAAGAATGACTCTGATGAGCTAGTAGACACCAGCTACAACTTGCCTGAATGTCAAGCTCAGTAAAACTGACATTCTTTGCACCTTAATACAGTCAATAACTGCTCTCGTTTCATTCTTGTTGATTGTGGTATCAATCGCCTGTGGTGTTGTCTTAATTCTTTCTCTAGTTAATATTGCACCCTCCACTACTGTAAGAGTCCCAGAAGCTTTAACGGCACAACAAGCAGCTAGTGGTCAGACCACAATAATGTACCCTTCAACACATGCGCATGCCCTGGGACAGATGGTGAGTGGTCTATTAGATGTATATAGTGTGTCATAGTTTTAAAGATTGATGTAGGGGTTTTTAATAAAAATTGAAGAAGCCAGAAGGTTTGAATAGAGTAACTGACGGTATTACCAAGGGGGCTGCTAGCCCCCTTTTCTAGAGGGGGGAGGTGGTCTGGGGTCATGCTTCCCCAGAAAAGTTTGAAATTTCTAAGCTCTAAAATGTGATTTTCAGTGTTGTGCAGACTAAATTGACAACAAAAGAGCGTGTTTTTCATTCAAGAAAATGTAGCTTTCATTCGATTCATTTCGATTTATCAGTCACACAATCAATTCCTACGGGCAATGAACAAATGATGAAAGCTAAATTACCAACTTTCGCACGAAACAAATTCTGCATAAACCTTTAAAGAAACTTGTGAAAAATTGACTGAAATATTGTGTTCAAATGACTAAAACATAACTTAAAACCAGTGAAAACACATCATAACTACATTTTGATTCACAGATTTTATGATTATATTTTTTGTTTATAACATTATTCAAACTAGTTGCCTCTTCTTTCTAGAAAAAAATAGCCAACTTCTATGTGCAAAGTAGCGGACACATTTTGTCGGCTGTCGGTGCTTATTGAAACCCCTGTTGATGGTTCGATTATTTTAGAAAGTTTTTTATTAACTGGTCATAAATTAATGTCAAATTGTTGTTGATGATCAGACTGCAGCAGCATCAGCAGCAACAATGGCTATTCCAGGGAGCTTGACTCAAATCCAACCAGGAGCTGCATCCCATAGTAAGTTACAGTAGCATCCTGCTCTCCAATCCCTGTCAATCATGTGTCAATTTGTTCCACACAGACTGTTTTGTCCAGTGGTGCAATACTCATTAGTAGAGGAGTGGGTGATAAAAAAAAGAAGTCATCTGTGACTAGAAGGAAAAATAATAGGCTGGGGACACTTGGAGTATTTTTTGTGAGTCAGAGTAATGTGTTATCTACTTAAATTTTTAAATCAGATAATTATTGTTTAACAGGTTATCCGACAGTAAGGACAATACAAACAACACAACAAGTAGGAAACCTTCGGCAACAAAATTTTACTGCACAGCCTCGTGTGATTGGAACTAATCAACAGCAAGTTATACGAGCAATACAGCAGCAACCAGCCACTGCAGGAAACACGCAAGTCATCCGTGGTGGAACTCAACCGAGCATCATTCAAATGACACAGTTACATCAAGGTGACAAACAGGTTGGTTCAATTATTAATAATAGTAATAAAACAACTGTTGTAAGTGGCCAACTACAATTCACTCTGTGATAAGGGTGATTGACAAAATCTGATGACTGCGTCTCCAATTTGCTAAATCGTGAGATTATGTTAACAGACCCAATTGGACAACATGATGTTTTTGTTACCAATTAACCTTAAGAAATTTGGGATATTTTAGGATATTTCAGCGGTTTTTCCTAGATGTAAAAATAGATCCTATTCAAAATCATGCATGCAATTAATGGCGTGTCTTGTTCAATAATTGGACAGGACTTGCCATTATTATTACTTTTGCATGATGTGAAATGCCCTGTTACGTTGTCCTATTAATGGTGAAATCAGGGTAGCTGATAGGCAATACATGTAGTTATGATTAAACATACACTGTACGGCTGTACAATAACACCATAGAGTTACCTGTACTTTGTACATGTACATGTATAGGCATGCAGTACAGCACTATACTTAATTACACTCCCCAGGACCGTTAGGGCATGGAATAGTCTCCTTCATTCTTTTAACTATGCTTCTAGTGTTTAACAGTTCAAAAGTTATTACAGCTGTACATGCTAATTCCTATCAGCTGCCATAGGAATATCTGTATGTCACTCTCATAACACACACTTCTTTAAGCATCTTTTTTTTTCTTGTCTGATTTTACAGGAGTAGGTGTTTTGTCTTACATGTAGTTATAGAATTGTAGAGGTTGAAAGTCAATTCAGGTCCCTTCCCTGTTTTCATCTCCGGTCAGCCGGTGTTCAATCTAAGCAACGTTTTGTAAACATTGACACAGAATATTTTAATCTGAGGTGAAATAAAATTATTGTGAAGTCATACTGATGCAAAAAAAATTACCTCGAAAATAAGTACGTTTACTATCCTAGGCCTATGTGTAGGTCCAGATATCACCAAAAATTGCCTAAATATGTTTCCACAAAGTCCTTTTTTTTTTTTTAATAATTATCTGGAAATTTTTTCTAAATATCTCAAAAAATTTCATTTCATAAATAACACGACACTATGCATATGAGAGTGTACACTTCGGCATCATGGTTGTGGATTAATATTGTGAAGGGAGAGGAATAATTCCTCTGTAAGAAATGAGGAATTGCAAGAAATCATATGTTTTTGGATTCCCTTCATACAAATACCCTTACTTTTCTCCTTTTATGTAATAGACTTCTTAACTTCTTCACGGGAAGTCTGCTAGGTGTATGACTGCGTGGCTGTAACCCAATTTGATTATAATTTCTGTCATAAATACAGTACAGCTCAGAGATAAGTGACCAACAGACACGCAAAACACACGCACATTTTCTGCGTTAACGCAAAATCATTAACTAGTTTGAAAGCGCATTTTTGAAACTAGCTTTCGCTTTTGTTATGCACTGTTTAATGCTTCATTGTTTTCGCTTTGTTTTCCCTACCCTGGGTAACTACATGTATAACAGATATAAAATCGAGAACAAGCTTAGCCTATCGAGAATCAAGTCAAGGATCGAGTTTTGCGAGATTCACCCATTACTAATTTCTCGCAGTGAAAACCAAAAAATAGCCTGTCATCTAAAATGGCAACACAAATTTCTGCAAATTTCAGGAAATTATGTTCTTGTTCAGCATACAACAAAACTCTAAACAATTACCCTTAAATTCAGCCTTACTTACAGTACAGCCTTACTTTTGGCCTTTTGTCACCTTTTATTCAGAACCAGTCAGTCATTTTTGAAATAACGTTTCAGCTTTGTGATTATCTTAGAGGCCAATTCATACAGCTGTACCACCTACAGTGCCAGCCTCCAAGCTGTTGTTATCAGTATTAATTTTGACTGTTTACTGCAATAAAGGAATCAAAACTGTGAAAAGCATAAAACTGTAATGTACTGTCCCTGGTTATAGGTTTGATGAAGTCTGTTGTTCAAAGTTTCAATCATTATGCTTTGACCCAGACCATTTTTGAAATGCCACGTGGGACATATGACCCACTTTGACTAATTTGACTAATTTCTAGGTTGAACACTGGTCAGCATTTCTTTTTCATGTACAGCTGTAGGTACAGTTTGTATGAATTCGTATTATCTGGCGAAAAAAAAATCAATAAAATGCGATTAAACAGTGGCAGATTTAGGAAAATTAATATGTTATTATTGTTACTAGATGTGTCACGTGTACATGTAATTCTTTTTTCAGCCTTCAGGAATTCAAGTTATTCAGGTAGATGGAGCTAATGATAGTGACAGTGAGGATGATGATGATGATGACGAAGATGAAGATGATGATGAAAAAGATAAATCTAAAGACAATGGGTTGGATGAAGAGGGAGAAGTTGAAGTAAGTGTGAATTTTTAAGGACATTATTAGTTTTAAATACTAAAGGCAGTTTCAAATTATTATTTGTTTGGGGCCAAAAGATTGTGATCAGCTACATTGAAGTCAAGCATGTGCCATCTTAAACTTGCAAATTGTATCTTCATGGCCTGTTAATTTACATCAAGCGGAACCTAAAAGTGTGACCTCCTTTAATTAATTCACATTCTTTCATGCAGACATTATTTAATCAGAAGTCAAGGACAATCTGTAGGAAAGAATGTGTTAACTGTGTAAGAAGGACAAAGATTGCCTGAATACCTCAATAAAATTAATTTGTTATGTGCCAGCCATATAAACTGAGAGTACAGCTCAGATTATGTTGTCAAGAAAGAACAATAATTTTTTTGTCCACTTTGGATAGGAGAAACATAAGTTGGGTAACTAAATCTCATTTTATATCGCTGATGAAGTTCAAGCAATTTGAACAAAATATTTGAATTGCTTTAATTATTTTGCTCTGAGTTCTGGAGTTTGTTGTTTCCAGTAATGTTTTTAGTATTTGTGATAACAAAAGAAAGACTTAAAAACAGGATTGTTTGACAAACAAAATTTTGTCATACAGTGTACATTTGAATTCCTTTAATCAGGTACATGTTTACTTCTTGCAGGATGAGGATCCTCTTAATTCAGATGACGATGTTTCAGATGATGACCCAGCGGACTTATTTGACACTGATAATGTCGTTGTGTGTCAGTTTGACAAGGTGCAGAGACCCATTCTTGTACAGCAATGAACAGGGAGCAAAGCGAGCCAAGTGATGGACTGGGGAGAAGAAAAGGGCAGCAAAGCCCTTCTCTGCTGCTTTCTCTCCTCAGTCCCCTGCCGGCTATTTTTTGCTCAGTCCATTCTCCCTTTTCCTCCTCTAAGGAGTCTGGTCCAAGGCTATCACAGTTAAGGACTCTATCCACAGACTCAAAAATTAGAAGTGCGTTATAATGAATGATAAACATGCAGTAGCACAGGAAAAACTCCTTTAAAAATAAATAAGTAGGTTTTTAGACACATATAACTAATTTTCATACCAATGCACACCGTAAAGAAGTGGGATGGGCAACACTGTGACTTCTCTCTCAATGGACAACTTCTGATTTCCAGTATCCCTCAATGGGTCGTTTCCTTTTTCCAGCAACCCCTGCTTGTTTCTTTCTCCGAGATAGTCGGGTCTGCGAAATTGAGAAAGGGCCAACACAAATATAATACAGGAAGAAACTGTGGAGAGGAAGGGCACCACCACATTTCTCTTTTACCAGATCATGCGCTCATAATTTTTTTTTGATTGTCCTTCACTTTTGCGTCACCCCTACAGTACTATCTAAGAGCCTGGAACAGACTAGTGACAATGAGGTTTATTTGCACAAAAATGAAAATAGACAACGCATGACCTCATTATGAGAGAGAGGTGAGGGGCAACTCAGAAATCGCATGTTTACAGCAAATGATAATATCGCAAGATGGGTGACAGCTATAAAAACTTTCAACATCTCAAAAGAGAAAAACACGACTTCACGTAAGCCAAAACAAGTAAATGCATTATTATTTTTACTATTTGTAAGCTATAAATTTTTTCAAGGGGATAACCTTAAGATATGAGTCGTGGTTGACCCGCTCACTCATACTTCTTTCCTTGTCTTTTTTTAGATCAATCGCAGCAGAAACAAATGGAAATTTTATTTAAAAGATGGAATAATGAATCTTAGAGGAAGAGACTATGTGTTCCAAAAGGCTACTGGAGAAGCTGAGTGGTAGCCTAGGATTCAAGGACGATTAAATTAATATTGTATAAAGATATTAAAATCTAAAATTAAAAGAAAGAAGTAATTTCAAGATGCAGACGTCATAACACAGCGTGTAAATCAAAGCGAGAAGTCCTTGGTGATGTACAAGTGGATGTGGGTGATTCAGTTTTTTAAGACTGCACAGAGTTGTAAATCAGAAGTTATAGTTTCCTAAATAAACTGGTCAGCAAGCACCGGGAAGGGAAAGGAGAGGTTGATGTGCATGCCCCGATGTTGGACGTTTTCCTCCCTTTGCGCTTCATACTCTCTTGTCTATCCTTTTCACGTTGCATCATATTTTGACCATACTCAATCACTTAAAGTGTCTTTTTATGTCGACCCCTCTCCGGCAGGACTTTTAATATGAAAATGATTTAGAATCAAACGTACAGTAGATATAAGATATCCAAGATGCGGTCACGTGAAAACCAGTTTCTCAAGTTCTCTGCTGAAATGCTAACCGTTTACAATTTGAATATTAAAAAAAACGTTGTTTTTGGAAAAGAGGACTTTCATTACGTCATCCTGTCAGGCTTCCATCGGGGGTGACCGTTTTAACCTCCATTTGTATAACGCAAAAAAGTTATGGAACCAACCAAGGAAAATTTTCTGCCAATTCAGTGTGTTAGATTATTGCGATATTATTGTATCACAGTTGATGGTATGAAATGTTGTGGATAATTTTGCATCTCTGAACCTCAAGAATGAAATAGATTTATGCCCTTGGAAGCTTAAGCCCACGATTTTAAGTTGGATATTTCTAAGGTTTTATCTAGTAACAAAAAAATGCATCCGCAAATCGAAAATATGATAAAAGTTTACGTTCGGAAGTAAATGAATAAATAAATCATGAAACTGTGAAGTGTTTTGTGTGTCCTTTCTTTCTTACAAATACAATAGTAATCCACTTAGGCCTATTAATACATTCTTTTATATTGTGCCCTCCGGGGCGTATTTATTTCAAACACATTTGAGGGGAGCGGGGTGGGGGGGAGGCTTAAGTATTTTAACAAAGACGATGGCATTAGTTCTCCATAGAGAACTAGAATGCAAAGTGGAAAAGCTCAAGTGCAAGAAGTCTGAGGTCATGCAGCCGAGGATAAAAAACAAACCCGAACTTCCAGCTGATGATTAAACCATCCCGCATCAGTACACACGAAGTTTTTCGGTCGTGATTGTTTAATACATTCTATCATTTATTAGTGAATAATAATGAGGGGGTGGGGATTATTAACTTTCTTCCCCTGAAGAGGGTGGGTTTATTAGGGAGGGGGTGCTTATTTGTGGATTTAGGGTATGATATGCCTTTCTGATCTCGTTTGAAAGTGAGAATTCTTTTGTATTTTGCACATGCTAACTAGGTCAGAAAGGCTAATTATCTTACATAATATAAAAGAATATACTAGTAATAACCAAAGGTTACGGAGTGCGGGCGACAACGATGGAAGGTCAAAACGATTTTTGCTCCAACGCTGTGCTTTTCGTAAGTTTCACGTGACAGATGCTCAAAACACGCGTGATCAGATTACGAGTGAGAGAAGGTCCAAATGCGCATGATCAAAGTGTGTTCTGTGCATTCCGTTCATTCTTAGTGGGAGTCCAAACGAATGCGGGCTACATACATGAGACGCATGCGTAATAACAACCTGGAGATTAGGATTGCGGGCTCCTCTTGTCGCCCGTAATTAATAGGCCGCCATTCTGAAAGAGGTCTATGATCTTTCACTCTTTTGAAGCTTTCCAATGATCCTTCCAGCGAGAATCCCAGAGGAGATGGGTACGAGGCAGGCTTTACTTTTATAACCGTGTCTACCCGCCCCCCCCCCCAATCCCCCAATCCCCCCGAGAGTTCAGCTAAAAGAGCGAGTGAGAAGGTAACTGTCCTATAGGTGCCCCTATAGGTTAACAAGACAGCGTTTTTGTTTCTCCCCACGTGGTGTTTTAGAAATGGGAGAAGGCTTAAATTTTAGAAACGACCCTCAACGTAATAAAGGGTAATAACTTTTTGCCAACTCTGTAATAATACCAGGCCTTAAATGTTTTGACGCCATGCTAACGTCATCAATGACTTACGTAAGACGTCAGTAAAGGGGCTGTGTCATGGCTGTTTGCTTCATCGTGTTAATGTTGCCAATTCAGGTATTTACTCGAATAAGCGCCGCCTCCTATTTAGCACCGCCATCAAATAAGCACCGCATTCTTGACAAAACGTCTATTAGAAAACTGTTCTCTGCATAACTCGTTTGATGCCAGAACAGTATGAAATTGACGTCTACAATTCATCCTATCGTGTGTACTGTAGCGCTGGAAACATCGATACCCTGTCACCTAAAGGGTTTTTAAAAGCTTCAAAACGAAAGGTTTGTTACAGCACCCAATTGAAAATGAAGTGTACGCATCAGCGAGGTTGACTATTTATGAGAATCTGTCGATTGGGCAAGAAACGAGACTAGTACCTCCGTTGTCCGCATTCAATAGTCAAGGCAGGTCAAACGTACCCCGGCCCCTAAGATTCTATTAATGAATTGATTATTTGAAAAATGAATCCGTTAGTCGTTCCCATAAATGGGGTCAAATTTACATCGGCATTCCTGCATGCGTAATGAGCAGTGAATATTTTACCAGAACGTCTGTATATTTGGTCAGATTGAAAATCTTTGAATGGCTGAATGGATAACATTACTTCTAAGACATTTACATCAATTCAGGGAGACTGAGTTGGTAGAAATTCCATAGCTGATTCGAGTAAATATGATTATTGGCAACATTATCATAATGATACAGCCCTTTTAACGACGTGTTACTTACGTCATTGATGACGTTAGCATGACGTCAAAAACATCTAAGGCTTAATGTGATCACTCTTAAGAGTATCAGACATTTAGGGCAAAAGTTATTACATTAAGGACTTCATTACTTCGGCGGAGCGCGAAGTAAAGGATTCGCGACGCCCAGGAATGTATCAGAGTTGATGTTTTTGGGAAAAGATTGAGCACGTTAAGTCTGTAGGTTTTCGGTTTTATTCGGCGACGAAGTGAGAGCCGAATTATTTCGAGATATCTCGAGATCACTTCGATTTCTTTGATTTATTCTTTAACTTATTGGAGGAAGAAAGAATTATTATTTGGGCGTGGCCCAAATAGAGTAATGGCAACGGCTTGTTTTGACGCAAATGTGCAATAGGCACGCAATACGTGCTAACGTAAACAAGGCAAGTAAACAAGCGAGGCGATGCCAATGTCTGCCATGCGAACGTCTTTTACATGGTAAGAGGCATGTGGGAAAGAAAGCTCTGCTAGCACGGCACTTTTACGATCTCAAAAACTAATCTGAATCTTCAGTATTTTTGCCTCATCGAAATTTGGAAGTATGAAGTCCAGGAATGAAATCTATCAAAAATATTTGGAATATTAACGTCGGGTTTTGGTCACAATAAGATCACAAGCGAAGAACCTTGAAACACGGAAACTCACAAAACGGATCGAAATCCACCAATCACAAATCACAAACAATGACCTTTTGAACCAGTTGAAGAAACCTTTCGTTTCCTAAGAGGTCTGCTAAGATGATTGGCGTCTGACATTCGAAATACTGTACCTTCAAAACGGCATAGCTTTTACTTGTTGTGCTAATTATCCTTCAAAACCATCGGTCGATTCTAGCTCAAAAACTCTCAAAGCGGCGGTTTAAATGTTAAAGCCCGTGGCTGGTTGAAATCGACTCTTGTTTGTTTTCAAACGATTTAGGATGGATCGAATCGACTTTGGATCGATTATTATTTTATCAGCTTGTGGTACGAACGAAACGTTTTTCTTCTCGATAAAGTTCACTCAACAAATTTAGAAAGATTTACTTGACTTTTCATATGTGGAACGAACTGACTATTTTATGGAACGATCTGACCATGGAACGAAATGACCGGTTACCCTCGCGTCATGCACCTAGCAGACTACCGATGAACAAATTAAATCTTTGTTACAGAAAACACGGAAAGTCACACTTTTTGTACGGAAGAGTATTCGGAAAAATGCACCATTGTCGTCTGAAATTCATTGTTTTTTGTCATTAAAAATAGAAAAGGTTTACCCTTAAACAGGTACAGAAGTAACTGTAACAGTGTGAAGTTTTTACTTAAGGGGCGACTCCAAAACTAGTTCATAAACGAGGGGAGGTGTATCTGTCGTCTAAGCATCAAAGCACAGGCGATTTAGGTGGAATGAGATATCCAAATAGGTTTTTAACAATTTGCTCCTCTGTACATGCAATTATCCATTTAAAAAAATTGAATCACCGGGTTAATTTTGGCCAATTTAAGCTTTGTACTGATATGGAACTTTGTACTGATATAGAGAAGAATCCAGGACCTTTAGTTTATGTAGATGCTACAAAAACAATTCACGCTCCATGTCTCTTCAACATGTCAAGGAAATGTTACAGTATTTAGCGAAAATGCTGGACAACAATGTTTCGCAATGAGTCTGTGCGCTTTAATTTACAGTAAGATAACAAAGATTACTTCAGTTGATGATATGACTCAAATAATGATTGTTGGTATTCAGTTATATTCTAGTCTGTCACTGCTTGCAAAACAATCTATGTTAATGTTAACAGAATTGCCAGGAATGGTTACAGTGTTTGAGCAATTTTATCCAACTTGAATACAGTAACAGTTATACTTGTAACATCCATCACTACTGTATATGCCACTCACAGGGAACTGCATTTGAAACACTCTTGGCACTGAACTACAACTCATTCATTTTAACGGTGGCAATTATTGGTGTTGGTATCTACAGCATTGAGGCTGGGGGATATAATGTATTTGATTCTCATGCTAGAGATATGTATCACAACAGTCATGGTGAAGGGACGTGTATTTTTGGAAATACCATCCATGCATAAATTAGTACAATATTTTCAGACTCTACATAGGAATGAGGATATATATGAACTTAAAGTGTACATATTGCCACCTTTGAACCTCATTTTTTCTGAAGCAATTTTGAACATTGTAGTATATCAAATGTTAATAGTTACCAATGTTCCTGTAAACAGTGCTGCCCTATAGCAGTTTATGCAATGTGTTACTCTTTTATTAATCCTTGTGGATACTGGACTTAACCAACTTTATTTGCCCTTGTTAGTAACCGGAATACACTGTACTGTGCGATAGGTGTGGAAACACGTCTGTCAGTATCAGTGGAACTGAGATAAACCTTACTCTCTGGGCTGTAACCACTTAAGATGATTCCCTAGTAAAAGAGCCTAACATAGATTGTAGATGAAACTTGGTACACTGTTGTAACAAGTCAAGAAGATGATAAAAAGGTAATAAAAAGTGGGGGTCACCGTGCTCGTTTTGACGTCACAACGCTGACAAATACGGCTATTTTGGGCCCTTTGACAAAAACCGCCCGCAGCCCAAAACTAGACAAAAAGGAAATATTTTTTAAATGATGTATGTGGTATCGCACAGAATTTGACTTTAATGTATTGTTTATCCACTTACGTACCAGAAAAATGCCTTTTAATGCCCTTGTTTTTACTTTACGCTCCAAAGTAGAATTAAATTGGACACGCGCTATTCGGCACGTGATAACTCAATCTGTACAATTTAGTAAAATTGCCGAAAAACTGAACATAGATTGTGTCAATTTTTTTCTCACTGTAAGGAAGCACTGTCCTTATTAAAATCATGAAATAAAAAATGGAGATCACCGTACTCGTTTTTGCAGTAGAGCTGCAGAAAGTGCGCACCAAATGCATTTTCCTTGATTTTTGAGAGAGGACTGGGGCGAGTTTCAAAATAGAATATACGCGAAAGGGGGAAGAAAGTATTAAAAAATCCGTTTTTACAGAATTTACATCGAGATATCACTTTTAGGACACAATGTGATAAAGAAAGTGTTTAAATGAAAATCAAGGTGAATAAGCAGAAATTAACATCCACTATCGAGGTTCTCCGTGAGGAAGTCGAACTCAGCAACACGCGTACTGCTTCCGTCATGCACATTCCCACCACATTGAGTCTCACCTCGGCAAGAAACAACTGCAAGCAAAAATTGCAATAGCGTTTCTCTTCGGTCAACTTCATTTTAATAATGTTACTTCACATGCTCTTTTTTAGGGAGGCCATCTTGTTATGCGCAGTAAGAGATGCGCAGTGCAAAACCAGGGAATCACCTTAAGTCCTGTTGCAATTTGGCTCCAAGCATGTCTGCATTGAAGATGTGCATATTTTCAAACATTGTCATGAAATCAATTGTTGTGGATTGGCAAACAAGTGGAGTAAAGGATTTGTCTTCTCTGGTAAGATGTGATGACAGTTCTTCAGCTGTAATAAGGCATGTTCAAATTATCATACCCGTAGTACGACTACGCCCAAATGTACGCTCCCACAGCGTCTTGTTTCAGAATATCCTGACAAATCCCATAATTGTTACTCTTCAACCTCGTCTCCAGGGTCTTCTCGCTTTCCAATATGGCGGCGGCAGGAGAGAAGACCCTGGCACATAGCGAACTAAAACGATTGCTGATTGGTGCATTCCACTGGGCGTTCATACGTGCGCTCTCATTGGTTTATTCCTTCCAAAACAAAGATGTTTACCCTTTGAGGGCTTCGTAGAGGCTGAGAAGTGCTTTCTTCAGTGTTTGAGACCTAAAAGGTGGACAGAATTCAGGTCTGATTGTTCGAAAAACTGTGACTGTACCGTTGGAAGGCAAAGATTCGAATATAGTGATATCTGAAATGGTAATCGCTGGGAATATTATAACGCGTAGAGGTATTTCTGTTGCTCGTGCTATTTGGTTTGTGTGTTCTAAATTACTAAAGATTTGTTTCTTTAATTCCCGATTTGTCAAAGAACACTTGAAAGGCTTCAGCTTATCAATAAATTTAGCTGTCCGTTTGCAAAGGTTTAGTATTGTTCTGCCTTTTGTTTTCTTTGAACAAAAGTGTATGCATAATATTATTAATGTATGGGGTTGTACTGAAATCTTGCATAATCTGCGCTTTGTTCCAGCAGTTTTTTGTCTAGTGAAACATTTTTTTCATTTGATCGTAACATGCATGGGCCTAACCTATTCTTCTTTTAAGTTTTTTCACTGTGATTTTGAAGGGGGATGAGGAGCGAGAGAGGCAGATATCGAGACAAAACTAAAAATTGAAGCCAAACATAGTGTCGCTATCCTTTGATATTTTTAATCCTGACTTTTCGTTTATTCAGTTTTTAGTGTCACAATAATGATAATTTATTATTATTTGCTCATTTCATTGTCAGTAAAATACAGCTAAATACAGAGAAATTGGGAAAATAAACTGTTTCCTTTTCTCAGAAATGAAAAACTTGCATATTAATGTATTGAAGCTTGTGGGATTTCTTTCTAGTTGCAAAAATAAAATAATGAAAGCACGTGATGTCTTTTATTTTATCAAGTTGAAAACAGTGATCAGCCCATGCAAGGAAATCTGACACTCTTGGATTCTCAATTCTACTCCATGGATACCGCATTCCGGATTCTTTGTCAATGGAACTTGGATTCCGGAATTCAATTATAAGTGGGATCCAGAGTACTTGACCTTCATTCCAGATTCCAAGAGAAAAATTTCCTAGATTCTGGATTCCATTACATGGGGTGACAGTGACCCTATATGAGATAAATACGTTTTCTGTCAAACTAAAACCTGTCAATTGAGCTTCTAATTACGGTAGGCTAAGTGTGCATGTTGTTCTTGTCACTATATGCTTGAAAAGGGGGTTTGTGGACCAGGTGAAATAGTGGCTGGTACTGTAGCATTCCAAAACCAGCTGGGTATGATTATGAAGCAGCTATAATTCAGTTCTAAAACTTGGATTTACAAAAATAAACTGCTTCAAAGCGTGCATATATCTCCATCCACTGAATAAACAAGAAGGGGCCTGTATCATCTTGATCATGGGATTTTTCATCTAGGGATGCCAAGGCTTTTGAAGTGTTTTGCGCCAGAGTCCCCATTAGCATAGTGAGCTTTTAATTGCCTAGTCACGGCCAATGAGTTTCGGGTCACATTGTCCCAAGCGAAATACTGAAACAGTTTCCCTTCAGTTTGCCTAACATAAGTCACCGAAATGAATTGACCAAGAAGGCCTGAGAAAATGCCACACAGGGACAAGGCAAGGCTCTTAGCTTGTTTAGGTGTTGGACTGTGAGGTTGCAGCTGTTAGATGTGCTGGCTTAAATACTTCCTTCCGATACCTTCCGATACCTTTGTCCGAGACTGGAGTGGAAAGGATAACTGGATTTTCTTTCCAGTGGGTCTCGTAGTGGTCGCCTGATTTGACCCTGATTTGACATATTTGTGTGCCCAGTTTGACACATTTGTACGGCATGTGAGCCTGATTTGGCTTATTTTTTAGCCTGACTTATTTTTTTGCCTGATTTGGCATAATCTTGAGCCTAGTTTGGCATATCTATGAGCCTGCTTTGGCTTGAGTTGTGAGTCTGATTTGGCATATCTGTGAACCTGCTTTAGCTTATTTTTGAGCCTGATTGGGCATGTTTCAAGTCATTTTGGTGTCGGCTCGTTTTGGGCCTGTAATATAACTTTTTCAATTCTTCTTTGCGCAAATATTTTGCTCAGCGCCTCCCTTGTTCGATGTGTTTTGTTCAGTTAAGTAATATAAATAACGCTGTAGTTGTTTTATTTTTACACTCTTTCCTGTTATTTTAGTTGCCCTAAATTCCAGGTTATGGCTTGAAACAGCCCCCCTTGACTTATTCTTCGCTGAGGGATACAGTTCCAGGCCTGTCTGGTTTGCATTTGGACGCTAACGCTCCATCCACAGTCTTGAAGATACGGGTCTGGCTTATTGTGGTGGCGTGAGTGGGCTTTATCGAAGACTGGTGTTTCTGCTATTCGAAAGACCTTTGTATGTCTCATTGTATCTATCTAAATTAGCTTAGCCTTCTGTGGATAAGACTGGCGCATCTTATTTAGAATCTACTGTTTACAGTATAAGTTGGGGCCATGCAGTGGCTGGTGTTTAAGTTTGTTTGTTTGCCACGCCTTGCTTAAGTTTCCCTTTAAATTAGAGGACGCCAAAAGAAGCTGGGCTTGCGCGCCCTGTTCAGCCTAAGTAGCTGCTTTCTGTTAGTTCTGTCAGGCGATTGTTGCAGATTTTGCTTCTAAATCGCGATGTTTTCCATCTAAAATATGTACATGTAATAGTTTTATGTCGATTTATGTTTCCGTGCAAGTGCAAAGTAGTCTATTTTGAATTCTGAGGCCTTGTCCCGTAGCTGAGACCTAGTGTTTTATTAAGTTCTCGCCTCAGTCCTCCTCTCCGTTTCCATTAGTTCGTAGAATTGTCCAAGCTCAATCTTAGGAGTACGGTATATTATACTTTCATTCTAGTGCAAGTGTTTCTTTATTCATGTTATTTAGGAGAGGAGTTTAAGAGGCATATTAAGCCATTAGCTAGTGATGTGTCTAAGTAAGTATGGCTCCCACAAGTGAGTGCGAGTCTTACGCGGCATCCAATACAACTTGTAGGAGAATAGCTGGTGGTTTGTCAGATATCCACGCCGGTTGGAGGTGCGAGTCCACTAAGCCGACATAGGCATTTTCGGCGTGGTCTTAACGAGCTCTCCGTTTCTAGGTCACTTTCAGTCCAGGTGTATTTCATAGAGATATAGATATATTTCAGTATATTTTCCAGAATTTGCGTGTAATTGTTAGAGCTTAGCCTTATCTAGGTCACTTTCAGTCCAGGTGTATACAAGTTTTAGTATTTTTTCCAGTATACACGTGTAATGGTTTTATTAGAAGTTCTGCTTTTGTCTATTGCAGTTCTGAGTAATTTGTTTAGAGTCCTGGCGGGAGACGAAAGTTGCGCCTGGCCCGCAACAGATTTCCTGTGCTTTTTTCCCTACGAGGGTTTTTGGGACAGGTTTTTTTCTGGCGACCCTGGCACACTTACATGTAACTTAAAGGTTATGTGGCTTTTAGTTTTATTTCATTTGCTGTAGTGTTTTATTTTTTGGGAATAATTAAAGTGGGTTATGGCGTTGCACCCAGGCCATATCCAATATTCTCCATGATTTGTTGCCCATGTTGTTTCTTGTTTTTCTATTAACTTCTAGAAAGTGCAGAATCATTTTTTCAATACACAGGGCCATATTGTAACGAAGGAGTTTAACATAAAAGCAGCCTGCATAAAAGAGACAAGATAACAAACGAACGGTGAATTTGGAGAAATGCAGTCGCTGTTCGTATCATAGGCGGCCCAGACGTAGTTTGTGTCGATATATATATATTATCTATTGGAGGCTTACGAGCAATGGCTTCAACGTTGATGGACTAGGGCGTATTTAGGACGCTGATGAAATATTCCACCCATCTCTCCAGGATGGCGTTCTTCTCAGTGAGTAGCGTTGTTCCCTCTCAACTAACCAGTGGTGATGTTTCGGAGGACTGAGGCTCATAAATGTTCTTCAGGCATTATAGAAGCGTTCAGTTTTGTTATTGCCAGCATATGCCTTTTTATTGAAACAGGCGTCACGGCGCCTTGAGGCTGAATGCACATGTTGAGTTTTCAGATGATGTCCGACAGTCTGCTCTGCACATCCCCCTTATCACTCTAACATCCTGCCTGTCTCTTCTCTAGACGGGAACATAATCGATCGTATGCCAAAGGTTGCTGCGTGGGTGCATCCAGTACGTCTTGGTGTGGGTGGGTAGCCGATAAACTGCAGTGTGAGATGCAAAAGTCTCCAAAAGTAAGTCCTCGGCGAGAGAGCCGAAAAGCCATGAGGCGATCGTTGCTTCCTTGGGGAATGTTGGTAAACTTACTGATCCGATATGTTTTGACAGCAGATCCCACTCCTGCCTCACGATGTTCTTCACTGTAGCAATCGCTCGAGAAAAAGCCAGGCTTCGATCAACTGACTTTTATTTGCTAATCTGTTTCATTGCGCTTCGATATGAATGTTGTATGTGCCCAGTTCTCTGGCAACTAGAGCTGTCCGACTCAGGTCTGTAAGCTTTGGTGCTGTCCATAAGCGTATGCACATTCCATGTGCCGATGGTTCGCGATGTGAACTTTGTTTTCATCTTGATCTTTCGACCGCATAGATAGGATCCCCTCCTGCCGCGGTAAGCTGAGGCAGCCTTTGCTGGGAGCACCTTTTCTAGCCCCTTCCTCAGGCAATGGAGGAACGCAGAATTCCTAAAGGGGAATGCTCAGACATTCAGGGGATATGCCTAACTCCACGGCTCCTTCAGTCCAGTAGCGAACGAACCTAGTACGGTTGCGGCGAATCCGCACCTGCGGCCTCGTCACTCGCCCTTTGCGACAGACACTCATGATCAAGGATGAGTGAGTACGATATCTCAGTGACTTGCAAGTGAATTGGATTAAAGTGTGGGAGAGTTGCGCCGTGTCGTGAGCCTCACTCTCTCGTCCTGAGATTTTTAGGCCCTTTCGCGGGACAAAGGCGAGGTGGCTGGAGATAAAGTGGGAAGCTTTACAGCACAAGCTGCATGCAAGCCGTTGGCTCATAATGAGCTCATTCGCCCTTTGACAGGTTTTGTTTTTAGTCCTGCTGGGTGACTTTCCACCTTCCACTGACACCATTCTACAGTTTAGTGGCCGCGACAAAAAGAGCTCAGTTCTAGCTCTTTGATAAGACAGAGTAGTGAACGTGAACCTGATCTTATAGTTCGTGATGGATGATAGACTTCTATTAGAGGATTCAAGTAGTCTACCAACTGACCATTTATGGTGCCTTGTAGGTTAAGCGGACTGTTGAATTCACTCCTAGCCAGTGCAAGTTTTGTTAATACAGGCGTGCAATGGTCGGAACGTCACTGTTTATCTCTTTGATATTAGGGTATGCCCTTTAAACACTGTTGCAGTAATCTAATCGAAAGTAAAAATTTTAAGCCCATCATATGAGCGATATTTTCCTGTACATCCTATTGATCTTATTG
>NC_133205.1:10382862-10425362 GCF_958299795.1 Porites lutea
GTTGATCATGTTACCTACTTTTGTGGCTCAAAATGATACAAGTCTTGACATGACTTTATAGCTGAAAAAGAAATAACAATCCATTTTTCCTCTTTGAATCGGTTCAGTTTCCTCATCTAAGATAATAGGAGACGATCTTCGCAATCCCAGTCGGCATGCTGTTCACACTGGCTAGGCAGTTCGTCGGTTCGCGATCGTTACACACAGTACCCCACAAAATTGAAAAGGGAACCGAGGCCGGAAAACTTAGTTCTCTCGCTACATTATTGCTGAGCGCGATTCGAAATTAGCACACAAGCTCGAGTTACTGATAAGGAACAAACTGGACAATTTCAAGTTTGTCTTTCTTGTCAAATAACATCGCGGATAATCGACTGAGTCGCGGTCATGCAGAAACGCAGGCTGCTGATTGCAGACTGTGCAGACACTGCAGACTGTCCTGATTGTGCAGACTGCAGAGTGTAGGCTGTGCAGACTTCGCATCGCTAGACTGCAGCCTGTTCAGACTGCAGACTTTGCAGACCTTACAGACTGTCCAAACTGTGCAGACTATCCGGACGGCAGACTGCGCAGCCTGTGCAGACCACAGACTGCCCAGACTGCAGACAACGAAGACTGTTGATTGTTCAGACTGCGAAGACTGTCCAGACTGGAGACTATGAAGCGGACTGTTTTGACTGCAAAGACTACGCAGACTTTTGCAGGATGTGCCGACCGTGCAAACTGTGTGTGTGTGTTTTTTTTTTCACAAAAGCGTAACTTAACGTTTATTACCTACTTCGCAAGATACTCCAACAAAACCTTCTCTGCAATTGCAATAAAAAGTGTGATGGTTGAAGCTTGACACACACGTAGCTCCATTGCGGCACGGCGAGGAAACGCAAGAGGTCTGAAATAGTAATATTTCGAAATATCATCGAACATTTTCTACAAAAACAGATCAGTTATTTAGAGTAGATTATCACTGAATTTACAACTACCTTCAAGAAGGAACTTAAATGATGGGAGGTCTTGTTTCTTTTATACTTCTCGGGGTTGCTGTTCTTTTCAGAGGACAACAACTCGCACCAAATCTTTTCATCGGCTGCAGTTTCGATGGCGGCCAGATTAACAGACATGCAAGAAGGATTTCTCAAGCAATTAATGTTGCAGGCAAGCTTGTCGGAGACAGTGAATGTTTCAAGTCTAGGAACATTTAGATAGTGATGATCGTCTTGCATGAAAAAATCTTGGCGAAACCCGGAGTCCAAACCTGTAGAAAGGACAGTATTCAAAAAAATTCGAAAAACAGCAGAGTATCGAAAACGCTGAAAGTTATTAAAATATATTTTCAAAGCAAAAACGCCTTTATAGCGCAAAATGTTTTAAATCTAAAAAGAAGTTAATATTAGTGTTTTGTGGACACTTAAAAACACCAGGACAAGATTTTTAAAATTAATTCCTAAAATTTTTATAAAATTAATTCAATTTAATTTAGCAAAGAAAACCACGTTATTAAAAAATTGTGTTTTCAGATTTGTTATTTCAATTTGAGCGACAAAGAAAAGGGGCAATACAACCAGCAAAAAGAATCTTTTTTGGGCTCCAGTATGGTACGTGTATGAAAACCATAATCAAAAGCCCCTTTGTTCTATTCGGTATACTTTCGAAGCAAAAATCACTCGGAGAATTTATTAGCTTAAATATCACGCATCTCTTGAATCAAATTCGGTTTCTAGGTATCACTTTTATCATGAATATCGACTGAAAATAGTTTAATAATGTTTGTTCTTAGACGCCTTTAGACTCCTTTTGTTATCCGATGTATTGCCTAGTTTTGTTGTGCACTACACAGAATACAAAAAACTGAAAAGTTACTGACACAAACTTGTTGTGGCCGTTAAAAATGCCTGAAAAATAACAACTTCATAACAATAATAGGAACTGAGATAATCAAGCAAAACTGACCTTGTGTATAAGCTGTCTCAGCAAGTACTGACAGTAAAACTTTGAAAAGAAGAAACCAAGTGAATAATGAAGAACACATGGCCGGCGTCTAAAGTTACATTTTTGATATTACATTTATCTTAGACCAAGACTCTGCTGGAGAGTGGTTTGTTTTCAAATGTTAAAAACAATTTTTTGTCAGCACCAGCCAATGGCAGCTCAACCGACCTTCGTCAATTTCGCCAACCCTTAATATCATTAGTTTCCAACCTAGTCAAACCTTGCTTGCAAAATCTTAACAGGTACGTAATAAAAAAATATAGAGGATATTACACGGTGGCGAGAAGATATGAATTTTATGTTCGAGTGGCAAGAACAATATCTCACTCGTTCGCTTTGCTCACTCGTGAGATATTGTTCTTGCCACGAGAACATAAAATTCATATCTTCGAGCCAACGTGTAATGTTCTTTTTATTATATGGAGAAACCAATTCAACAAAAGCAAAAGGCGGGAATCGTGACGTCATTGAACGATACGACACTCACAAAGGTGACATACGGAAAATACGCCACTCGGGTCCCGGATGAAGTGGTTATGGAATCTACGAGTGGTTTAGTTCCCGGTAAAACACTCTCCTCCATATAATAAATAACAATATGTGATGGTTATCTTTTTGCTGTAATTATTGAAAAAAAGGTCGTAGTTTAGAGTTTTAAAAATCGCCAGTTTCCTTAGAAAACAGCATTGTCTCGGAATTTCTATGCATTAGAGACGGGGAGGAAAATCGATGGGAATCGATATTGTTCTTTGCTACCAAGAAGCGATGATTGTACGAAATCGTTGTTGCTTTGACAGTGGCCGTGTATTCTGATAAGATTGTATCTAATGTGGGTGAAATTTTTCGACTAGAAAGAAGTTATGTGAAAAATAAGAGGGAAAAAATGAAGTAAGGACCCTGCAAAATGGAAGTGGAAAGCACACTGTCTGATTTCAACAGACAAATAACGTTGGTAGGTTTAAAGGTGGCTTGTGGGAAAAATATATAGCCCTCGAGCAGGCTCACTCGAGCGATCACAGGTGGCCCAAGCGTAATATGGGCCACCTGTGGCGTAATATGAGAGTTTGTATGGGAAAAATAGAGTTTGAAACTTAGATGAAATAAGAAGTAAAAGCGATAAAAGTTATCAATAAAGTGTAAATATTGTCTCTTATTATTACATTGTCAGGTCAGATGATGTAAAAGTACTCAAATCGCGCTGAAACTTCGTAAAAACAAAGACAACGACTCCAGGTAACAATATTTACACTTTATTGATAGCTTTTATCGCTTTTACTTCATTTATTTCATGTAAGTTTCAAACTCTATTTTTCCCATACAAACTCTCGTATTACGCCACAGGTGGACCATATTACGCTTGGGCCACCTGTGGTGCGATTTCGGGGAAAATGTTTGCCGTGGAGACGACAGGCAGCGTCAGCCGGGGAGAATAATAAGGCGAGGAAATGGGCGAGTAAAATAATGGGGAGGGAATTTCCCCGAAATTTCACAAGTGAGTCTGCTCGTAGGCTAGTAGGAAATTAAAATGCCTCATCTTTCAGCTAGAGATGATACGTGGAGGGATACGATAGGAAATTTGGGTGGGCTAGTGGCACATCTTCCTATTTCAAACCATTCTTAAAAGATGAACAGTAAAAGAGACGACCTTGGTTCTAGTAGAGAAAGCTGTAGACAGGACAAACCTTTACCCTATTTCAGACCCAAAAATTTCGATAGTCGCATAAACAAAACAACTTTCTTTAATTTACCAAACATTTTTTGATGGTACATTTGTCATCTTCAGAATTACATATTGTACTATGTGAAATCGCCGTTGAATTTAAATCGCGCGCGATGTAACAGCTTAGTACCCATTACACAAACTAATACGTTATTAGACAAAGTATTACTTACGCTAACACACTCATTACAATTTTGATTTTATTACAATTTAAGACAGGAATTGTTAAATACACAGTATTGGATAGATAATATTAAATACAGGTTGTCGACTTAACCGAGTTATATCTACTTTGCAATAAATTTAAAATGATGTTAATTTTTTTGAAGAAATTCAGATAAACACTTCAGACAGCGTTTATCAAAAACCTCCCCCTTACCTCCCCCTTTAAGAACGTGCATTGTTTGGGATGATTTCCAAGGAAATAAGGAAATAAGAAGACTGAGACAAGCAACGATACTTTAATAACGAGAAAAAACAAGATGCTGATTGCCAGCTGCCTAATCTGGAGTTAAACCGTTGGGAGTTAATATTAAAATATTGTAACTGCATGTCATAAGAATTCCATGCGCTTGCATTGCTTTCGAGGCGAACTGGATCTGGTGGAGCGAACATGAAGGCCGAAGAAGACGCCAGTGAGCGGACGCGAAATTCGATAGTAACGAGATCTAGAGAAGCCATTGAATTATAAAACCGCATAAAGCCATTGTGGTTCGAAAGCAAACCAGAATAATAAGCTTCAATCGAGTGAACCATCTATTTCTCAGCTCTATCAGTTTCTTTCTTTTTTTCTTAGACTCCTGCGGGCAAAAAATGGATAGCGCTCGAGAAGCAACCTTTTAATTCTCATTACTGTGGTAAAATTATTTTACAAGCTTAAATTCAGATTAAAACAATTGTTATTTAATTTTCTCACCAGTTTATCACTACAGTTTCTTTAAAAGTCAATCCCTTGATTAACTCAACAGTTGCAGCTTGGTATAAATTTATAGAATCAATAGCTTACAACCCACTATTCCACATTCTTTATGTGGCTTATCCATTATCAACTCCTTTATATTACATATTGGGCTTATTATGTATAACGTTATATACATTAACCAAATACCATTCACGTTAAACGCAAAGCAAATCTCTACCCTCTACCCTCAAGGCAACCGAGACCACAGTTGAGGATCGAGAATGAAAAGTTACAAGATCGGGTAACACTACGTGGAGTTAACGAAGTTGATGCACGTTCGGCAAGTGTACGGAATCGCGCGATCGAAAGCGTATTAGTCATGGAAATAAAGGTTACTAAAGCACTCTATACATAACAAAGCATAAAATAATTGATAACGGCGACGGAAGGTTAACAAGAGCGCAAAAACATTCATGTGAATACTTAGTGTTAAAACGAAGATACACCTTTAAACAAGTCGGTATAAATTTGGTTTACAACATCATGGTGACAGCTACATTCCGTTTTTAGATTTTTAGGAGGTCAGTTTTGCGCGAAGCTCGCAAAGACATTTAAATGTTTGCTATAGCGCGCGTTCGAAGTAATCAGTAGTAAGTTTATAATGAAGATTAACGCAAGCCGAAGTAGTCAATGATAGTGGTCGAAAGTTACCGAAAGTACCCCGAAGGATTGCGAGGGTGTTCATTCACAAGTTGGCGATAGCGCGCGTTCCAAGTAATGGTATAAGTCTCTATGAAGATTGACGCCAGTCGAGGTAGTCAATGATAGTGGTCGAAAGTTACCTAAAGTACCCCCGAAAGATGGCGAGAGTTTACGATAGCGCCGGTTCTTTGAAATGGCAAGTAAACATGAAGATTTAACGCAGGCCGAAGAAGTCAACGATAGTGGTCAAAAGTTGTCGAAAGTAACCCCGAAAGATGGGGACAGTGTTCATTTCACTGAACGCAATTTTGTAAAGGCATTTTTACGCGAAATTCGATAGTAACGAGATCTAGAGGAGCTACTGAATTAAAACCGCATAAACCCTTTGTGGTTCGAAAGCAAACCAGAAAAATAAGCTTCAATCGAGTGAATCATCTATTTCTCAGCTACCTGCGGGCACAAAATGGATAGCGCTCGAGAAGCAACCTTTTAATTCTCATTACTGCGGTAAAATTATTTTACAAGCTTAAATTCAGATTAAAACAATTGTTATTTAATTTTCCCACCAGTTTATCACTGCAGTTTCTTTAAAAGTCAATCCCTTGATTAACTGAACAGTTGCAGCTTGGTATAAATTTATAGAAGCAATAGCTTACAACCCACTATTCCACATTCTTTATGTGGCTTATCCATTATCAACTCCTTTACATTACATATTGGGCTTATTATGTATAACGTTATATACATTAACCAAATCTCATTCTCTTAGCTTTAAACGCAAAGCAAATCTCTACCCTCTACCCTCAAGGCAACCGAGACCACAGTTGAGGATCGAGAATGAAAAGTTACAAGATCGGGTAACACTACGTGAAGTTAACGAAGTTGATGCACGTTCGCCAAGTGTACGGAATGACGCGATCGAAAGCGTATTAGTTATGGAAATAAAGGTTACTAAAGCACTCTATACACAACAAAGCATAAAATAATTGATAACGGCGACGGAATGTTAACAAGAGCGCAAAAACATTCATGTAAATACATAGTGTTAAAAAGAAGATACACCTTTAAACAAGTCGGTATAAATTTGGTTTAAAACATTATGGCGACAGCTAGAGGCCCTTTTTAGATTTACAGGAGGCCGGTTTTGCGCGAAGCTCGCAAAGACATTTAAATGTTTGCTATAGCGCGCGTTCGAAGTAATCAGTAGTAAGTTTATAATGAATATTAACGCAAGCCGAAGTAGTCAACAATAGTGGTCGAAAGTTACCGAAAGTACCCTGAAGGATTGCGAGGGTGCTCATTAACATTATAGTGTTCACAAGTTGGCGATAGCGCGCGTTCCAAGTAATGGTATAAGTCTCTATGAAGACTGACGCAAGCCGAAGTAGTCAATGATAGTGGTCGAAAGTTACCGAAAGTACCCCGAAGGATTGCGAGGGTGTTCATTAACATTATAGTGTTCACAAGTTGGCGATAGCGCGCGTTCCAAGTAATGGTATAAGTCTCTATGAAGATTGATGCAAGTCGAAGTAGTCAACGATACTGGTCGAAAGTTACCGAAAGTACCCCGAAGGGTGTTCATTAACATTTTAGTGTTCACAAGTTGGCGATAGCGCGCGTTCCAAGTAATGGTATAAGTCTCTATGAAGATTGATGCAAGTCGAAGTAGTCAACGATACTGGTCGAAAGTTACCGAAAGTACCCCGAAGGGTGTTCATTAACATTTTAGTGTTCACAAGTTGGCGATAGCGCGCGTTCGAAGTAATGGTACTCATAAGGTTCTATGAAGACTGACGCAAGTCGAAGTAGTCAATGATAGTGGTCGAAAGTTACCGAAAGTACCCCGAAGGATGGCAAGAGTATTCATTTTGACAAAGGCATATAGCCATTTACGATAGCGCCGGTTCGTAGAAATGGTAAGTAAACATGAAGACTTAACGCAGGCCGAAGAAGTCAAAGATAGTGGTCAAAAGTTGCCGAAAGTATCCCCGAAAGATGGGGACAGTGTTCATTTCAATGAACGCAATTTTGTAAAGGCATTACTGTAAGCGTTTACCATAGCGCGTGTTCGAAGTTATGGTAGGTCTAGTATATGAAGATTAACGCAAGCCAAAGTAGTCAACGAGTACCCCCGAAAAATGGCGAGAGTGTTCATTACAGTCATTTAAGTGTTTAGGAACACGAAGATTAACATTAAAGATATTTTGAATAGACCTATCCTTAATAATTTCAGAACACACAAAAAAAAGCCATTGTTGCCCAGTAGCAGTTGTTTCCGTAAGAAGGAAAGTCCTCCTTCGAAAATGTTGACTGCTACTGTAGCAGAATTCTACAAAGTTTTATTTAGCTTTTATATTACTGGAAAAAAAAATTGTTAGATTAATTTTCTAAAGTATTTCATCTTGATCGCTACATCTTCACTTTAGCTGTATCGTAACACGCAGGCATTTCTTCAGATGTCCAACTTGAGAAACACGTCCTAAAACAGAAGAAAGTGCAATGTTTATCAGTAGACTGTAGAAATAGAGAAATTTGAGTACTGGTTATTTTGTGCTCTTGTTTTTCACGTTGGTTAGTTATTTAAGTGATTTACAGTCTAACAGCCCGTTATTTTTTGGACCGCCCCTGTTCGAACCCTGTTGTAAAAACTGGGGTTATTCAATTCTTCTCAAGAGATAACGTACCTTTCATTATTGGTGTTGTTTCATCAGCTAGTACAGGTTCCACCAGATGACGATTTTTCAATCTTTGTAAACTATAAAAAAGGAACCTGAACTCAGTAAATATAACGACCAAAGTAAGTATCTGTTAGCAAAATATATATAAAGAATCTCAACGATAAAAAATTCAGGTACTTCTGCCAAACCCAACATCATTTTCGGGTTTAAACGTACTTTTTGCAATAAGCACATATAAGAAACTTATTTTTCTGGCTCCCGTTTGCTATAGAGATAAATGAGTTCATTTCAGTCGTTCACTTCTTTGTTCTCTATTCTCTCACTAGCAAACGACGCCGGGTACTACACATACGATGTTGTGCTCTTATTCTAGAGTATATCAATCCGAACTCCTCGAGCTCCTCGTGGTGCTCGACATCTAGGCCTAAGGAGAAAACCGGGGATTAATGCAAAGAAACATATCCATTATACCTGAAGCGTAGAAAACGCCTCCCCACGTGATGAACAAAAATAACCGGGTAGATTCAATCTAGAAAATAAAAAAGCTAAAGAAAAAGAAACAAGCGCTTAGAGGATGTTACCAACAGACGTAAATTGAACTAATACAACCTATTTTGATTTGCACCGATAAGGGATATAGATAAGAAATGAAGTTTAACGCCCACTAAAAATATCTGACCATCAGCAGATATTCTTAGTGGGCCGAGACATAAAAAATCATATCAATAAAGACAAGTCGACTCTCACTGTACCCTCAAATAGCATTTTCCCTGTAACAACAACTGCGCAAAATCGTAAAGTTACACTGTAAATACAATAAATTCATTTCCGACGTCTCCACTTAGATATATTTAAAGCGTCCAGCAAAAGCCTTGTTATAACCTGCAAAGATATAACAGTGGAGAGTCAAACACTTAAATAATTTCCAGGTTCAAATCTATGTTTACTAAGTGAAATATACAATTTGAATCATTACAGTTATTATCTTTTTATGGTATCTAATCATCTAATGGTATATCAGTAATAATAATAATAACAATAACAATTATAATAATAGTAATAATTCTATTAAAAGTTTATTAACAGATCCATGAAGTGTCTCTTCCATGTTAAATGAAATTATACGCAATTAAAAATAAATTAAATTAAAGTGAAAACAGTTCTCTCCTCAAATAAAATGATAGTGACTGCAAATCCCATTGGCCCTAGTTAAGAGTAGATATCAGGCAAAGACATTACGGGAGTTCTCATATCTTCTCAAGTGGAAACTTTCTAAGGGTATATCTCATTGGTCCTAATTAACAGCAGATTTCAGGCAAATGCAATTCGGTGTTCTTCTTCTCAGACTAAGGAGCTTCAGTCTCCCTTGATTGCTGGGTTGGAATCCCAGTTTATCTAATTTTAATAGTAAGTAATAACTACGATAGACTGAAGTATCAGTCCAGGGAACTCCTGACTCCATTGCTTGCTGGGTTGGAGTCCCAGTTTATCTAATTTTAATAGTAAGTAATAACTATGATAGACTGAAGTATCAGTCCAGGAAGCCCCTGAATCCCTTGCTCGCTGGGTTGGAATACCACTTTATCTAGTTTTAATAGTAAGTTTCATCTATTATTGACTAAAGTATCAGTCCAGGGAGCTCCTCTCTCCCTTGCTTGCTGGGCTAGGATCCCAGTTTATCTAGTTTTAATAGTATTAGTTTCATCTATTATTGACTGAAGTATCAGCCCAGGAAGCACTTGTCTCCCTTTCTTGCTGGGTTGGAATCCCTGTTTATCTAGTTTTAATAAAAAGTTACATCTATTATTGACGAAAGTATCAGTCCAAGGAGCTTCTGTCTGTCTTGCTTACTGGGTTGAAATCCCAGTTTATCTAGTTTTAATAGTAAGTTTCACCTATTATTGACTGAAGTATCAGTCCAGGAAGCTCCTGTCTCCTTTGCTTGCTGGGTTGGAATCCCAGTTTATCTAGTTTTAATAGTAAGTTTTATCTATTATAGACTGAAGTATCAGTCCAGGGAGCTCCTGTCTCCCAGCTTGCTTCCTGGGCTGGAATCCCAGTTTATCTAGTTTTAATAGTAAGTTTCATTTATTATTAACTGAAGTATCAGTCCGGGAGCTCCTGTCTACCTTGCTTGCTGGGTTAGAATCCCAGTTTATCTAGTTTTAAAAGTAAATTTCATCTATTATTGACTGAAGTATCAGTCCAGGGAGCTCCTGTCTCCCTTGCTTGCTGGGTTGGAATCCTAGTTTATCTAGTTTTAACAGTAAGTTTCATCTATTATTGACTGAAGTATCAGTCCAGGAAGCTGCTGTCTCCCTTACTTGCTGGGTTGGAATCCCAGTTTATCTAGTGTTAATACTAAGTTTTATCAAATATTGACTGAAGTATCAGTCCAGGGAGCTCCTGTCTCCCTTGCTTGCTGGGTTCGAATCCCAGTTTATCTAGTTTTAATAGTAAGTTTCATCTATTATTGACTGAAGTATCCGAGTCCAGGAAGCTGCTGTCTCCCTTGCTTGCTGGGTTGGAATCCCAGTTTATCTAGTGTTAATACTAAGTTTTATCAAATATTGACTGAAGTATCAGTCCAGGGAGCTCCTGACTCCCTTGCTTGCTGGGTTGGAAACCCATTTTATATAATTATAATAGTAAGTTTTTTCTATTATTGACTGAAGTATCAGTCCAGGGAGCTCCTGTCTCCCTTGCTTGCTGGGTTGGAATCCCAGTTTATCTAGTTTTAATAGTAATTCTATCTATTCTTGACTGAAGTATCAGTCCAGAGAGCTCCTGTCTCCATTGCTT
The DNA here is from genome assembly GCF_958299795.1 of Porites lutea. Lineage (NCBI taxonomy): Eukaryota > Metazoa > Cnidaria > Anthozoa > Scleractinia > Poritidae > Porites > Porites lutea. The sequence continues at coordinate 10,393,652 of NC_133205.1, forward strand.
GCTGGGTTGGAATCCCAGTTTATCTAGTTTTAAGAGTAAGATTCATCTATTATTGATTGAAGTATCAGTCCCGGAGCTCCTGTCTTCCTTGCTTGCTGGGTTTGAATCCCAGTTTATCTAGTTTTTATAGTAAGTTTCATCTATTATTGACTGAAGTATCAGTCCAAGCAGCTCCTGTCTCCCTTGCTTGCTGGGTTGGAATCCCAGTTTATCTAGTTTTAAGAGTAAGTTTCATCTATTAATGACTGAAGTATCGGTCCGGGAGCTCCTGTCTCCCTTGCTTAATTGGTTGGAAACCCAGTTTATCTAGTTTTAATAGTAAGTTTCATCTATTATTGACTAAAGTATCAGTCCAGGGAGCTCCTGTCTCCCTTGTTTGCTGGGCTGGAATCCCAGTTTATCTAGTTTTAATAGTAAGTTTCATCTATTAATGACTGAAGTATCAGTCCAGGAAGCTCCTGTCTCCCTTGCTTGCTGGGTTGGAATCCCATTTTATCTAGTTTTAATAGTAAGTTTCATCTATTATTGACTGAAGTATCAGTCCAGGGAGCTCCTGTCTCCCTTGCTTGCTGGGTTCGAATCCCAGTTTATCTACTTTTAATAGTAAGTTTCACCTATTATTGACTGAAGTATCAGTCCAGGGAGCTCCTGTCTCCCTTGCTTGCTGGGTTGGAATCCCAGTTTATCTACTTTTAATAGTAAGTTTCACCTATTATTGACTGAAGTATCAGTCCAGGGAGCTCCTGTCTCCCTTGCTTGCTGGGTTGGAATCCCAGTTTATCTACTTTTAATAGTAAGTTTCACCTATTATTGACTGAAGTATCAGTCCAGGGAGCTCCTGTCTCCCTTGCTTGCTGGGTTGGAATCCCAGTTTATCTACTTTTAATAGTAAGTTTCACCTATTATTGACTGAAGTATCAGTCCAGGGAGCTCCTGTCTCCCTTGCTTGCTGGGTTGGAATCCCAGTTTATCTAGTTTTAATACTAAGTTTCATCTATTATTGACTGAAGTATCAGTGCAGGGAGCTGCTGTCTCCCTTTTTTGCTGGGTTGGAATCCCAGTTTATCTAGTTTTAATAGTAAGTTTTATCTATTCTTGACTGAAGTATCAGTCCGGGAGCTCCTGTCTCCCTTGGTTGCTGGGCTGGAATCCCAGTTACCCTAAGTGCATATTATATGAAAATCAGTGATAATCTTCTTAGAGCAACAACTCTTTCCAAGAAAATCTGAAATTATACCTACAATAAATGAGATTTTTTTTATTTAAAGAAAAACAAAAAAAAAATTTCAAGGCTCGAAAAAACCCGTTTCGTTACAGAAGCTGAGATATGGCATGACCTAAAGAAAAGGGTGTATGGCCTGTGCAGTATCCGAGACGCACGTGAGTGCAACGGCCATATAAATTGGGGGACCTCCGCTTGCGTCCAAACCGGGACACCTGGGCATGAGCGCTTACAACAGACTTGTTTCGTGACAGAAGCTGAGATATGGCATGACCCGATGAGCGGTACACCGCTACGGCCCGTGCAGTATCACTCGTAAAGCTCTGCACCACTGCAGAATGAGTCGATAAGCACTTGAGTGCAACGGCCGTTTTCTTATCAGGCGCCCAATACATCACCTGTCGGTCAGAGGCGACCACCCAGACCTCGGTGTAACTGATGGCTCAGTACCACTCTCACCGCATAAGTAGACAAGCACCCTGTGGAACGCACGAAACCCTCCACCTGGCTTGAGGCCACTGTATTGGCAACAATAAGCCAACTTTGTTTTTGGAATCCCCTTTTTCTACTTATGGCTGCTATTAAATTTATTGAAAGAATTGCTGCTGCTCGAACAGTATAATACTATCAATAATAATTAAAGCTAAGGTGTAATGCACCTCATTTAGTTCTAGAATTAGGGTATTAAAGGTTCAACTACATGCATAATAGACTCTAGTGTGACTCCAGGTATTACTTACCTAGCTTGCTGCATTGGAATCCCAGTAAATGCTTTCTTCTAACAGTAAGTTTCATCTCTCATTGACTGAAGTATCAGTCCAGGGAGCCCCTGTCTCCCTTGCTTGCAGGGTTGGAATCCCAGTATATCTAGTTTTAATAGTACATTTTATCTGTTATTGACTGAAGTATCAGTCCAGGGAGCTCCTGTCTCCCTTGCTTGCTGAGTTGGAATCCCAGTTTATCCAGTTTTAATAGTAAGTTTCATCTATTATTGACTGAAGTATCAGTCCAGGGAGCTCCTGTCTCCCTTGCTTGCTGGGTTGGAATGCCAGTTTATCTAGTTTTAATAGTAAGTAATAACTATTAAAGACTGAAGTATCAGTCCAGGGAGCTCATGTCTCCATTGCTTGCTGGGTTGGAATCCCAGTTAATCTACTTTTAATAGTAAGTAATAACACTATTAAACACTGAAGTATCAGTCCAGGGAGCTCCTGTCTCCATTGCTTGCAGCATTGGAATCCCAGTTTATCTAGTTTTAACAGTAAGTTTCATCTATTAATGACTGAAGTATCAGTCCAGGGAGCCTCTGTCTCCCTTGCTTGCTGGGTTGGAATCCCAGTTTTTCTAGTGTTAATACTAAGTTTTATCAAATATTGACTGAAGTATCAGTCCAAGGAGCTGCTGTGTCAATTGCTTGCTGGGTTGGAATCCCATTTTATCTAGTTTTAATAGTAAGTTTTATCTATTATTGACTGAAGAATCAGTCCAGGGAGCTCCTGTCTCCCTTGCTTGCTGGGTTGGAATCCCTGTTTACCTACTTTTAATAGTAAGTTTCATCTATTATTGACTAAAGTATCAGTCCAGGGAGCTCCTGTCTCCCTTGCTTGCTGGGTTGGAATCCCAGTTTATCTAGTTTTAATAGTAATTTTATCTATTATTGACTGAAGTATCAGTCCAGAGAGCTCCTGTCTCCCTTGCTTGCTGGGTTGGAATCCCAGTTTATCTAGTTTTAAGAGTAAGTTTCATCTATTATTGACTGAAGTATCAGTCCGGGAGCTGCTGTCTCCCTTGCTTGCTGGGTTAGAATCCCAGTTTATCTAGTTTGAATAGTAAGTTCCATCTATTATTGACTGAAGTATCAGTCCAGGGAGCTGCTGTCTCCCTTGCTTGATGGGTTGGAATCCCAGTTTATCTAGTTTTAATAGTAAGTTTCATCTATTAATGACTGAAGTATCAGTCCAGGAAGCTCCTGTCTTCCTTGCTTGCTGGGTTGGAATCCCAGTTTATCTAGTTTTAATAGTAAGTTTCATCTATTATTGACTGAAGTATCAGTCCTGGGAGCTCCTGTCTCCCTTGCTTGATGGGTTGGAATCCCAGTTTATCTAGTTTTAATAGTAAGTTTCATCTATTAATGACTGAAGTATCAGTCCAGGAAGCTCCTGTCTTCCTTGCTTGCTGGGTTGGAATCCCAGTTTATCTAGTTTTAATAGTAAGTTTCATCTATTATTGACTGAAGTATCAGTCCTGGGAGCTCCTGTCTCCCTTGCTTGCTGGGTTGGAATCCTAGTTTATCTAGTTTTAATAGTAAGTTTCATCTATTATTGACTGAAGTATCAGTCCAGGGAGCTCCTATCTCCCTTGCTTGCTGGGTTGGAATCCCAGTTTATCTAGTTTTAATACTAAGTTTCATCTATTATTGACTGAAGTAGCAGTAAAGGGAGCTGCTGTCTCCCTTTCTTGCTGGGTTGGAATCCCAGTTTATCTAGTTTTAATAGTAAGTTTTATCTATTCTTGACTGAAGTATCAGTCCGGGAGCTCCTGTCTCCCTTGGTTGCTGGGCTGGAATCCCAGTTACCCTAAGTGCATATTACTTTGAAAATCAGTGATAATCTTCTTAGAGCAACAACTCTTTCCAAGAAAATCTGAAATTATACCTACAATAAATGAGATTTTTTTTATTTAAAGAAAAACAAAAAAAAAATTTCAAGGCTCGAAAAAACCCGTTTCGTTACAGAAGCTGAGATATGGCATGACCTAAAGAAAAGGGTGTATGGCCTGTGCAGTATCCGAGACGCACGTGAGTGCAACGGCCATATAAATTGGGGGACCTCCGCTTGCGTCCAAACCGGGACACCTGGGCATGAGCGCTTACAACAGACTTGTTTCGTGACAGAAGCTGAGATATGGCATGACCCGATGAGCGGTACACCGCTACGGCCCGTGCAGTATCACTCGTAAAGCTCTGCACCACTGCAGAATGAGTCGATAAGCACTTGAGTGCAACAGCCGTTTTCTTATCAGGCGCCCAATACATCACCTGTCGGTCAGAGGCGACCACCCAGACCTCGGTGTAACTGATGGCTCAGTACCACTCTCACCGCATAAGTAGACAAGCACCCTGTGGAACGCACGAAACCCTCCACCTGGCTTGAGGCCACTGTATTGGCAACAATAAACCAACTTTGTTTTTGGAATCCCCTTTTTCTACTTATGGCTGCTATTAAATTTATTGAAAGAATTGCTGCTGCTCGAACAGTATAATACTATCAATAATAATTAAAGCTAAGGTGTAATGCACCTCATTTAGTTCTAGAATTAGGGTATTAAAGGTTCAACTACATGTATAATAGACTCTAGTATCACTCCAGGTATTACTTATCTACCTTGCTGCATTGGAATCCCAGTAAATGCTTTCTTCTAACAGTAAGTTTCATCTCTCATTGACTGAAGTATCAGTCCAGGGAGCCCTTGTCTCCCTAGCTTGCAGCGTTGGAATCCCAGTTTATCTAGTTTTAATAGTACGTTTTATCTATTATTGACTGAAGTATCAGTCCAAGGAGCTCCTGTCTCCCTTGCTTGCTGGGTTGAAATCCCAGTTTATCTACTTTTAATAGTAAGTTTCATCTATTATTGACTAAAGTATCAGTCCAGGGAGCTCCTGTCTCCCTTGCTTGCTGGGTTGGAATCCCAGGTTATCTACTTTTAATACTAAGTTTCATCTATTATTGACTGAAGTATCAGTCCAGGGAGCTCCTGTCTCCCTTGCTTGCTGGGTTGGAATCTCAGTTTATCTAGTTTTAATAGTAAGTTTTATCTATTATTGACTGAAGTATCAGTCCAGGGAGCTCTTGTCTCCCTTGCTTGCTTGGTTGGAATCCCAGTTTGTCTAGTTTTAATAGTAAGTAATAACTATTAAAGACTGAAGTATCAGTCCAAGGAGCTCCTGCCTCCCTTGCTTGCTGAGTTGGAATCCCAGTTTATCTAGTTTTAATAGTAAATTTCATCTATTAATGACTGAAGTATCAGTCCAGGGAGTTCCTGTCTCCCTTGCTTGCTGGGTTGGAATCCCAGTTTATCTAGTTTTAATAGTAAGTTTCATCTATTATTGACTGAAGTATCAGTCCAGGGAGCTCTTGTCTCCCTTGCTTGCTGGATTGGAATCCCAGTTTGTCTAGTTTTAATAGTAAGTAATAACTATTATAGACTGAAGTATCAGTCTAGGGAGCTCTTGTCTCGCTTGCTTGCAGGGTTGGAACCCGAGTTTATCTTCTTTTAATAGTAAGTAATAACACTATTAAAGACTGAAGTATAAGTCCAGGGAGCTCCTGTCTCCCTTGCTTGCTGGGTTGGAATCCCAGTATATCTAATTTTAACAGTAAGTAATAGCTATTAAAGATGGAGGTATCAGTCCTGGGAGCTCCTGTATCCTTGCTTGCTGGGTTGGAATGCCAGTTTATCGAATTTCAATAGTAAGTAATAACACTATTAAAGACTGAAGTATCAGTCCAGGGAGCTCCTGTCTCGCTTGCTTGCTGGGTTGGAATCCCAGTTTATCTACTTTTAATAGTAAGTAATAACACTATTAAAGACTGAAGTATCAGTCCAGGGAGTTTGTGTCTCCCTTGCTTGCTTCGTTGGAATCCCAGTTTATCTAATTTTAATAGTAAGTAATAACAATATTATAGACTGAAGTATCAGTCCAGGGAGCTCCTGTCTCGCTTGCTTGCTGGGTTGGAATCCCAGTTTATCTACTTTAAATAGTAAGTAATAACACTATTAAAGACTGAAGTATCAGTCCAGGGAGCTCCTGTCTCCCTTGCTTGCTGGGTTGGAATCCCAGTTTATCTAATTTTAATAGTAAGTAATAACACTATTATAGACTGAAGTATCAGTCTAGGGAGCTCCTGTCTCGCTTGCTTGAAAGGTTGGAATCTTAGTTTATCTAATTTCAATAGTAAGTAATAACAGTATTAAAGACTGAAGTAACAGTCCAGGGAGCTCCTGTCTCCCTTGCTTGCTGGGTTGGAATCCCAGTTTATCTAATTTTAATAGTAAGTAATAACTATTAAAGATGGAGGTATCAGTCCAGGGAGCTCCTGTCTCGCTTGCTTGCTGGGTTGGAATCCCAGTTTATCTAATTTCAATAGTAAGTAATAACAGTATTAAAGACTGAAGTAACAGTCCAGGGAGCTCCTGTCTCCGTTGCTTGCTGGGTTGGAATCCCAGTTTATCTAAGTTTAATAGTAAGTAATAACTATTAACGACTGAAGTATCAGTCCAGGGAGCTGCTCTCTCCCTTGCTTGCTGGGTTGGAATCCCAGTTTATCTAAGTTTAATAGTAAGTAATAAGTATTAAAGACTGAAGTTTCAGTCCAGGGAGCTCTTGTCTACCTTGCTTGCTGGGTTGGAATCCCAGTTTATCTACACAGTTTTAATAGTAAGTTGTAACTATCATAGACTGAAGTTTCAGTCCAGGGAGCTCCTGTCTCCCTTGCTTGTTGGGTTGGAAATGCCAGGTTATCTAGTGTTTTTAAAAATCGTAAGTTAAAAATAGTAAGTGCCATTTATTATAGACTAAGGTATTAGTCCAGGGAGGAGCATTGCTTTTTGTGTGTTTCCATAGTGTTATCTGGCATAAAACCTTTATGCAAAACTACTGCCAATGGGGAGAGGTTATTAACTTTATATAAATATTATGTATTATGTCATAGTTTAGGGAGCAGCTGTCTCCCATTTTTGGTGAGTTGGAATCCCAGTTGTAAATGTAAATTGCTTTTTATAAATATCAGAATTTTTATGTATTCTAATACTTCAAGGAAGGTCCTTAGGAGCCATAATTTATTAAGTCACTAAATAAAGATCGGGATTGGGGTTGTTACAAGCTCCAAGCTCTTACCATTTTGAAAATATCCTGGTTTAGTTGGGTCAGCACTGTACAATTAATGACTGTACTTCTGTTAGATTGTTTTTAGATTGTTACCTACATGAGTGAAGAAGACAAAAAAGAATTAGTAAAAGCATAACAAAATGATGATGTCAGATATGATTTGTTGAAATACTCTTTATCTGGCAGTCACAATTTCATTGTGATAGGTTTTTGAAATCAGTGATTACCTATCATAAGTTAGGTTCCCTAGCCTTAGCTAGTACATAATATCCCTAACCATGATTGGATTTATTTATCTAATTTAAAGCAAGGAAAATTATTGGCACATAATTAAGACCTTTCAAATCATTTTGTTTTTGGAGCCCGCACGTTTGAAACAACTTTAATATACCTTCACTTCTCTTAGATTGAGTTATCTAAAAAGAGTAATCAAAACTTATGCGCAGAGCAAAACAAAGTACCCAATAAAAAAGGAAGCTAACTCTCTCTCTCGGCGATTCACGCGTAGCCCTAGTATTTAAACCGTGGCTGCTTATTTGTGTTATTTACAAAAGTGACTGAAATCCCAGGAGTGTGCCCCCCGGTTCTCCAAGTCCTGACCATTTGTAGACCAAAAAGGTGCAAAAACCATACCCTTTGGGGTGGCACATACCTAGTTGGCTTATATAAGGGGGATTACTCCCCAGGAGAAAATCCATGTATCTTAAAAATTCTGTCCACGGGCCTGGGTGTCTTTAAATGCTTCATTTGGTCGAGGCACTTTGAAAAGGAAAGAATTGGTTTGAAGGGTTGATATTAAACCAAAACAGTTCAAAGGCGCTTAAATAAAAAGTTGTACGACTCTCTTCAGTTAACGAAAAAGGGAATAATTTTTTAAATTTTAGTAAGTGGATGCAGTCTAAGAAGACAGCATGTCACAATATTATTTCTACTTTCTATTCTCGAACACTCATGTCCCATTTTAGTCTATTTGCTCATTAGGATAATGCTCGTAAAACTAATTAAAGTTTGTATTCAATTGTTCAGAAAGCTGCTGCCTCCCAATTCTTTGCTGAGTATGAATAACAGTTGAGTTGGTGTATATTTTCTTATAGACTGACTTTGCACGTTGTAGTTCAGGGAGAAATGTGTATCCCATTTCTTTGCTAGGTTCGAATCCCAGTTGACCCCTAAGTATATATTATTGTTTAATCAAAGTTTTTATGTAAAAGTTAGAATATATCATAGGGCATCAAACATAATTCCCTGGCATCCTAATTGTTGTTCTCACAGGTTTAAAACTGTAGTATTCCTTTGCATGTTTGAGAGGGGCAGCATTATGTCTTATGCCATATGCAGTTTGAATTTTACAGTGTAGTTTGTTTTGACCTTGAATTCTGGTATCTTCTACACTGTGTTGCTATCTTGACTGCTTAATGTATATAAATAGAATAAAATTATTTTAATATTGTATTTACCTTTCTTGTTGGTCAAATCTTTTAAATTGTGCCTGACTGATCTCTTGGCATATCTCTAGGTGATAAAGAAATGAACTTAATTAACTTACGGTCTCATACTTTCTCGAAAATAAAACTGAAGCCCTTGTAATTTCGAAAAGCCTCAAGTTCCCCTACGATGACCGAACAGATACAAATTTTATAGCCCCGCTTAGAATGCACTTCTAGAGATTTAAAAGTACTGTAGTCTACATTAGGTTCTCATTAAGTGGCGGCAGCCGGCTAAAAACTGGCTACTTCGAGTTTTGAGCCGCTACTTTGGGAACTACAGGAAGGTGCGAAAGATAAAACCTGAAATCACCGCCTACTTTTACATCCTAGCCATCTACTCGCTAAGGAGAACTCTTTCATAATTTCAACGCAATTAGGAGGAAATCTTCGTTGGGTGCCCCCTGTAAATATGTATACCTTTTTCTTCTAATTCTATTGACTTCTTTGGTATTTTGGTTTTTATATTGCAGAGTCCTTTCTTGAAATTTTTGTAGGTACGATTAAGCTTAAATTAGGTTTGCACTGCTACACTGATGACTGACTCTGTGAGCGATGGAAGATCCAAACTAACAGCTCCACGCCGCCATATTGGCCGGGACACCAGTAGACCCTGGGACGAGGACTTCCTTCGTGGTTTATACCACAGGTTACCCACACAATCATCCTCGGAGACCCAGGGGCAGTTAGTCGCGTCGATAAACCGTTCGTGGTGAAAGTTTACCTTCACCACGAACATTTTATCGACCCGACTAACTGCCCCTGGGTCTCCGAGGATGCCACACAATCTGCTTGTTGGTAAATGAGTTTGCTTCGAATTCATCTTTACAGTAAGCTACAGTAGCAATATATCGCCAACTATGTATATAGATTAATGTTAAATAAACAGTGTACTACCTTACCTAATATATATTGTTGTCTTTTTGCCTTCAAAAAGGTATTGTCAGCGATTTTGACTGATTTTGAGTTCGCATGGATGACTGCGTAAAAAGTAAAGACGAAAAGAGTTACCAAATGAGCCATTTTGCAAAGTCTGTAGTCTGAGATCCTGAGTAGTCAGTTCACAAAGTCACTAACAAAAGATCGGGATGCGAGTTGTTACAAGTACTTACCGTTTTAAAAATCGTCCGATTTAGTTGGGTCCGCACTTAGCAATTAATGACTGTACTTCTGTTAGATTGTGCGCCTACATGAGTGAACAAGACAAAAACAATAGTTAAAGCATAACAAAGAACTCTTTAAAGAAGAAGTTGGATACGATTTGTTTGAAATACTCTTTATCTGGCAGTCAAAATTTTATCGTAACAGGTTTTTGAAATCAGTGATTACCTAACACAAGCCGTGTTTCCTTAGCTAATACATAATTCCTAACCCTTTATTGATTATCTAACTCAAAGCGAGGAAATTTGTTTTTGGCTTATGTGTTGGACTGAGAAAGATATATAGTCGTAAATTCATTGAAGTAAGTCGTAAGAATTGCAAGGAAAGAGAATGATGGTGGTAAGCTAAGGGCCGGAGCCGGAGGTGTTGTTACAGGAGGCACTTGCGTTTTAGAATCATTTCGTAATCGGTCCGCACGTTTTTCCCGTGTACCCCTAGTATGTAAACCTTGACCGTTTTTTGCATCATTTACTACTTGAAGAAAATCTCTGGGAGGGGGGGGGGGGGGGTGCTCCTGGGATTTCTTGGTGGGGGTTCGAGCCGCCCTGGCCTTATTTCAGACCAAAAAAATGACATTTTCCACGCCTTTTTTTAGTCCTGGCCTCTGGGCAGAAATTATGTCAAAGAATAAGCAAATATTTCTTTTTCTTTCTTATTCATTAATTTGGAATTGAAACGACAAATACGTTCTTTTACGGCGTTTTTCCCTCGAAAACCATACCCAATTCCAAACCAAAATGAGCAAAGTGTATACCCGTTTTTAGACCGAAAAAGCGCAAAAACCATATCCTTTTGGGTGGCACATACCCTATGTGGCTTACAGTGTATTCAAGGGAATATTCCCCGTGACAGAATCCAAGTATCGTAAAAATTCTGTCCGCGGGCCTGAGTGCCCTCTAAATGCTTCATTTGTCCGAGACATGCACAGTTGGAAAAGGAAAGAATTGATTTCAAGGGATGATACTGAGCCAAACAGTACAAAGGTAAATACAAATTTGGACGACTCTCCAACGAAAAGGAAATGATTTTCATTTTAACAAATGGTTGCAGACTAAGAAGAGAACTTGTCACGATATAATTTCTGCTCTTTATTCTCTAACACCCATGTCCCATTTTGCTCTTATGTGTTTACTTTCAAAAAAACATTGAAGTAAATATATAGGTAATAACAACTTTATATAACGCAGTCTATTTGCTCATAGGGATAATGCTAGTAAAACTAATTAGTATATTGCCAAATGTAAAATCACTCAGGAGCAAATATTGTCCGGAGAAAATCAATCATACTTCAACTCGTTATCGGGTATAACAAAACTAAGTTATAGTGACCTCAGGTATCCTACAAAAAAACTGACAAGTTTTCTATCACCATATTAAAGTCATTTTTTTCCTTCTGTCAGTTTACAATTGTCCTGGTTAAGGTGACTTTTTACTTGGATAGTTACCTCTACAAATATCTTGCTGTTTTTCTACCATAAGCTGATAACTCTCTTCGTTACGTTCCTCATCACTCAACCATGCACTGAATGTTACTTCTCAAAACTGAGGGAAAAGAAAAAGGAAAAACATACAACTGTCGATTAAAATAAAACACTCTGAAAGGTTTCAGTTGAGAAAGAAGTTCACAGTCTAAATAGTGTGTGCACTTGGCAGCTCTTTGACAATTCGTTCAGACAAGAGAAAGGCAAGAGATATAGCAATAGCTGTAGCACTTACACTTTCAAATCAGTCCCATACTGATTCGCGAGTTGAATGTCTTCACTGAGTTGTTTGGTACAGTTCTAATGCTATACCATGCACCTTGCAATAGAGCGAACAGTTTCAGCAGCAGTAACTTTCATCAGGTATGGTTAAACACAAGCGATCCATGATCGTTCAGCAGAGACAAAACTACGATGCCGTTAGGAAATTTCAAAAATCATTTTGGGGTTATTTGCGCATGGTTGAATATAGATGACTCATTATTCTATTTTGGTTCTCGTAAAAAAATGATGAGAATCTAATGTATTGAAAACACCTGTGAAGTATAATGATTTACATATTTGTTCCTTTTTTTAGTGTAACGGACTGTGATCAGAACTACATGCAAATGATAAACCTTAAAAAACGTCCCGACTATTGGCCATTTCAAATCATTCAAAATTTTGGTAATAGTTCCAGGAGTTGTGCCACATTCATTTTTAACAAAACGTGCCGATCGTCTCTGCGCACTCTCAACGTCCTTTATTTGTTTTTGAATGTGCTGATCCTATGCGCAACATCCACGTATTCAAGTTGTGGTCTAACTAAAGTAAGATAGCCTTGCTCTTTTACGTTTTCTGGACACTTACTTAAGTTTCTTTTTATAACGCCAAGAGATCTGTTGGCCTTTTGCCATAATCCTAGCGATTTAGGCCACTGGATAGCTCAACTCCAAGGAATTTGTGGTGATCAACAGCTTCCAAGGGTTCTCCGTGGATGGTGCATTGCACAGTATTTCCCATTTTTTTTGGAACAACGATCTTTGATTGATGATGTCTAAAAAGCAGCGACCATTCTGAGGGACGCGCGTCAACTGGAAGTGGACTTTTTGCACTCTTGAGCGATGATTTTGAACAAATTTTTGGGCAAATCGTCTCTATAAGAGAAAAGACTCTTAGCAATACAAATTTGGACGCGAAAAGGCATATTAAATGAGAATAAGTTCACTTCCGGTTGACGTGCGTCGCTCAAAAACGTCGTTGCTTAGAAGCCCCCAAGGAGCAAAAAAGTTGCGATTGTCTACATCATCCCTGTACCTAAATCTGGGGACTTGTCAAAGACCGATAATTACAGGGGTATCAGCCTGATTTGCATCATAGCCAAGATGTATAATCACCTGATTTTAAACCGAATCAGGAGTGTAATTGACATCCGACTCAGAGTGAACCAGAACGGTTTCCGGCCCAAAAGATCTACAGTGGCCCAAATATTAACACTCAGAAGAATAATCGAGGGAGTTAAAGCAAATAACATTGAAGCTGTCATGACTTTTATTGACTTCAAGAAGGCATTCGACTCAATTCATCGGGGTAAAATGATGCGTATTCTTAAAGCCTATGGGATTCCACTTAACCTGTTGCAAGCTATTGAGATAATTTATACGAATACAAAGGCCAAAGTGGTTTCTCCAGATGGAGAAACAGAGATGTTCGACATCACAACCGGTGTACTGCAGGGCGACACATTAGCTCCTTTCCTGTTTATAATCGTGCTTGACTATGCTATGAGTAAAGCTATGGCTGGGAAAGAAGAAGAGTTGGGATTTACCATCACCCCTCGAAGATCAAGAAGACACCCCAAAGTAGTTCTTGCTGACTTAGACTTCGCAGACGACATAGCACTACTGTCGGATGAAATAGCTCAAGCTCAGGAATTACTGCTAACAGTTGAAAAAGAGTGCAAGAAAGTTGGCCTGGTACTGAATGCTAAGAAAACAAAATCAGTTGCTTATAACATTGATGATCGAACACCATTACATACATTTGATGGTACTTATCTGGAATGGAAGGATGACTTCAAATATTTAGGGTCATGGGTTGATAACTCAGAAAAAGACATGAGCATAAGGAAAGCGCAGGCTTGGAGAGCTTTGAATGGTATGACGAAAATATGGAAGTCCAATATGAGTAAAGATTTGAAAATCAGATTCTTCATAGCCACCATCGAATCAATCTTACTTTACGGGTGCGAGAGCTGGGCTCTGTCAAAAGCACAAGAAAAGTCGTTGGATGGAACATACACTAGGATGCTGCGAAAAGCTTTAAACATCCACTGGAGCAGCCACATACCCGTTTGGCCGTCGACTGGTTACGTACCACGTGACCATAATATTACGTGACAAATCACGCTATGATTTGATTTTGAAAATTAACGAAACTGCATAACTTCAGCTGGCTGGATAGACTTCTTCCATCAAGAATCTAAAGTAAAGGTAAGCGTCTTATTTACCGACAACAGATAAAACGGTAAATGACTAATTGTTTTTGTTGTGCGTCAAACGTTTTTAAACAGCCTGATTGTTACAATAATTTATGCACCGCGGTGAAATTCACTCTGAAATTGCGGAAAGAACTTAAAATTCTACGTCGCCTTTGTTGTACATGTTTTGTATCCCGGGGTAGTGATATTATTTTCATTACTTAGAGAGCTTGGATCAACTTCTGATCTAGAGAATTCTATTAAAAACATTGTTTACTGTTCCGTGCAGGTAGTTACAAGACGACGGCGCCCGCCAGTTGATCGTGGTAATCAGTAACATGCATGATAATCCCTGTTACTATATCTCTTTCGATTCAAAAGTACTTAAAGAAGCCTAATTACTTTCTTAAGATTTATTCCAGGTAAAGCATTGTTTAGATAACAAAAAAAAACTATATTTTAAATTTTTAATAGTTTTGACTCCGACCTTATCGGGAATTGGAGAAAAATGGGCTGAAATAGGGTCCAAAAAGTGATTCTGACATTCTCTAAATGACAAATTGACTAAAACATTTTTGGCCCTAACATTTCTTTAAGACTAACCGTAATTTTTTTCTTTATGTTAACGCCCAATACCCTTGGTACCAGAGGTCTTTTCTAGCGTGAGACGAGGAGCTCCGTCGGCCGACATGTATGGCAGTCATGAGCCTTGTTCTGTTCGTAACAGTCACTATTACACTCATTTCGGTGTTTCACCATCCTGTGATAGCAGAAGAGCAACTTTCGTTTCGCACACGATCTTTTCAAATTGAGCTGCCCAGGTAAAAGTCTTCTGTCCTACGGGATGTTCAGGTTCGGAAACGTTTCCTTCCAGTCTTCGTTGCCGCCACATTTTACATTTCATTCGGGGTTTTGTAGGCTTTCAAAAGCCGCCGATCCACAATTTTTTGCATACTGGGCCACATTAAATTGTACAGTTCTTGAAAGGATACGCGTTTCTTGGCCCACTTACTTTCATCGATTTTTAAAGAACCGCAAGGCCCACTTACTTTCATCGATTTTTAAAGAACCGCAAGTTAATCTGGAAGAACTACCCAGGACCGAGCCTGTGAGCTTCTAAACGCGTATAAGCCAATAAACCCGTAAAAGCCAGCAAGCCTATAAGCTAATTAATGCGCTTACAAGCCTGTTACCCTGCATAAAGGCGTGAAACCCTGTTAGGTTTGTAAGCCCGTACGCACCCTTGTTAGCCTCCAGAGTTAGCTTGTTAGCTTCTAAGCCATTATAATCCCTAAGCTTGTAAACCTGAGACAAGAAGTTTTTGTGTGTTTCCAGCTTTGAGCTTTTAACGTGAAAGTTACCTGAAGTAGATGATCTTGTATGGTATGAATGAATTGTTGAGGTTGTTTCAAATAAATTGAAGAGATTTGTTGACGAATTGTTGCTGTTAATATCGTGCATTAGACTAGCCACAGTTTTATAATACATAAATGACACTGGTAATATGTGAGCGTCGATAAATAGAGAAATTGCGTGTTCACGTATATCCGTAAAATACATTATGTGAAGCACTTTCTTCTGCAGAATTAGAATTTTATTGCGGGAAGTCTTGGATGCCTGACCCCAGGCAGCAAGACCATAGTTTAGGTGAGAGTGGATTAATATTTGGTAAGTATATTTAAGCAATAGACCACACTTTCTATGGGTTTACCGGCGTGATAACCCACGCGGGATGTTGGGAGAACACGAGAAAAGCTTGTAAATCACGAGCCGAAGGCGAGTGATTTACAAGCTTTTCGAGTGTTCTCCCAACATCCCAAGTGGGTTATCACGCTGGTAAACCCATAGAAAGTGTGGTCTATTGCTTTTATAAAATAACTTTTAATAAAATGGAGTCTTTTAGGTAAAAAATATGATTTTAGTTCCGTGATCAAGTCATGTCTTCTCTCTAAAGTCATCATAAGCCAATCACGACTCACGATTTAATAGCGCTAAACTTTCTCAAAACTCAGTTCAGTCAAACAACAAACAGCAGCACTTCAAAACACGAGTTTTTGCACTCATTACATGATAACTTATGAAAGCTGTTTTACAGGAAAAGTCAACACATATTCATGCGAACGTACAATGAAAGAATACGTTCATGGTTTGTTTACTACAGCCGTAGAAATTGATTGAACATCAGACTGTACGCAGCTGTATTTTGTTGAGTCGATCCGTAAGAATTTCGTGCTTACAGAGGAAACTGGCAGCTATTGTAATGGAGGACTTCATTCACTTTTTACAAGCCGCAGTGGTTTAAGATCTGTTTCCTGGACTTTATTATGATCAAGAAATGCTGCGGTAACGACGTGGCTGCATTTGCGAAGTTGTCGCATGTAACTTTATATGCACGTGCAGCGACCGATGGAAATATGTCAGTGGTGGAGAAAGGTTTCTTTGCCGTAGCCACATATTGGCGTTAATATTTGTCGATTTGTGAAGTCAGGTGGTTTGAGGTAGGTCATGGCATCGATATCATCGAATAATTTGTGCAAATGTTGGAAAAAACTAGCCCGAAACTCTGACATCTTTCATCATCGTTGGCAGCTTGTTTACAACCTCCAGCGGCCGATTTTGTACCATATCTTGATCAGAGATCTCTTTTTGAAACAATTTCTTTGATTAAGGAATTTAATTTTGAAATAAAATAAATCAAGAATGCTAAAACTATCCGTTTTGTTGCTGGTTGGCACATTGTTAAGTTTTCCTAGAGACTTTGTACACCAGAAATTCACACAGTTGTTGTCTTTCTCTGCGATTTGGCATCGTCGTGAAATGTAAACTGTTTTCCAGCTTTGTACTTTATAACTTCTAAAGCTATGGCAGTAGCGAATTGTGACGCTCAGTAATAAAATGTGAAAACCAACGCTTTTAATATTAAGAAGGGATGGGTAAGTAACTTGTTCTGTTTTTTAGCCTTTCTAAAATCGTTTGCAGATCAATAGCCGGTTTTGTTTATGGCTCGTGGTCCGGATGCCTTTTTCTATGGGTTTACCGGTATAATAAACCATAGGTTTTTGACCAATCAGATCACGCGTACTATCTCAGTTATTTTATAAAACAGTATATGATCATGACGACGTATGGACTGTCGAAGTTTTGAAATTAGTCCAATAGTTTAACTGATTTTTTTAATGGCGTCAATGTAATATTTGCGAGTAAGGTTTTTATCAACCAACACATCAAGATATTTAATACAATTTTTGGACTCTAGAGTTACACTTCCATTTTTATCGTTATCGAACATGTAGAGAATCAGTTGGTGAGTGACTCTTTTTTGATAAGTGTTAAAGATTACGAAGTTATTTTTTGTAGTATTGAGAGTTAACTTATGGGATGTTAACTATTCGTGAAGGTTTCGTAATTCAATATTTACTATATTTTCTAGGGACTAAGTTTTTATCAGCATAAAGGATATTAGTATCATCTGCAAAGAGATAAAACTTAAGTTTATTCGAGCACTGATGTATGTCATTAACATACAATAAAAAAGCAACGGGCCAAGGACAGCTCCTTGGGGAAAACCACAACTTACGTTCGCTTTGTTTGAAATGAACGGTCCGATTTGGGTAGATTGCATACGATTATTCAAATACTAGGAGAATCAGTCTTTAATAATTCCATGAAAACCATAGTGATTAAGTTTGTGATCGACAGTATTAAGAGCTTTCTTGAGGTCTATGACACACGAGAAAAGACCTTGATTCATATTAGTTTGTATTGCGTTTACAATGTCTAATATTGCTTGTTGAGTCGAGTGACCTTTACGAAAGCCCTACTGGGAGGAATACAATAAATTCTGTCTGTCAATATAATCTTTCATGATCTTTTTCAAAAATTCTGTTAAAGTTAGATAATAAGGATACAGGTCTGTAGTTTTTCGCATCATTATCTTCGCCACTCTTGAATATTGGAGGTATTTTGGACAATTTAAGTTTTGAAGGGTATTTTCCTAATGTTACTGAGATTTTCAATATTACCGGAGCTCCACGCGCGCGTGGGCGGAGCCCCATAGCTAAGGTAATCTACCCATCCCAGAAAATTTGGTTATCACGTGACCGACCGACCGAGCGACCGACCGTCCGTCCGCACCACAGGCATACCAATGTTTACTCTCACACTTTCTAGCTACTTTGGGAGCCCAGGAGGAAGCTGATTGCACATCAACGTTGTAATCAATTGACAGCTGTCAAAACAGGGTATCCGCTGAACAGTATCAATTGACCATATCGCGGGCTCAGGTGTCGACCCATCAAGGGCGAGAATTTTTTCAATTTATTCGTTTTCAAATGATTGCAGGCTCACGTTTACTTTTTTTAAAAATTCATATCAAATATGTTGTGTTTATGTCAGTATCGTCGCGCACTATTACGATTTTGATTTCAAACTGACCTCAGACGCAAAAATTCAGCCAGTTTTTTTAAAATACAGGCGGGGAAGACCTTTTCTTACCATGGTCCCGTGTTGGTCACGCTCCACGTCCAATTTTTATGCTCTGATTGGTTAAAATTTGACGGGTGAGTTCATGCGTAAAATTTATGCAGCATCTTGAAAGTTGTTTACTTTGACAGCTGAAGCTGACAGAGTTTTGAGTCAACTTGTGATGTTTTTAACTGTCTTTTTCCACTGGATGTACAAAATGAAATACAGCTGCTATCAAGAGTGTTCTGTTATTCATGGCTGGTTTATTTATTGGGTTTTTGGTTGAGAAATGCGTCGCTTGTCAAAGCCGATAATCCGATTTCGGATGGCATCGTTTTTGTTTTTCACCTTGCTGGATGCGTGCGAGAATTATAAAAGCTTGATAGTTACTTGATAGTTTTCAGGAGCTGCATCTCGAAATATAGTAAGCCTGAGTAATTATTGTATTTATATCTAATTTCATGAAGTCCAGCGGCGCAGGTTATGAAGCTAGTTTATGCACGTTTGTATTAAGATTTGACTGAGACACTGATCTGACCTAGTATGAGGTTTGATATAAGCTTAAGCTTACAGAACTTTAAAAAGCCTTTAGTCGATATTAATTCACCGTAAATAGAAAGAAAAGACTTTCCGAAGAATATTTAGTTATAATTTTGTTTTATAAAGAAAGCTTTGAGCGATTTTCTTGCCCTGAGTTCATCTTTGAAAACAGCAAACAGGCCCGGGCAAACCGGCGGCTTAAAACTTAAACTTAATCTTTAAGGTTACTCGTAAAGACTTGAGGATTCTTAGAGACACTTAAATACTCATTTGTTTTCGTGAATGAAAATTGTTGTCTCTGTAAATGTTCTACCGAATTATATTTCTTTACTGATTGTTGGTAGTTTCAAAAGTGTAATTTTCATCGCTTTGCCGTTTGTTTTCAGCCGTTCATAAACATCGCTTGTAGGAGTACACTCAGGAGTACTCAAAATGCCGAGCGTATCAAACGCTTCTTAACGTTACACATCGTTATAAAACCATGAATAAAAAATAGACTCAGTAAATTCTTTATCACGTTGAAGCGTAACTCTTTTAAAATTTCTTCGCAAATTTGGAGCTTGTCAAAAGTTAGAACCGGCTGGCCGTATAGGTGATTTTGGAAGTTTTTTGAACGGTTTCGCTAATTAAAAGTCCACGCGTGCTTCGATGGTCCTGAATATTGAATGAATGCAATTTGTCTTGAAAAATTGTGAAATACTTCATTTTGTACGAGGTCTATATTATAAAAACAGCGCCTCATAGTACTCTTTCTCCTCAGATGTGGTGTATTAAAAAAAAAAAATTAAAAGATTGGTTTGCACGCACCCAGATTTATTGGCAAGAATTTGTAAACTTGTCGATCGCAAATAATTCGGCCTGATTTGTTTTCCACGCCTTATCTACTGTGATCAAGAGCCATTATTGCTCTTAAATTTGACCGTACACTTTTTTGGGTGTACATATAAGGCTATATCAACTCGATACAAGATTTGTGTCACTCCCAAATCACTTAACTTTTCAATGGGAGCTTCGCTTTTAGCCGTGGCTAAATCTATATATTCCTGATAGAATATGAGCTATGATACTCCTTGCACACTTTAATAATTTTATGGGAGATGAATATAGGCCATAAGACTTGTTGTTTGGTATTGAGAGTATCTGAAATTTCACTTCGTCGGACGTTAGCGGTAAGAATAGAAAAGATGAAGTTGGTGCTTTGCAATATTTAATTCATATCATAATATGATATGATGGTAGCTGTTGTTCGAGCGGGTATTCACAACACCAGGGACAGACGTAGAGCGGAGGGCCGCCTAATTTTTAAATGCAAAATTCTACAGCCGCGCGGCATAAACACAATGACTTCAATTTTATTTGAGCGAACTCTTCTAGCGCGCGCTTCAAATGTTGCCACATTTGAATAAAATGACGCCCGTTCAGTGTAACGGCATCTTCCACTGATGAAGGGACAGTAGTCCCGAAACGTCTGGATTTTCAAACATTTTAGCGCTAAGAACACAAAGACAAATTTTAATTGTAATCAACCGAACTATTAAATTGGCCATGAAAGGGGGCTAAATTGCCTCTAAAAGTAAAGTACGACAGCTCTTTGAGTATCCGGTCAGTCTTTTAAGTAACTGAAACGGAAGGTCATAAAACGTTTACATAAACAATTTTATAGAATTACGTTAAGTGTTAAGGCCGGTGCCCACTACTGTGCACTACTACGGTGCTCACTACTGTGCACATTTTCTGCGCATTTTAAGGCAGTCGCGCGCGACGCGAAAGAAATGCGCAACACGCAGGACACTCGTACTGGTTTTGTCTCCTGTAAGTCTGGGAGGTTCTAGTTATTTCTTGTGGAAAAGATGCGTCGTTTTTCATCAGACGAAAAATAATTGCTATATTTACCTTGTCAGTTCTTTGAAAACCGAAGAAGCATGCACATGTTGCTATTTGTGCCGTATGATCGATCTGACCGAACATTTTATAGTCAAACAAAAGTCAGTTCTAAAATATCGAAAGTTATTGCTTTAAGATGTTACTCTTGGAACTTGGGTATTAAAAAAATCCCTTAATAGGCAAGGATCAGTAAATCAGAAGGAAAATAGCTCTAAGTCCTCCGCTTAATCGAGAAACTGCAAGCTTACCTCTCACTCGCGTCCTTCGCCTTTTATCGGCTAATCGGCTATAAGCAGTTTCCTGAATATTTCTTTTTTTTTTTGTAAGATTTTATGTAATTATTCACCAGAAGATAGATTTAAAGCGTTCGAGTACATACAGATGTCCCTTATATTTGACAGTCCGAGGCTTTTATTTGTTGGACAAACAAGAAAAAAACTATTACAAGATTGCTCGGATTGCTGGGATCGCAGCTTCACAAATAGTTGCGGACCGCAAAGGAAACGCTTTTATCGGGGAAAAATCGTAAAAAAATTGTTATGCTTTTTACTATTATCATTCTTCAAACGATTGAAGGAGTACCTGTCAAAGAGTCCATGTCGACTATTCTCCACTACAGTACAGTAGTTTGTGTACAGCACCAGCCTTGAATCTTGAGCTCGCCATACTACTCTATTTGCGCTTGAAGTAATATTTAATACCTTGGAGATTGCTCTTCTCCTAAAATTTTTGTTAAATTTTTGAGACGGAGAAGCTCCAGTCGAATGAAATAGTATAATTTGTTTTCCTCAGAGTCCATGAAATGTCCTGCTTCATTTTCTGTCTTTGCTCTCCTCCGAGGGTTGTTGTTCTCTCTGACTGTTAGCCATTGTGGATATCCCAGAGCAATCCGCGTTGAGTGAAGCAGTAGTGAAAATGACCGGGGAGGGGATGGGAAAAATTGTAAATAACCCCCAAAGTGATTAAGTTAAGGTTGAAACCAACCAATTTAACTTCTAAAAACGCGTGGTAACCCCTACTTTTTATCTTACCAAATGAATTGTAATAAGCCTACTCAGCAAACGATCAATTTTTGGTTCGGAGACAATGTCGTTTACACTATTTTTAAGGCAAACGCGTGGAGAGGGGTAACTGCTGATAACTTCCCAATTGTGATGATATTTCAAAAAAAGACGTATAAAGAGCAGTTGTTAGGTTATCATTTGTTGCTTATTTTGAAACCTTGTTACAATTATCATTGCATTTGTGCCCGTTCACGTGTACACTCTGAAATTTGGGGAAAAAATAACTTTTTATCATTTTTCTAAAAAATGCATATTCAGCGTTTTTCAGGTTTTTCTCCATATTGAAGCACCGTTATCTCTGAAAAATGCGTGGTTACCCCCAGTTTTCTTTTTGAATTTCAATAGCCCCTGATATGATCTACTTGTCTCACATAATCGTTATCTGGGAAAAAATACTTCTCATTAGTGGGCACCGTCCTTAAGTCACGTTTGTACCGGGCGAGGAGTTTGACTGAATAACTGAAAAACTGGAGACTTGAGGTTGAGATCGTCAAGGGATAGTGTAAGTGCGAGACCGACACGACCCTGATATTACTAGAATTACGTATTCTCAAAAATCTCGCGAAAATAACAGGGTCAGCAGTGAGAATAAAAAGTAAAAAGCCAAAGGGTAAAAAAACGATGAAAGAAAAAAAAAACTGGAAGTAGCCAGGCCGGGATTCGGACCTGCACGCCAACTTCCTCCAGCGAAAAAAGTGCGATCTCTGACAACTGGGCCATGCGATCACTACGCCTATTGCTTTTTAAAATTAATAGTCTTGAAGTATCTTTCTCCGCCATTCACACTGTTTGAACCTTATGGAGCTGTATTTATCATGAATTCAAAGATACATTTGAGGGAAAATAGCTCAAACGAATATTTCAAAACCATTTCGCATTATTTCCGTGTTTATTCACTCTCGGGCTTTATATAGGCCCCTCGATTAACGCACTGGTCTTCGTCTTCGCTGCTTTCATTAAAGTTCAGGTCACCGTTATTTCGGTGTTAGACCTTCCACGGCAAGGATTTCCAGCCACTTGTCTAATCGGGCACTGTTGTGTTTGCAGCCCACTGTTATTTGCCTCAGAAATACTTTGCGATTCGCCAACGTACAATAAACAAAGGATGAATAAAATGAGCCCAAGTCGCTGGACGTGTTGCCTGGAAACCCAAAATGCACGATGACGTCATGTTGAATGGTGTCTTTAGGATTTGTTTATGGCTTGTTGCTAGGCAACTACGGATACCAAACCGACGAAAAGATTTATGACCAAAGCGAAATCGCAGTTCGCTTGTGATCTTCGCGTGATCCGCGCGCTAAGCGCGCGACAAAATTATAAACTCGCTCCGCGAGAATTAAATTCTGGCCTCTATTTGGTAATCAGACGCAAGAGAAATTGATTTATCCATATAGTATTAGTATTCAGTATTTAGAATTTAGTATTTGTCAGCTATAACTTGTAGATAAGAATTGACCTTTCCATAAGATCTTTGAGTTCTTCCTTTATTTTAGACTAGAACAATACCGATCCACTTGTCGGTAATTAAAAGATAGTTCTTCAATGCGGCATTTAATTTATTGATGTCCTGTTGTCAATCGTCCCTTGAAAAGACCCCGTTACAATATTTCATGGATGGTAACAAACTTAAGTATAGTTTAGTCGAGTATGTTTTTGCTAACCATTTCTGTTTCTAGGAAGTGGAGAAACTTAAGTAATGTGTCAGCTGGTCTTGTATCTGCATGGACTTGTAACAGCGAGCACTTATGCAAAACGAGCTCATTTGGTGAAATCACGTAATCACTCGTACACTGACGAGTTAGAAAGAACCTTATTACGCACCAAATCCGCAATAATCTTAATAATCTTAAGTCCTTTGTTATACATAACTTTAAGGGGCACAATATTAGTTTATCTAGATGTACCCCTCTCTTCTCCTTCCAATATACAATGTAATTCAATTTAAGTGTTGTAATTTCTATTTTACGCGTTTATTTCCTTTGTAAATCTTTATCTGTATCAGCTAGGAATTGGAGGAATAAATTAAAAAAAAAAAAAAACTACTGGGTACAACGCGTGTCAGTTCAGATTTGTGGAAAGGCGACTCATTTCACAACAGTATTACTAAAATAAGCGAGCCCTCCGCTTAAACCGATTTTACGCTGAAACTCGTGATTAACATTGTTTTCCTTTAATTTAATTGACAAAAAACGAGAGCCACTCTTATGCCTAAACATTCCACTACCCTTAATCCTCAATTCAGCGATTACATAATGACACGCTTGTTAAACGACTTTCGTAAACCCGTAACCACACTGCTTTTTGTTCTCGTCCATATTTTAAAAGAAATCTGAAACCAAATATTACACCGCCATGAACGTTGCTATATACCATGCGCCTTGAACACTATGGGCGAACTGCATTTTCGCCTTGATAAAGACTTAAAAGGCATGAACACTTGTACTCTTTCATACTAAGCTTTGGCTAAACAGGTTTTGCCATGGCACGTTGGAAGTAGGTCAAGATATTTTCAATAGTTATGCTTAGTCAGGGTTTTGTCACAAACTAGCAGTCTTTCATTAAAAAAAAATCTGGGAAAAATAAATAGAAAATACGTAAATTGAAAAAGGCCATGACATAACAGGAAACTATTCGAATCCAATCGTTGTAAATCACAATTTCATACAAATTGTGCTAAACTTTATAAAAAGTCGGGACACTGTCTCCGCATCTTTGGCATCCGTTCCCCGGTAGATTCGGGTCGGCTCCTTTATTGCTTCCGTGTCCTTGAGATATCGATGCGGTCAAAATTTATTTGAAGCCAGGGCAAGTGCCAAATTATTTAAAATGTGGTCCTAGCCCGATGAACCCGTGAATGATTATGCTGATAATACGGAGGAAGAAAACAAAAGAACGCAAAATTTTAATCTTGCCGGGAAGTGCAGGGAATCCAACGGGCATGAAGGACCTGAGGGCTATTGAATTGACCCCTGTCCCTTTAGGAGTTAGGAAGGGCACAAAACTGCAATCAAGGACACTCAACTTGGGTCACACTGCTCAGACACCTTTCTTTGCCTCTTCCTATGTTGTTTTGTAATGGTTTTTCGGTGGACTTGTCCAAGTTCCAGGCCAACATTGAGAGGAAAGGGAAAAGGAGGTGGAGCACAACACGTCAACGTAATTTCTTTAATGTTCTAATGTCATGTGGATTGTCTCTGTTTGCTAATGTCACGCAATTCGGTCTTGGACGATGAACCACACGGTTAACCATTTCTTTATATCGCAGATATTGCAATAAACATGTAGTCTATCAGATGTTTATTTTATTAGAACCCAAAACTCGTATAGTCTTTTCGGATCCGTAGTAAAGAAACGCTTCGGATCATCCAAAGTATCCAGTTTTGGACATGATCCAAAGAATCCACCTCCGTTGTGGATCATTCAGGGTCCCAAAGGGGTTTAGGGCTCCGCTCAAAATAGCGGGGCTCCAGGGCTCCAGGGCTCCAGGGCTCCAGGGCTCCAGGGCTCCCGAGAAATTGATCAAGGGCTCCAAGCTCTGCTATGCCATTTTGCCTTAATCCAAAAGCAAATCCTAGAATTGAGAAAATACAGCAATTTCTACTTTTTAAACGCTTTTTTTCAGTTATAAGTTTTTCTCTACTCTACTCGTGTTTCACAGTTATCTAGGGTTATTTATCAATCATGATCAATGCATACGTTTAATATTTAACACAGTGAATGACGTGTCAGGATTCGAAGGTTAAAACGTAGCAAGACTACGATTTCTTTCATACCACGATGTGACAGACCCAAAAGTTTGAAAAATCTTTCTTCGTCGTGGCATTTTCGTCAGTAGTTTCACGTGCAAAAAAAAAATCATCATGTCGATTGCAGAGGAAGAAAGAAACGGTGGATCCGCTATGTGGATTTTTCCAGTGTCCAGGTACGACAAAAGCTTAAAAACCTGGATCAAGCAGTATGTATCTCACAATCTCAGTAATTTCGAGTTTAAACCTTTATAAATGATGCAGTTAAATAGTAGTAAGTGTGGATTACAGCGCACGCCCAGAATATCATCATTACAATGAAAAGAATGAATGTCAGTTATCCTCAGTCTAGTTTACTGGTTTTTTACTATCTTCGTTCCGATTTCCTGCAAACAACAAACAAAGCACGTTATGACGCTATCTATGCGCAAGAATGTCCGAATTTTAATATTTGGGGCTACGGGATCCGCAGCAAACGTTTTGAGAGCTCCAGGCTCTACAGTAAAATAATATTAGGGCTCCAAGCAACGAAGCAATGGGTCTCCGGGCTCCACGGAAAAAATTTTAGCGCTCCCGGGCTCCGGCAACCCCCCCCCCCCCCCCTTCCTTTGGGACCCTGATCATTTGGATTAATAATCCGTTTCTAGATTTAGTAAATAAACGAAATATCCGTTTTCGGATTAAAAATCCGCATTTCGATTTTAGTAAAGAAACGCACCCTTAAGGTTGGTTTTAAGGGTCGCGTAATTTTTACGTGTAAAACGCTCGTAAGCGTAAAAGTTGAACCTCGCTCAACTTCTCATTTAAGTTCAGCACTTTGTATCTTGCTTCTATTTTATTTACGTGATTACAATTTACGTGCGGTACGTGCGGTACGTGCGTAGCCAAAAAAACCTTTAACCTCAAAAACGTGAGAGCCAGTAGGCCAGTCTCGACGGGCCTCCAATAGGGGTTTTAAAAGGGATCGAGATGAAAAACATTTAGTTAGTGCTGTTTGCCCCGCTAGACTAATAACCACTTTGGTTTATCCAGCTCGTCGTTACAGTAGTGGAAATGGCTATCTCGTTTTTGTGGGCTCTGTATTTAACAGCAAGTTTGATTCTCTTTGCAACGCTGCACAAAAGTGACGGATCTTTGGCGGCGAATGGAGCCAACGTTTGTTCAAGGTCTCAAAGGTACAGTATTAAAAAGACACATTATTTTTGTTTCCTGCGTAGAAGAAGACGAAGTGCATGATTAGCTCGCTGTCTTTCTGTTTGCTTTTTAAGTCAAGATTGAACCCTCTTTTCTGTAAGATTTCCGCACTATATATTAAGGTGTTTCGATACAGCTTTTCGGAGACCATACCGATGTTTTTCAATCGCCTTAAAAATGCTTTTGTCCTTGTCCGATCGCTACAAACTTTGCGCCAGTGATTGACTATGAAATGAAGTTTGCCAAAATGCAGTTTTTAGTAAAATCGATATGACTATGACAACAATAAACAAAAAAACTTCAAAATCGATAAAATCCTAATTTTGCCCGATCTAGTCCTGCTACTGTAAATCCGACACCAGGAACTTATAGTGTGGTCATTTAGCAAATAACCTCCGTGAGTAGTCAAAAATTCTGTATATTTGAATTCAAATAAAACGTAATATATTTCAAACCTTATATTTCAATAGTCGTGATAAATTTTTTTATAAAAAAGTTCCAAATAACTCAAATTAATCTTAAATAGCGTCAGAAGGCCGCTTGATATCGATGCTAGGAAATTTTGGTGTATTTTCTTTCTTACGATCCTTGATTTACTGCAACAACTTGAAATTTCAAGACGGACCTAGGCTACGAACCCGCCAAAAATCTGCGTCACAACATTCACTGTTTTGACCTTATGTAGTAATTTTTTAGCTATTTTGAAAAAATAGGTCATATGTCAGTGGTTTGAGCGTATGTATCTCTGTGGCTTTGTGTGTGCGGATTTCTGTTGCAGGTGCCAATAAGGTTGAAGGTACTATGATTTGATGAGTAGAAAGCAATGAGGTTTTGGCATCCACGGTCAAACAAGGGCACTTTGAGACCGCCATCTTGATTCTTTACAATTTTTTCGCCTTTTTTCACGGCTATAGGTGTTTGGAAGCATAGCATTGAAATATCTTTATGATTGAAACGCTGAGTACAGGGATGGAGCTGTTTAAGGGTCCATATTTTAGTTTGGGTGCTGCTTCAAGACTTCGACTATCGCGAACGGTACAACGCACGTTTTTCATAATTCATGAGGTAGGGTGTAAAAGATCCTATATTTTTCAAAGTTCCTCCAGTGAAACAATGATTGATATGGACTTTAATTCTGGAGGTATGCGGCCTACAAATTGTGGTTTTAGAAGTTTGAAAGGCAAGGCTAGTATTGTTAATCCTGCAAACAAGCCTTATTCTCTCACTTACAAAGTTCAACAGACCTTTTTCGTACCAGCAAAAAAAAAAAAACATGAATTAGGTGAACAACACGAAACACGCTTGCTGCCTAAGAGTCATCATAGTTATCGAAACGTATTTTATGCAGTAAAGATGCATAATTTGAGTAGAAACAGTAACGTCAGGGAATTAAATTGGAAGAAGCTAGTTGACAAAAAAATTAAACACTGTTTTATTGAGTGGAGTAACATGATATGAGTAGAAATATATTTCGCCAGTTTGATAATTTTCTTGGAAGGAAATAAATGTTAGGCTATCAACCTTAACGTTGCATGAAGCATAATTGAATTGCAGATATTGTAAAGCCGAGGTGATTTCTTAAAATTGTTCGAGCAAATTGTCTAGTAAACAATTTGCGTTATTCGCGTACGAATTGTAAAGGAACAACGTCCAACATCGTCACGTGCAATTTGTGCGCATGATTTATTTTTATAATCCTGTTTATTGAATTACTGTGTGATAACTCGAATCCCCTCACGTACGAACAACGAAAGGGGCAAAGTCCAACACGTTCACGTGCAAACTGGCTTTTCACAGTAATAATAGTAACGTGAATGTATGAAGACCACTTTAGTTTTGTAACTAGTGCCTTAAGTGAAGGCTCTTTTCTTCTAAGAATCAATAACTAATAATTATAACACTTTAAGAATCAAGTCGTCAGAGTTAAAAGACTATTTCATAAAGTAGAATCGCACACGTGACAACCTCGTGAATAATGATGATACACCCACCTACAACAATGATGAAAATCGTAGCATTTCTTTGCTATTCGGTATTCGACGAGCTTCATTATCTTAAGAAACCATGAAGAAACCTTGAAACCTTCGAGTCTTCCCCCTAGGTAACGTTTAATGATTTGATATTCATATATAGTTTTTAACAATTTGTTTATTTTGCAACATACGTCGGAAGGAAAGACAAAGAAAAGAAGAAAAAAAGAAAAAAGAAAAATAGTCTTAGAACAGTAGATTGTTGATACGGTTACACTGAAGCATTCAAAATAGGTCATGCACGTAAAACGTGCCTATGTTTCCAAATTGATACCCACCATATACATACCTCCATGGCTAGTACATTTCAATGTGAACATTGTCAATGGTAGTCTTTACACTAGAGCCTAAATAAGCTAAGAAATATTTCAAGACAAGTAAATTTTAAATTCGTCAAGTAAAAGAAAGCTTCACACACAACCTATCTTTTTTACTTAGGCCTATTTTCCCACGCAACATAATTAAGATTGATTGACATGCTTTTCTCAAAGCCTAGAAACCGCAAGTTCGCTAAGTCAGTTTTTTTGGTTTTCATTTGACTTGAAACTTTCTTGAATCGTTTCAACTTCCCGACTTTAATGAGATGCAAAGTAAAGTTACTTGAGATTTTACTTAGGCCTTCACACACGCATTTTTGGCTAAGTAAAACTTAGCAGCTCTTAAGTCTTACTTACAGCCTAGTGTAAAGACAACCAATGTTTTACATTCAAAATATGCAATAAAATTCATACTAAAGTGTACTAGCCATGGAGATATGTATGATGGGCATCAATTTGGAAAAATTAGCATGAATGTTTTAACGCGGATTTTTGGCCGGTTCGTAGGCTAGGTTCGTCAGACATTGGTAGTCTTTACACTAGAGCCTAAATAAGCTAAGATATATTTCAAGACAAGTAAATTTTAATTACTTCAAGTAAAATAAAGCTTCACACACAACCGATTCTTTTTTACTTCAGGTTAACTTAAGGCTATTTTCCCAAGCAACATAATTAAGATTGATTGACATGTTTCGCCTTTCTCAAAGCTCAAGAAACTGCAAGTATTAAACCGCAAATCAGCTAAGTCGGTTTTAAGGATGGTTTTCCGGAATCGTTTTAACTTTCCGACTTTAATGAGATGCAAAAAAAGTTTACTTGAGATTTTACTTAGGCCTTCACACACGAATTTTCGGTCAAGTAAACCTTAGCAGCTCTTAAGTCTTACTTAACAGCCTGGTGTAAAGACGACCATTATTATATACATCGTGAAGATTATGTCATGAGGTTTAAAAAGAATTCTGTCGAGCCGTTTTGGAGAGTCCAGAAATCCACTTCGCGCACGCGAAGAAAACAGTAAGACTTTAAAAAAATGCAAACGCGAGTAGAAAATTTTAGAAGGAAATGTATGAACTCAAAAATTGAAAGTAGTTACAAAGTTGCGATGGAATATCAGGAATAAACTATTCAAGTTTGAATTAAGATGATTAGCGATGTACGGTACTTAAATCTCGAGAGGTCTCTCCAGCTTCCCAAGCAGAAATGAAATAGACGAAAAATTCACCTCCAACTGCCATACATTTCTTAAAAATTATAGTAACTTACCCTAAAAGGCTGAGTTTTGTCGAATCGTCGTAGCCATCACGACACAAATGTTCCTTAGGACTGGATTGGTACTATCAGAGTACATGTCCAGATTTCATTTAACCATATTTCCTTGTAGAATCCAGAAATTCCCTTCCTTCCCTTGCTGGTTGAAAACTAAGTATTTAAAGCACATTTTGAAAGCCAGTCGAGCCCAGTTGCGCGAGTATTTAAGGACGGTGCCCACTATTGTTACTGGGCACATTTTCTGCGCATGCCAAGGTAGTCGCGCGCGACGCAGAAGAAATGCACAACACGCAGGAGACGCGGACTGGTTTTGTCTCCTGTAAGAGAGGGAGGTTGTAGTTATTTCTTGTGGAAAAGATGCGTCGTTTGTCAACAGATGAAAAATAATTTCTATCTACCTTGTCAGTTCTTTGAAAACCGAAGAAGTATATGAGTGTTGCTATTTCTACGTATGATCGATCTGACCGAACATTTTTATAGTCAAACAAAAGTCAATTCTAAAACATCAAAAGTTGTTGCTTCAAGATGTTACGCTTAGGGCTTGGGTATTAACAAATCCCTTAATAGGCAAGGATCAGTAAATCAGAAGAAAAATAGCTCTAAGTCCTCCGCTTAATCAAGAAACTGCAAGCTTACCTTTCACTCGCGTCCTACGCGTTTTATCAACCAATCGGCTATAAACACTTTCCAGAATATCTCTTTAATTTTGTAAGATTTTATGTAATTATTCACCAGAAGATAGACTTAAAGCGTTCGAGTACATACATATGTCCCTTTTATTGAGAGTCCGAAGCTTTTATTTGTGGAACAAACAAGAAAAAAACTATCACAAGATTGTTTGAATTGCTGAGATCGCAGCTTCACAAATGGTTGCGGACTGCAAAGGAAACGCTTTCATCGTGGAAAAAATGATAAAAAATTGTTATGCTTTTTACTATTATCATTGTTATTTAAGCATTTTGGCATTACTAAGCCTTGAAATTATTGACTCATTTGCAGCTTGTCATGTAGACAGTATTTCTTAAGGTTCAATTTCACGCCACACATAATCTGGACATTTAGACAGCTGCTATTTCGCTGTTTACAAACTAAAGATGGAAGGTAAAATAAACCGAAGTATTTCCATTCTAAGACTTTCTTTGGTTTAACAGACACTGTTAAGTCTAAAATTAACATTTAGAAATGAAAAATAGTGAATGATCATGACACAGAATGCTACAGTAAAAAAAAAAAATGAAAACGAAATATATAAAATGATCATTATAGCCCAGTGCATATATGATCAGGGTACATAAACGCATTCGGTACCACTAGTTTCATGTTATTCAGCTTTTTTAAAAGAGAGCTCATGTATGGAACTTGAGTCTATGCAAATCATTTATGTCATGTGACACTTGTGGCAAAGCCCGAAAGAGATAGCGCAAAGCACAGATATAAGCTCATTGAATGTATGTAAGTTTAATAACATATTCGATCGAGTTACCCGGTAAAATGATAAAAAAACGATAGA